>NC_139028.1:95367341-95694563 GCF_964662115.1 Mustela nivalis | reverse complement strand
GCATACAGCTGGGTCTATTTTCCCACCTGGTTTTGTATTAAGTATACTAAACATTCCTTATTTTATATTTATTTCACTCATTTAATGTCCGACTTTCTTTGGTCATTTATTTTCTATACGAGAGAAGAAATCACAAAATGCATTTAAAAATTTATTTAAAGTTCTGGATAAAAATGCCTTGTCATTATAAATCATTTCCCCCAAACTGTGGAGAGTATATATACAGTTTTGTTCTTTGTTCCCCCTGTGACAGACAATTAGACACATCACAGAATTTGTCAGTAACTTCTCCCATGGTTCAGATGCCCTGAAATCAGAGCTTCCATGTAAGGCGGATCAGTTTCAACCACTCTGTGACATACTGTGAAAATGGTATTAATATTCAATGACTTAAAGAGCTGTCTAAACCCTAATTTATTCAGATAACTAAGTTAAATAGTGCCAGAAAATACGCATTTATAAATTATTTTCTTTCAATGTGTTGCTTTCCTTATTTTGCAGACTTTTATATTGATACATAGCTGCTTTATCTTTCATGTTACTAAGTATGGAAAATGAATATTTGATGTTGTGAAGTCCTATTATTGCTAATGCAGTCATGAAGTCTTTAGATTTTATTTGACAATATCAAAAAAATAAATATGACCATTAATTCTTAACAGTTGCCAGAAAAGGGAAGCATGTATCTCAAAATCTCTAATTCCTGAACATAACACTGGCACTTCCATGGCCTCCAAGTTCATTACTCCTTTCACCCCTTCTAAAAGAGGCCAGATTGCTCTCTTAACAACTCCATTTCACTCAAGTAATTGACCACTTTTCATTTTCTTTTTTACCCTGGGCTGACTTGGCTGCAGTCTTTTATTCAGCTTGAGCTTTCCAGAATTAAGGTCATTCTGGAAACTAATCATAGTACCTCAGACTTACCAATTAGGCTACTGAAGTTACCTGCTTAAGGTAGATTTGTCAGTGTGAATATCATCTCCGAAAGATGCTTACAAACTCAAACCTTTCTCTCTAGGGGGGAAAAAAAATAGATTCTAGAAAATACTGCACTATTTTTTTTAATAAGAAATAGTTCTGCATTCTTGGTTTGCCCCTTCTTGGGTGTGTGGCCATCAAAGGGCTGGCACCGACTGCCAAATGGCATTTGGATACGGAAATAGGTTATTTAGATATTTGCTTCATATTGGGTGGGATGATCTATCTGAACTTTAGTCATCTGCTTAAAACTACTTGGAAATTAGTAGATTAGTTGTTCAGTCACAAAAAAGTATCCCTTTGAATACTGGAGACATAAATTCTACTTCCAGCTTAATTATGTTATAGTTATATGATATTGGCAATTCGTTTGCCAATCTAATTTCCCCATGTATTTATCAATCTATAACTTCTACCAAATCTGGGTTTAAAATGACATAATATTATATAAATGGAAGTTTTTTTTCCCCCAAATTTTATTTTTAAGTAATCTCTACACCCAACATGGGGCTTGAACTCACAATCCTGAGATCAAGAGTTGTATGCTATACTGATGGAATCAACCAGGCATCTCAATGAAAGTATTTTTAAGGGCTTTGTTCAACTGTTAAATCTTTTTGCTATTATAATACATTAAAATATCTTAATTTTATGGCTTAATAATAAAAATAAAATTGATCTCAAATGTCATTCTTCCATAGTAATTTTAACCAATGAATAGTCAAGGGCAAAAACAAACAAACAAACAAAAAACCCTTAAAATAATACTATAATATTTAAAATATTTATACTCTTCTTGTGATTGATGAACAAATCCAAAAGTTTCATGATTCTTAAGGGTCACTGTTATGATTAGCAGCATCATTGACATTGGAAGACAGCTGTGGAGAAATTAAAAGTTGTTGCCAAGGATGGTCACATAAATAACTTCAGTCTCTCAAGGTGGCATTGAATTTTGGTTAATTCACCTTATTAAGAGAATAATTGCTCTCCAGTATAATTTGCATATGCTCTACAACATGACCCAGGCCTTCAAAAAGATTAAGTTAGAACTGAGCTGATGCTGTTTTATTGCAAATCATAAAGAAAGGAAGATATTTGCCTACCAAAATACTTGAGATGATTTAGAACTTATCATCCAAAGAGACTCAAGTTCGTATAAATCTGAATTATATATCACTAAAAATAAGTGCAAATAACATAACTGACAAAAGAATCAAATCCTTATATCTATTAGTCAACCCATTCTTCCAGTAGGATGTATCCATAGTAGAAGTGTCATTAGACATCTGTGAAGCACAGATTCAGAGCTGTAGCAGAGTTTGAACAGGTGGTATACATATTAAATGTTTGACAATAGGTGATGATGGTATAAGAATATATTTACATACCTAAGTATATGTAAACACATATTATTTACATGCCTCTATTTTAGTGATTCAGAGGATTCTTATTTTCTTCTAGTTTTTTGACAGTATCTCATGGACCGGAGATCTCTGGGTAGGTGAAATATTGCTATAATGGGACATCTCATTTAAAACTAGCTAGTTACACTTCTAGGGAGTTATGATAGAGAAAACAGTAATAAACTGCTTATGCAGCAAACGAAAATACCTCAGTATGATTTCCTAAACAGTTTTTTTTCAACTTGCTGGAAGGGGGATTACTTACAAAGCTGGATAAAATCAGTTCAGAGTGAATTTCCAATAGTTTACTGACATGAGCCATTACAGTGTAGCCCCAATTATTAGTAAGCTAAGCTCAGTTACATTTCGTCTTATATTATCTTTGAATTGTTCTTGAAACATTGCTTATTCTCTGGACAGCATTGCCAATACAGTTTAGCTAAGTGTGAGGCCTGCCCGTCAGCGTTCTAGCTCAGTTTTGCTAACTGTTTGGAGAGTAATTACTCCCCAGAGGTTATAGCATGCCCTGTGCAATATGTGCTGAGCAGTGTGACAAGAAATTCTGATAGATCCAAGCCTGGTCTCCTGCCAACTCCAACAGTATAGGGAGGATTCTTGGATCTTAAAATACTTTAGGTACACAAAGCCAAGCAAGACCTTCTGGACACTTTCCTTTGATTTTAGTTTTTAAAATCTGGGTTCCTTGAACATCATAGTTCCCTTTACAACAGAGAAATGAAAAATATCACCCCAAATTTATTCTTTTCCATTTTCCTGGGTACAGCAGGCTATTGGAGCTAAGGTATTTCGAGTTGCAGCTGTCCTGTTTCATTAAATTGGGCCATTTTGCCAAATAGGATACAATTGACGCAACTTAATATGACGTACCAGATAAGGATTTCTGCCTTTGAACTGTCAACATTTAACCTTTTGTAGAATATAAACAGATAAAATAAACTAACCAAAGCTTTTGAAAAACATATTCTCCTTAAAAATATAAAGCTAAAGAATACAATACAGGATGAAATATTTGACTTTTTTGCTGATGTATGAATATGCTATTTTTCTAACAGTCTTAAAAATTCAATATTCATTAAAAATATTAAAATATCACATAGATTTGTATCAAGAATATAGATAGGTTTTATGAAATTATTGTAACTGATAATATGTTACTATTGCATTGCTTCAAGTTAACTAAATAAAATATCTTTCAAGAATGATACTATATACTCATCATTGAGAGTGTAACAAAAGAGGGAAAAAAGGATCCTAATTTTTTAATTGTCTTTTAGAATCTTTTTTTTTTTTTAAGATTTATTTATTTGACAGACAGAGAACCCAAGCAGAGGGAGGAGGAGAGGGAGAAGAAGGCCCTCTGGCAAGGAGGGAGCCTAAAGCAGGGCTCAATCCCAAAGCCCTGGGATCATGACCTCAGCCACTTAACCGAGTGAGCTACCCAGGCGCACCCATCTTTTAGACTCTTAATGAAGTTTTATGCAAAGTAAAAGTGAACACCTACATTAATATCTTTCCCCATGAGCCTAATACTTAATAAAACAAAGTAGCCTAATACTTAATAAAACAAAATACTTAATAAAACAAATAAAACACCTACATTAATATCTTTCCCCATGAGCCTAATACTTAATAAAACAAAATAAAATAAAATAGCATAAAATATTAGTAAAACAGAAATATTTGATTCCAGAAATTTTTAGCACAGTATTGGGAATTAATTGGCATACCAGTCATTTGTCACATACTAATAAATTTGGGTAACTGGAAACGATCATTTAAAAAAAATTTTTTTGAGAGATTAAATTTTAGGTGTAAAAGAGGTCAAGTAAGAGTCACTTATTTAACAAAATTTTGTTAAGATATACTTAACATAACACCCTCTATGCCCAAAGATGACAGCATGGCAGTGGGTATAAGGTCCCTGCTCTTCATCTCCTTTGGGCTCAGGTCATGATCCTAGGGTCTTGAATTCAAGCACTACACCAGGCTCCCTGCTCAGCGGGAAGCCTGCTTCTCCCTCTCTCACTCCCCCTGCTTGTATTTCCTCTATCTTTGCCAGATAAATAAACAAAATCTTTTTTAAAAATGTTTAATTGTTTAAAAGATGAGAATTCATTCCTTCTTCTTGAATAGCAGTCCAGGAATAAATAGTCCAGGCTGACAGAATGGCTCCAAATGTCAAGAATCCAGGCTATTCCTTTTTTTTTTTTTTGGTATTATATCTTTAAATACCTCACTTGGGAGCTTAAAATGCTGCTTGAGCTCTTGCCATTATATCTGACTTCATAACAATATGAGCCTCTAAAAATCCACCACTGAATTTCAAAGTTATGGGAGCTACTACATTTCCTTTACTGAACTGGATTATTTTTAGTTGTGTTTCTTTTATTTGCAGTCGAAAGAATTCTAACTCATTCAGGCTCTGAATCACCTAGAAGGTAATTTCTAAGCTTCTAACCTTGGAACGTTTAAGCCTTTCATAATCCAACCATAGCCGAGCCCTCTAGCCTGATTGCTCTACTCGCCTGTCATGTACTTAATATTACAGTGACACAACAAATTATCCACAATTTCCCATACATCTCATGGTCATTATTTCCTTTCTGTTTCTGGTCATTTTCCAAGCTTGGAACAGCCAGTGTTCCACACCTGTTTTTAACTCTCCCAATCATCCCCCAAGACTGAGCTCAGGAATCACTTCCTTCGTGATCTATGCCTGGTCTCCTGGTAGGCAGAGTACCCTTACTCTCTTTTCTCAGTAACAACCGACATGTATCTCAAACATTGCATTCACTAAAGTGTACTATAATTATTTATTTCACGACACTAGATTGTGTGATACAATGAGTGGTATTCACTGTTTTTCCCTCCTCAATATACGTTCTGACCCAAAGTAGAAGTTTAACATCAATTATTAAAAAATGAACTAGAAAAATCAACAGAATTGATTTTGACTTTGCAACTTACTAGCCTTTTTTTTCCCCTCAGCCCATTCTGTCACTTGTGCTGATGTTTTCATAAGAAGATGTTTTTCTATGCAAATTAGCACTCTTGGCTTCTCGTTCTGCCTCTTACTCATTCCTCTTCACATATGAAAAGGTGATTAATATGATGGGTGAAATTGGAAGGAACCACAGCAGACTTGTCCAATTTGACCGCTGCCCATATTTATTTTGACATGTGCCAAGCTGCAGGGATCAGGTGTTCAGACTTAATCTCCACTATGCACTGTAATACTCTGCCTTTTAGATGAGTGCTGCAATGGGTCCAGCTATTAGAGTACCGACGTATGCAATTACATATAATTTAATGATGAAGTATTTACAAGCCTACTTAGCCACAGACCAAGCCTCATCTTTCAACGGCTTTATCAGTAACAGATATGCTTTGTTCTCCATCCTGTGTCTGTATTTCAATGTGTTCTAAACTAGCATGAACAAGAGAAATGCTCAAAAAACAGCACTCTCTAAATCAGTAAAATAACTCAGGCCTTGACTGAGTTTTATAAATTTTTATTTGCATGTACCTGACATGATTTTAATGGTGAGATAATTAAATGAGTACCACATATCCCATAAACTCAAGGAATCATAGCCTGGGGGAAATGAGCATTTTTCTGGATTTTGAATTACAGAACATTAGGACTATATAAGGATATTAGTGATTCGCCCACCTAACTGATCACCAGACTCACTGGGAGATGTCTAAAAACTAAAGAATCCCTTAAAAATAATAGAGGTACTTAGTCAGATTTTCTGGGAGTGGAATTCAGGACCGTAATCTTGTTTGTTGGCTTGATTCATAACACGGCCAGCACCAGACAACTCACAGGACTTTGGGAATTATATAATGAGTTACTAAACTTTTCCACAAAAGTACTTATTTCCAATGAGATGTTGATTGGTCCTACACATAATCTAAACATGTTCCTGCAAAGTCAAAGAACTGTAGCAAAGCCAAAGTGCGAATTTTGCATCACTTTCTAGTTTCAGAGGCTATCACCACATGTTGTATTTGAATAATCATAACTCCTCTGGTGAGACAGATGTCTTTAAGCTGGCTTACTTTATTTCTTCTTTCTCTCCTCCTTCTTTGTTTACCTCACTTCCTTTCTTCTTCCTTTCTTCCTTTTCCTTTCTTTGTTCCTTCCTTCCTTCCTTTCATGATGACACAAAAAGGTAAGAGTCCTGAAATCCTTGAGGGGTTTTTTTTGGTCATAAATACTGGACTCCTTCATAAGCAAGAGAAACATACAGAACTCATCCATCGACAGAACAGAGGGATTGGAGGGAGGGAAGAAGGGAAAGGGAAAAAAGAAAGAAATGGAAAACCATAGTTCAATTACAGAGGAAAAAAAAATTGCAGACAGTAGTACAGAAAGCAGAAGTCATAATCATTGCAGGGTTAGGAACTACGGGGATTAATGGCTACAATTCTGTACAAAACTATATGGTGTTGAGTTTGCTAAGTTCTTTATAGATTCTGGACACTAGTCCTTTATCTGATATGTCGTTTGCAAATAATAAAAAGTTAAAAAAAAAAAAAAACTATATGGTGGTTGACCATCTTTATAAAATTTACTTTCCTTCTTTACTGGAAATATGGGAGTATTTAGAAGGTGAGTGCCCCATTTTTCATATTAGTTTTTTTTTTAATTCATTCATAACCTTTTTAATTGTAATTGAGCTTTATATTTATTATTATATTTATAATTTATATTATGTTATTTATAAATTTTCTATGTATATTGTATATAGATGTACTATTTGTAATTTAAATTACTTAATTTACCTTTTAATTAAGCTCTAGACCAAAGATATTGTTTTACATATGGCCATGGCTTATTTTTGCAGTAAAGTATTCTCATTGGTTCTGTAAGTCAAATTAGATCAGTATTATTGCTTCCTGGGGCCCAAAGTGATACTTCAGTTTTTTTCAGATTAGAGTGATTTTCCAGTACGGTATGAGGATACCAGTCTCTACAATACCACTTTTCTCTCAGAAGTCACACTGTGACCAAATCAGGTGACTTTTCCTCAATATGCCCCATAAAGCACTGCATAAGGAGCACAGAAGAAGCCAGGAAATTGCACAACACTTCTCTCCTTACTATATTTGCAGGACACTCAGGAGAAAAAAGAATCCGTGCTCCTGAGTAGAGAACTTGTCTGTGTGTGAAACCAGGAAGGAAAAGGATGAACTAGGGGGCCAAGACACTTAGAACCTGTATTGATCTGTCACCAAATAGAAAGAGAAATTTCTGAGGACATTGTACCAGTATCTATGCAAAAAGCAAGGGCAGATTAGCCTCAAGAGACACAACGGACAAGTATGGTTTACAAGTTCCCACCTCTGAAATTTCCTCCACCTGTCAACTTTGAGCTGTTGGTGAACCATTTCTTGGCTGTGGGTTTGGTCTTAGGATTTATTGATTCTTTTGTTCCCGCAAGGGCTGCATACATCAGAATCCCTACAGATCCCCTTTCGGTGTCTCGGCTTCTTGCACTAATGACATAGTCTCCTTTAGTCCTTTCTTCCCTTTATATGTTGGCCAAAATTGAGACTAGTCCCTTTTTTAAGAGTTACAACTGGACAGCCAACACAGCAGCATTTCATTTTTTCATTCTCTCTCTAGCTTGTCCAAAACTTATTACCTCCTGCTAAGATTTGAGCAATAGTCTGTCCTGGCCATTCTATCACCTTCATGATGAACTTGGGATTGGAGAGTCAACAAGAATGACCAGGCCAGCTTTCCTAAGAGTGGAGTGGGATTTTGATCCGCCTCTCAATTTTTATGCCAATGAATTCTGAGAAACCTCAATGAATCACTAGACAGAAATCAATGGGGGAACTCACCTGACTTCTGGGTATGCCCTCTGCAACTTCTCCTTATTCTTAGCAGAAAGCTTTCAAGTATTGCCATTAGCAGCCCTTCTCTATGGGTCTCTAATGTCCTTAGTTTTTCTGTAGTTGTGAGGAGGAGCTGTGGTAGACAGTGGGCTTCCTTGGCCATAATACCCTTTGGTGTGCTAATCTTCTGACTTCTGACATACTTGCTTGAGAAAAGAAGCAGTCTTCTGGTTATGATAGCCAGAGAACCTTTTCTTGGTTGGGGTTGTAAGCCTACTTGGGATCCCTGTCTGTCAAATAAATAAATAAAATCTTAAAAAAAAAAAAAAAAAGATTGGGTGGGGTTGTAAGGCAAGTATATATTTCTGGGTATTACACAAACTTCTGGGCACTGGAAAAAGGAGTGTTTACATGAGCATTATCAGCAGGCAAGAATAATGGGGATAGCAGGGGAGTCCTGGGATTCTTCACTGGCTCCAGCTTTGCTAGCGATCCACATAGGAAGGGCTCATTTTCCTCAGCATGAGTTTAAGAAGAAGGTAAATTGTATGACACGCTGGTTTCCTTCCCAATTTGACGATTCATCACCTTAATAGCTTATCATTTTCCAACTGATTACTGAAGCCAATCTCTGTCTTCCTAGAGTTTTTTGTTTTCTTTTTTAATATAAGTTCTGAATGATTCTCTAATTTGTGTCTTTATCATGTGTGCTCTCCCTCCCACCTGTACGGTGTGTGTATGAGAAGAAACTCTTGGAGTTGGAATTTGGGCTAAGACATGAGGTGACTCAAAGTAGGCCACAAGGCACACAAACCTGTGTCCTCAAACAGAGCAAGTACTTCATTACCAGCTAAAGAAATTGTGTCCTCATCCATCTCTCTCTCTCTCTCTTTTTTTTTTAACATTTATCTTATTTATTTGAGAGAGAAGAGACCAAGTTGAGGGAAGAGTAGAGGAAGAGAGAATCTCAAGCAAATTCCCCACTGAGTGCAGAGCCCAAAGCAGAACCAGGCCCAGGACCCTGAGATCATGAGCCACGGGGAAATTAAGAGTTGGAAGCTAAACGGACTGAGCCACCCAGGTGCCCCTCCCTCATCCCTCTTTAAGGGAAATTCGCTAATGAAGGGAACCACCCATCTAAAATACTGTCACTGGCCTCTTATCCAGAGTCACTTTTCAGGAAGAAGAGATAAAACATGACTAAGTGACCAAGAACAGCAGAGAAAAGAGGAAGAAAATGAAGGCTCTGTGAAAGAGAAAACACCTTCAATTCTGCATTTTCTCCTCCATTTCTCCCTCATTATTTTCTTCTTGATTTTCAAGTCAGCCATTTTTTTTTTCCTTAGAGTGATATTTATGCCATAAATATCAGTAATACATATGCTTGGAATGAAGCCTCAACAATGTTAATTAGTCCAAATTCAAAGAACTAACCCCAGCACCGCAATCCTAGACTCCCATTTACTCATTCCAGATGTGAACCAAAGATATTAGCCTTAAGGGAAAGATCTGTATGCAGCATTTCTGGCTTCCCAAATTTTCCAACCATATAATGATCCGGTTAGGATTTTGGAGCCTGAACTACACATGCTTATTCAATAGTAAAATCTCAAATTTGGAATCCAGCTGGTATTTCAAAAGAGAAGAGAGCTACAAGGAAGACTGTTTATAATACAGGGTACCTGACTGGTGTATGGCCATAGACCTTTAATTGATCTGCTCATCACAATAACTGTCATTGCCAGGGTTAAAATTGTTAAAATCTCCGTCCGATCCAGAAAACCTCTACATAAAAATAGAAAACAAAAACAAAAACAAAAACACCACTTTTATTATTGAATAAGTCTTAAATCAGAATGTGATATAACTTACAAGCAATCCACTAAGTGTTGTCAAGACAAAAAGGCACCCTTTTATATAGCCAAGCAGACACAATCCACATGTAAGTGTTAAAATAAACACTAACTAATCCACAGATTAGAGGCCTGGCAGAGCCCTTTATCAGATGTAGCTCATCTGAAATTTACTGGGTAATTGGGATAACTATTTGTGATAGCTAATTGGCCTTATTTAAAGGAAGAAAAACCTATCTCATATCCTTGTGACAAGAGGTAGTTTTGTAATTTGGAGCTACACATCTACAAAGCTAGGTTCCTGCTTTCCCACAGAAACTGAGAAATGTGGAGCTATCTTCCCTGATGTTTATATTTCAAACTGATGGCTCCCCAGGTCCTTGAGACAGATATTCCTGCATCTTAATGCTAACCAGAGGGTTATTTAGCCTTTAAAAAGACTTATATACATTTCAAAATGTGGCAAAATAACTTACAAATTTTTAAAGTATATACTTTAGGAAAAATGTGGGACAGGAGTCTCTTCCATTATTTTTGACAGGAAGAATTAAGCCTCTTATTTTTAATTTGTATTTGCCCTTACATAGTTAAAAAAATCTCTATTTTCCCTAACCTCAAATCATGAAACTATTTCCCATATTTTCTTCTAAAAGATTTACAGTTTTAGTTTCAGGATTAAGTTTGTGATGCATCTTTAACTTTTGTATACTCTGTGAGATTGGAATAGATATTATTCCCCATAAAATGACCATTTATTCCAGTATCATTTGATGAGAATACTTTCTTTTTGCCCATTGGATTGCTCTGGTGTCTTTTCAAAAATCATAAATACAGTACAAGTAGAGGTTTATTTTTAGATCTCTAATAAACACTATTTTTTAAACACTATTGATCTGTTTATTGATTTTCATATTATCTTTTATTTATAAATTTATCTTCTTTAAGTTTTTAAAAATTAATTATTTGGGAGAGAGGAGAAAGAGCATACAAGAGAGAGCACAAGCAGAGGAAGGGAGAGAGGGAGAGGGAGAAGCAGACTCCCTACTGAGCAGGGAGCCCCACATAGGGCTCCATCCCAGGACCCTGAGATCATGACCTGAGCTGAAAGCAGAGGCTCAACCAAATGAGCCACCCAGGTGCCCTAATCTCATTTTTAGTTTTGACACCAAACATCATCATTTGACACAGAGGGGTAATGATGCTCTGTTTTTCATATGAGGAGATGAAAGATGCACAGATGGCAGGGATTTTCTCAGAGCAACCCAGTTCGAGTCACAATGGAAGGACTGACTTCAAATTTGCTTTGTGCTAGACTTGTCATCTTATGACAGCATTCTTCCTCCTGATTCAAACTGTTTAGTGAATCTCAGTAATAGAGCCACAGATGTAGGGCTGGGGCTTGAGCAAATGTGGAGACTAGTGTTTTACAACTTTTCTGTAGCCCTAGCAGACCTGGAAATCACAGAATTTCCTCTATAATTAATGGAATAAAGAAATGCAGTTACAGAAGTGTTTCTTTTTCTTTTTTTTTTTTTTTTGGATTATACTCACATGTTGTTTTGACACATTTTATCCAGGCTTAAAGAATATATGCAGGTTCTAGCTGCCAGCAGATAGTCTTAAGAAGGCTTCACTGACATTTTCTATAATCTGCTGAGTCCAGTTTTCTATAATGCTCTGAATTACTTTCACTGACCAAATATTAAATTCTAGAAATGTCTCTGAGATTCCATAAGGGTCCTCTCAAATGAATGCAACTTAGTAAGTTATTTTTCTTTCTATACTTTGTCTTCCTCAAGTATAAATTTTTTTTTAAGATTTTTAAAAAATTATTTATTTGACAGAGATCACAAGTAGGCAGAGAGGCAGAGAGAGAGAGAGGAGGAAGTAGGAAGAGGAAGCAGGCTCCCCCTGAGCAGAAAGCCTGATGCAGGTCTAAATCCCAGGACCCTGGGATCATGACCTGAGCTGAACGCAGAGGCCTTAACCCACTGAGCCACCCAGGCACCCCCTCAAGTATAAATATGTGATAATGCCTTCTCCTTAAATCCCACAATGACACCCATGGTCTTTAGCAGGTAGACTAGGGCATTTCAAACATGATGCACAGTGTAGTGACATATTTTATGACATTAAATCTTATTCAGTAAAAAATATACATTCGTGTTTTTCTTGAATTTTTTCCTCACTAACAAAAGGGAATAGAAACATACGATGTTCTGAGACTCCAGTAACTGGTGTCAATTTAAGCCAGTCTCATGAAATAGCTTCAGCGATTTTAGTCTTTCTAGAACATAACCTAAATATTCAGGAGTCCTGAGGATTTTTCAGTTCCTCCTTCCACTCTAAATTTAGTGGAAACATTTCCTCTTTGGAAAGGTGAATGGGTAGCCTCAATTATGGTAAGAATTTATTACACCAGGTAGCATTCATTTCTTGCTCTCCCTTCCCAAAATGCAAAGTCTAAGAAATCCACAGGTGCTATTGTTTCATGCCACCTGTTGTGGAAAGAAGTCTGACTTACCCTCTCAATATGCTCAGCTCCCACATACTTTAATTTGAAGGCACTAAATTATAACTACAGCCATTGCTTCTGTGTGACCATTATTACCTGATCACACCATGCAGTCAGGTGATTGCATCCTTACAATCCTATAACTGTGTTACTGGTGAATTTTTGAACCTATACTACACAGTGTTGGCCAATTTCATTTTTTTAAAAGAAGGTAACTTTGTTACCTATTATAAGATTATGCAAAGAACTGTCACTTGCAGGGGTTATATGGGAGGCTCAGTCAGTTAAGCATCAGACTCTTGATTTCAGCTCAGGTCATGATCTCAAGGTTGTGAGGCTGATTGCCATGTGGGGTTCTATGCTGGGTGTGGAGCCTTCTTAAGATTCTTGCTCTCCCTCTGTACCCTGCCCCTACTCTTTCCCTCTCTAAAAAAAGAAAGAAAAAGAATCATTATTTGTGATGTATAATATCTACTACTACTGACCATCCACATACTTTCCCCCCCCCAGCCCCACCGAAGCTACCCTAGGTCTCACCACTTACTAGGAAATGTATTGTAGGTTGTGACCTTTGTCTATCCTGATCTGTTATGCTGAGAGCTAGGGAGTTTAAGAATCAAAATTTTATCACTATTTCATAAACATTCTTGAGGTTTTCTTATACTGTAATTAACTAAGGTCATCCTGATGTATATTTCACATGTGTCCACATTTCTTACATCTATAATGGTCTAGGAAAGCTTATGATTTAGACTATTGGAATCTTCTTTTTTCCAATTCTTATCCATTTTAGGCTTCCTAAGGAGCAATTCACATCTCTCTTCCTCCCCATCCCCCACAAATAATATAGGGTTATAATGATCTTAATCCAGTTCCTCATTTTTACACATTCCCAGAGGACTTACTCCCCTTTCCTACTCACCCTCTGTCATTTTGGCAACTTGGGTTTCCACTTCTCATTGACTCAGAGTGCATTTTCTTTGGAAACGCAAAGCAAATGGCCATTGACTGATATTTAGGACACCACTCAAAGTGTCCCACTTAGTTCTTGTCTCTAGCTATTGAAACAGTTTTATAAATATTCCCTGACCCACTAGGACCTTAGACGCTCCCTTCAGTTACTCTTCCAAGCGTGGTACATAAGAAGCGCCTTCTGATGAACAGCAGTGTAACTTGCACAAATCCATGGTTCTTGATACTCTTAAATCCCAGACTAAGTCTCTAAACTGTTGGGCCCTCTGAAGCACACTGTACATACTCAGAATACAAATGACTTCACATTTCTAACAACTGCTTTCTTTTTGCTACCTGGCACCTCTCTGGTATCTTAGTAGACTGTTTCAGTCATGTGAAAAGGCATCTTCTCCTGGGACTGGAGGATGAACCTTGAAACTCTTTCAGTTCTTACTTCTGAACTGTTACTATACAGAATGGTTAATGCTTTTCCACTGCTTGCCATAACATATTGGCCCTTGTTCAAATGGTGAAAATATCAGTTTTGGGGATAAAAAGTCCCCAAATATCCCCATACTGCAGGAGTCTCATGATATTAGATATTACACTTACTCTTTTCCACAAAGAGGTTTAGGCTTTAGAATTTCAGGGTTTGAGCCTGAGTCAGTATCTTTAAAGTGTATATATTTAAGCAGTTACCTTCTCAATGATCTTTCTGAGAGTTACGCTCCCCCCACCCCCACCAAAAAAAAAACCCTATTTTCAATTCCTAGAGACTTGGTGGTGTTATTCAAGAGTTTTAGCTCTTTAAATTCTTTCTTTTGATGCTGAGGTTGTTTGCATATTTATAAAGTTACAGTTTGTTCTTAGAAATAATTTAGAGAATCGTATGATGTGGGATGAGATCCTTAATTTATACAATACATTGCAACGTCATAAACTGCTGGAATTGAAGTCCATGCTGAAAGCATCTCTGATACCTCATCTGGCATGTTTGTTTGTTTTAAACTTATCTGGCATCTCTTATGCACTTATACTTCTCCTCCCTTGGGTCCGAAATAATACCAGGTTTGGTTTTGTTTTGTTTTTCTTTTACCACAAATAATAACATAGTATCATTATCATAGCTTCCTCATTTACCTATCCTATCATAAAGGAATGATAGAAATTAATGGATTTGAGACACATAAGGCTTTAGAATTTGTTGAAAAGCACCTCTATATGGAGAAATAAATGAGAGTTATCATATACTTTGTAATATGATTGATCATCTGACATGGACTAAGCTAAGCCTTTACATGTGGTAACTAAATTAAACCTCACAACAAACATGTGAGGTTGATTGTATTATTTTCTCCATATTATAAATAGGAAACCAAGGTGAAGAGAGGTTGAGTGACTTGTCTAAGTACATATGGCAAGTAAAGGATAGGGTCAAAATGCTAACCCAGCAGTTTTATTCCAGAGCTCACCCTTTTATTAACTAAGCAATACAGAAACTTCCCAACCTGGTAAGTAGATAAAAATGAAATGGAATTTTCTGTGCTCCTGAAGATTTTGCCAAAATTTCATCTCTTTCTGGTTGTTTCCCTTAAATGTGCTTTATAAAAATTTATAAGGTTTCTAAAATTAAGAACTGATTCCAAAGATTTTGTACTTATTCCTGATGATCAACATTCTGTCAGTGGATACAGGTCCAAACATTGTTCAGTCCTATAGACTGGAGAAGATATGATCTGCTTTAGCAGTTTAGGTAAAAAGTGAAGTTGTGTCCCCTCTAATATAACTGTAAGCCCAGCCCACAAATTATGAGTAGGTCATTCTCCTGGAAATTCCCTTCTTAATATTCCCAAGGATTTCCAGGCTGAAATGAATCAGTTTTAACCACATTGCAGGAAAGTTTGCATCAGTCACGGAAGCATCCTATTCTCTTGGGTTGCTCCTCTCTGCAGCCATTTTTCATGCTCAAGAGTATGCTACAAGCTGTACCTAGAGATGCCCAACACAAGTAATTCTCACCTTACTAAACACTCTCAAATGAAGGATAAGGGCAAATTATGTGATGCAAAAACAAATTATGTGATGCATTCACTAAAAGGTCAGCAATAGGTTTCCCAAAGTTGGATATTCAACCTGACTTAGTCCCATGGGGTAGGATTAGCCGTCAAAATAGCTCTCTTTGTGAAATGATTTATCTTCCTTTCTCAAGAGTCCATCTATCTAAAGACAGCATTATATTTTTATTAGTAGTATGAGTGACAAAAATAGAATGGCAAGACTGTTTTCAAGGTCAAGGACCTTAGAGTTATCTACAAAACAAACAATAACAACAAAACAAAGGCTGCATGTTTGCCTTACAGGATCTACCTAAATAAAGCACTCATCTTTCTTTGTTTCCAAGACAAAGACAGTTTCAATGGCAATGCTATCTTCATCTTTAGTCTACCAAAACATGAGGGTCCTCAAAATTCTACCACTGCATACTAAATTAATGCATTTTCTTATAAACTTTTTTTTAAAGAATCAAGATTTTATGTGCTGATGATCTTTAAATAATTAGAATGGGCTTTAGAACAACTAATTATATGATTTGCCATATGAAAGAATATTTACCATGGGCCTAAGGCTGATTTTCAGAATAGAGAGCTAACTGAGCGGGTAATGGAAAACTCAGCAGTGGAGGTGCTGGCAGGAAGTACACATTCTCATGTTGTGTGTTGCCATTTTGTGATGGAAGAATTAACTTATATTTGTTCATGTATAGTGGGTAATTACTGAGTGCATTTATACACAAAAAAATGTCTTCTGTGGTTTGAGCCATAGTAGGGCAAAGTAAAGGCATGGTAACCACTTTTCTTTGGACCAACTTTCCCATGATTTCATATATTTACAGATTGTTTACTTGGGTTAAAAATATTGAAAAATTGGGGCGCCTGGGTGGCTCAGTGCATTAAAGCCTCTGCCTTCGGCTCAGGTCATGATCCCAGGGTGCTGAGATCGAGCCCCGCATCGGGCTCTCTGCTCAGCAGGGAGCCTGCCTCCTTGTCTCTCTGCTGACTTGTGCTCTCTGTCTGTCAAATAAATAAATAAAATCTTTAAAAAAAATTAAAAAATAAAAAAATATTGAAAAATAGAGAAAGAAAAGAAAAAGAAGAAAACAGTTAAAAAAAAAAAAAAAGAACAAGGGAGGGATAAAAAAGGTAAGTTGGGAGGGGAGATAAAGAAAGGAGAGAGAAGGGATGCCTGGGGGGCTCAGTTGGTTAAGCCTCTGCCTTTGGCTCAGGTCATGATCCCAGCGTTCTGGGATCGAGTCCCGCATCGGGCGTTCTGGGATCAAGTCCTGCATCAGGCTCCTTGCTCGGCAGGGAGCCTGCTTCTCCCTCTGCCTCTGCCTGCCATTCTGTCTGCCTGTGCTCGCTCTCTCACCCTCTCTCTCTGATAAATAAATAAAATCTAAAAAAAAGAAAAAAAGGAGAGAGAAAAAAGGAGAGAACAGGAAGGGGAGAGAGAGAGAACGGGAATCTAGAAATCTACTATCAACTCAGGATATATCTACCTTGAAATTTGGGACCTGAATAAAACTTCTCTTCAGTCTACTAAATGAGATTTTGTTTTCCTTCTCACATATGAACTTGGGTAATTTGTAACATATGTGGATGCAGTGAAAGGGGGAGTAATTTAAAAGTTTAAAAAAAAATACCATAACAGTTCTAGAATATTTCCTACAAATTTAAACCTAAACGCAGGCAGACTCTACCACTTCTGAAGTATTTGCCTTGCTCTCCACTGCCCCTTCACCCCCTATCTCCCTTACACACACACACACACACACACACACACAGAGTAAATGCTGATTATAATGAGATATTTTTGTTCTGCTAATTATTTCTTGCCTGAACTTGATATGTCTGATGATGATGATGATGATGATGATGATGATGATGATGATAAACGAAAAAATACCCAAAGTTGTGCTTTAAAGTCAACTGTCAGTGATACTGCTGGTAGGCAGAACAGTGAACCCCCAAGATGTCCACATTCTAATCCCAGCAACTGTGGATATGTTACCTTAAACGACAAAAGGGAATTTATAGATGTAATTCAGGACTACAACCTGGATATGAGAATAGGATGAATTATTCAAGTGGGACCAGTGTAATCATGTGAGTCCTTAAGAGTGGAAAAACTCTCAGCTGCAGTCTGAGAAGAATGTGAATCCTGTTGCTGACTCTGAAATGCAGGTGGTTATGTGCAAAGAAGGGGGAGGAAATGCTTCTAGTATCCAAGTGCAGCCCAGCTCATGGCCACCAAGGAATCTGGGACCTCCAACTCACAAACACATCAAACTGAACTCTGTTAAAACCTGAACAAACAGGGGAATAGCTTGCACTCTAGGGCCTCCTGAGGGGAAGGCAGCTCTGCCAATACCTTGGTCGTGGCCTGGTGAGAACTGTATTGAGCTTCTTACATATGGAACTACAGGATAATAAATGTGTGAGGACTTTTAAAAATTTTTAAAAGATTTTATTTATTTATTTGACAGAGAGAGACACTGTGAGAGAGGGAACACAAGCAGGGGAAGTGGAAGAGGGAGAAGCAGGCGTCTGGCTGAGCAGGGAGCTCAATATGCAGCTCTGTCCCAGGCAGATGCTGAGCCAAAGGCAGATGCTTAACAACTGAGCCACCCAGGCATCCCTAAATGTGTGTAGTCTTAAGACACTAAGTTGGTGGTAATTTTTATGGCATCAGTAGAAATATAATATATACACATATATATGTATATACATATTTGTTGTTGTTGTTGTTGGAGACTTTCATCCCTCTCAGAATATGACATTGTACCAAATTTGTTAAGAATTGTGCATTAAAAAAAAAAAAAAAAGGATTGGACTCTGGAATTAACAAGACTGGAGTCAAAAGCACTACTAGGTGATTTAGGGCCATTTGCTCTGGTCTTTTGCTCCCATGTCTTCATATTTATAAGAAGCAATTATAAAAAAGTACTATAAGATTAAATGAAGCAACATAACTAAATAGCACAATGCTTCATAAATAGGTAGAATTTAATACATATCAACCACCATTAATATTAGTAATAGTACTATTTGTAGTAGTGATGCAGCTTCTGTTGTTACAATTATTGTTGTAGAAGTATTTTTAAAATGTGATTGGAAAAAAGTGACTACATGATTAAGTATCATTAATGCTGCTCTTAATTATTTCTATTCTAACATATAATATCATGAATCTTAGAATTTTAGGATCTTGAAAAATAATTTTCCCATTACATCTATAGCATATAAACTTCCTTCTTCCTCTTTTGTTTATTAAAAAATAATAAGTAGAAATGTCTACATATTATCAATTTCATTGCCTTGATCATCTGCACATTGTATAAATTTACTTTAAGTACTTTTGCAAAGAGATGACCTTGGGCATCAATGCATAAAATACTAATGTTGCTATCTACATACAGGACAAGTCAGCAATCATCCAGAGTGGAGATAATTACTACTGTTACCACCTATAGAACCTATTGGTCCAAACTACATGCTCTTTCATTCAGAGACTTGCTAGGTACTTCGAGTTGGTTTTCCTATCCTGTTTGGGAACTTGCTTATAATTTTTTCCCCTCACTTTCAAATGAGAAAACAAGCTCAGAGAGTTAGGGTAACATTCACAAAACCCACAGAGTTAAATGTGTTTGTGTGTCTGTGTGTGTTGTGTGTGAGAGACAGTTGGTACTGAAAATATTAATTGGTTTCAGAGTGTATACTTCTCTTAAAGTGTTTATTCATCATTTTTTCTCATTCTCAAAAAATGAAAATAATTCATTGTATTTCTTCTTGCAAGTAACTTCCTGTTTGACACTAACAATTATAATGCAACTCATAAAAATAAAGAATTTCTACAGAGGAAAATTCATCATAACAAATGGATTTGGAGGGATACAATTTTAACACAGTGTCTATTCCATAGGTTGATATTAAATAGAAAGAGCCAAGTAATTGTACCAAGTTAAAATAAATCATTAAATAGGAATCAAAAAATAAAATACAATCTAAAATTTTCTCTTAACAGAAGTGCTTTATACCTTAAATCCAATTAGTTTGAATTGAAAAGAGGTTAATCAATTTCTATCTTGCATTGTTTTGCAACAATGACTGAAGTAGGAAAAAAAAACCAAAAAACCTATCCTCAACAAAACACTCCTCATCTTTAAGTGTTTTCCAAGTTAATTGTGTATTGTGTTTGGACTGACCAATGCTCTTTTCAACTACTTTCCAGTCCTTAGACACTTCTAAGAGCACATATACACTGCATGCGCACACACATTCACACAGCCACATTTGTTGGAAAATATTATTGAATTAAGTTACCTCATGATAAAACAACATGATCTATCAGGCAATCAAATCTTATAGAGAGGCAAGAGGTAAAACAAACTAGACTTCACATACGTAGATAGAAATCAAGTGCGTTTAGTGCACTTTGAAGGAATGGGTAAAGTTACTGAGTAAAGTGTCCTGAGTCATAAAGGAGTCTGTTTCCAAGTAACACGATGGAAGAAAGTGAAATTTTAAAGACATGGGAATGGAAGTCATATTTTAATTCAATTGCATCCATTAAAAAAAAAAAGGAAAAAGAAAAATAGGAGAACAGAGGCAGCAACCTCTTCGACCTCAGTCGCAGCAACTTCTTCCTAGGAACATCGCCAAAGGCAAGGGAAGCAAGGACAAAAATGAACTATTGGGACTTCATCAAGATCAAAATCTTCTGCACAGCAAAGGAAACAGACATCAAAACCAAAATACAACTGACAGAATGGGAGCAGATATTTGCAAACGACACATCAGATAAAGGGCTAGTATCCAAAATCTATAAAGAACTTATCAAGCTCAACACCCAAAGAACAAATAACCCAATCTAGAAATGGGCAGAGGACATGAATAGATATTTCTGCAAAGAAGACATCCAGATGGCCAACAGACACATGAAAAAGTGCTCCACAACACTCGGCATCAGGGAAATACAAATCGAAACCACAATGAGGTACCACCTCACACCAGTCAGAATGGCTACAATTAACAAGTCAGTAAATGACAGATGCTGACGAAGATGCAGAGAAAAGGGAACCCTCCTACAGTGTTGGTGGGAATGCAAGCTGGTGCAACCACTCTGGAAAACAGCATGGAGGTTCCTCAAATAGAGCTACTTTATGACCTGGCAATCACATTACCGGGTACTTACCCTAAAGATATGAAGGTACTGATCCAAAAGGGCACACGAACCCAAATGTTTATAACAGCAATGTCCACAATAGCCAAACTATGGAAAGAACCTAGATGTCCATCAACAGATGAATGGATAAAGAATTGCAGTACATATATACAATGGAATACTATGCACCCATCAAAAGAAATGAAATCTTGCCATTTGCGACAACATGGATGGAACTAGAGGGTATTATGCTTAGCGAAATAAGTCAATCAGAGAAAGACAGTCATCATATGATTTCCCAGATATGAGGAAGTGGAGAGGCAACATGGGGGCTTGGGTGGGGGGGAGGTAAAGAATAAATGAAACAAGGTAGGATTGGGAGGGAGCCAAACCATAGGAAACTCTTAATATCCCCAAACAAACTGAGGGTTGCCAGGGGTGGGGGGTAGAGAGAGGGTGGTTGGGTTATGGACACTGGAGAAAGGATGTGCTATGGTGAGTACTGTGAAGTGTGTAAACCTGGCGATTCATAGACCTGTACCCCTGAGGCTAATAATACATTATATATTAGTAAAAAATTTTAAAAAAAGAAAAATAATTCTTTCTTCTCTGGTGATAAAAATGAAATTTAAAATTTGGGATACATCAAGAAAGTTAGAAAACAAATATTCATCAAAATCTCTACTAGTGTTCTTTTGTACACAGAGATTATCTGAGTGACCTATTATTTATTTATTTTTTTAAATGAGTCTTGTGGCCAGATCTGACTTGAGGTTCTCAGTCTCTTAAATTCATTGAGTCTTAGGGACATGTAGGGCCTAGGTCTAAAGTATCTATTATGAACTTAAGACCAAAAGCAAATATAAACTAGGATTTCAGTTAAAATTTTCTATGTATTATTATTCTATCCACTGAACTCAATAAGGATGCTGACATATTACCTGACAAAGTAGTACACACTTAATATTTACTGTTTGAATGACTTTAAAAAAAAAAGATTATATTTATTTATTTGAGAGAGAGAGAGCATAAGCCAGGGGAGAGGCAAAGGGAGAAGCAGACTCCCCCCTGAGCAGCCAGAGCTCAATCCTGGGACTCTGGGATCATGACCTGAGCTGAAGACAGATGTATAACCAACTGAGCCACCCAGGCACCCCTGTTTTAATGACTTAATAGCCTTTCACACACTTTCTTACAAATAAATCTATCTTTCTCTACATTGTACGTCCCAATATTTTTAGCATACAAATGTTTTTAGTTCATAGAAATTATAAGGAAACATGCTTATAAAGATTAGAATATTGAACATATCAAAGCTATGGAAAACACAAAATCTGTGATTTTTAATGCTTTCACAGTTCATGAAGTGGTTTGGGGGGGGTCTTTTTTTAAGATTTTATGTATTTATTTGGCAGAGAGCATGAGAAGAATGAGCTGCAGGCAGAGGGAGAGGGAGAAGCAGGTTCCCTGATGAGCAGGGAGACCTACCCAGAGCTCCACCCCAGAACCCTGGGATCATAAGAGGAGCAGAAGGCAGACACTCAACCAACTGAGCCACCCAGGCACCACTTACAGTTCATGAAGTTTTTTATCTTTTCCTTTTCATGAATGGAACAGATATATAATTTTAACCATTCCAGCTCCTAGCTTAAAATGTGGTCAGTGAAGGGCATTGGGGTGGTTCAGTTAGTTAAGTATCTGTCTTTAACTAAGGTCAGAATCCTGGGGGGTCCTGGGATGAAGCCCTACCTCTGGCACCTTGCTCAGCTGGGAGTCTGCTTTTCCATCTCCCTCTGTCTCTCACCATCCCATCACCATTTTCTCTCTCTCAAATAAATAAATAAAATCTTTAATTTTTTTTTAAAAAGTGATAATGTTATTTTGTTTTGAAAATTGATTGGAGCTCTATGCCATTCCAAATTGTATTTGCCCTACTAGACAAAGCACAGATTGACATAAATATAAAGACTGTGTATACTACAGTTATTAATTAGGCAATTATATAGAACATTTGTTTTCAGATCATCCAGATAGGTATGAATGTTCATAAGCGAAAAGCCCATCAGGGAAGGCCCTGAGTAAAGCTGGAATGTGATGCAGTATTCCAAGAACGATGTTCCTAAGCTCAGTTTCATACCACAGGACCACATGATTTCAAGGCTTTATTTTTTACCTCTTTAATATGATTAATTATATTATAATAAATATATTTATTATCTAATATTATTATATATAATAATATAATATAATATAATATAATTAATATGATATGCCTCTCTCCATTTAGGATAATATTTATGTCAATAATTGAATAAATTCAAGTCCAAACTGAAGATCAGGTGAAGCACAGGGTTAAGTGCACCCAAAGGAGGTGGTCTCAGGCTCCATGGAACATGGGGTTTATAACCTGGTCCTGGAAATGTAAGACAGGTAGTTGGGCCACAGAAAGGATGTAACACATCCTGTAACAGCTGACTGATCATATGAAAACCTTACAACAAAGAACAATGAATGTGATGACCAAACTGAAGGCTAATAGTGAAGACCAGAACTAAGGTGATTCCAGAGGCTACATGTGAAATTTCTCCAACTGGAGAAAATAGATGAAATTTGAGATCACACTTTATTTATTGTATTTATTTTGGTATAATGTTCCTTAATTTCCAGGGAAATTATTGTAATCCTTTTATATCACCATCATTTATAAATTCATAATTTGTAAATGATATAGACCTGTTTGTATCACTGCTATTTGTGAATTCAAGCAGTAAATCGCATCCTCATCGGATTTTTGGGGAGCATTAAATCAGATAATATGCTTGTGGTGAGCATAGCATGATATATGAACTTGCCAAATCACTCTGTTGTACACCTGCAACCAAAGTAACATTGTGTGTCAACTATACTCAAATTAAAAAAAAATTAAATTAGATATAACATGAAAACTGCTCGATATAATTCCTAAGTTCAGAATGTGTCTAATTATTAACAAACTGTCTTCTGCAATTAAGTGTGGAACTCTCTTATGAGAGTATGCCTTTTTTCTTGGTGCCTCTGACAAAAACTGACAGGATATGTTAAATGAAAGTGTCTCCTATAGGATCGTAAAACATCTAAATCGGTCTTCTCCACAGAAATCTCCTTTCATGCTCACTTGTATCTCATGAGATGTTGTCAAACCATATGCAATTTCATCTCGTCACTTTGTTCTATTTGACCAATTCCAGTTTTGATTATACCTTGTTTTTCTGGATGATTGTCTCAGTCTCCTCCCTCCCTTTTTTCTTCTTTTTTTTTTCTGATAAAAATGTGAATTTAGTGCATTTCCACCATTATCCATTGCTTAAGTGTACTTTAATAAATCGATCTATGCTGGAAGTACCCCCGTCCTTTGTGAGTCCAAAGCACTCTGTCTGTATCTGTTATTACTCTTAATTTTTGCTCAAACTCATTTATATGAGATTTCTCTCTCCTTCTGAACTTGAGCCTTTACCTCGACCCCCATCCCCCATTAGCCTTTCCTTTTGTCCTGCAAAAGTTAGTGTTAATAAGACTTTATTGAGACTAATTTGACCACAGCAATTACCATGTGGTAAATGTGGTTAAATTAGCCTCTATAAATACACGTTAACATCATGTGGTAAATGGAAAGGAAACCAAAGCTTCAGGGCTCCTGACTTGTTTAGTCATCTAGGGCCTTGGGAGATGCCCAAGCGATGTTTTCATCTGGACACAGATTTTTATAAAATTTGAACAGCTGAAATATTTTAGGATCTGATAAGGCTGTTGTGTCATTCCAAAGTCCCCTTCATCAGATTGCCCATTAACTAAATCTGAAGTGCCTCCAGCCATACCTGTTGCCAATTTAATGGAAAGCTGAGATTTAGTTGGATACTTAGTTCGGGCTGAACTGAGTTTGGGTTTCCATGTACATTTAGCATAGGTTTAGTACCAAAAGTATATGTGTGTACAAGTATGTGTATGAATATGTGTGTATTTACATATGTGGTAAACATAATGTATACAAGCATGCACATACATATACTAAATATACCATGTCTATATATGCATGTGTATGTACGTATAAATGTATACCAAATATATCATGTGTATATGTGATTTGTATTCACTTCTGTGTGTAACTGTTATCGCTAACCATACCACTCTAGAAATAACTTTCATCTCACTGACTTAAAAGGCACATATCACATCCAGGGCTGGAGTTTATCTCAAGAGTATGAGGTTTTTCCCACTGCCTTAAAGGCCAGAAATACACAGACATGGGATGAGGAACAAAGTGTAAATTACATAGAGTGAAATTTAGAAAAATCTACACAATGTTAGAGCTTATATATGAAAGACACTTGATAAAGATTTTCCCATTTTTCAACAATGCCAAACATTTATATAACATTACCAATGAAAAGTTGTGAACTTGAAAGAAATCAAATATATTAAAATCAGCAAAGCTAGAAGAGTGAAAGATTGTACTTTTAATGTACTCTGTGGAAATAATATAACAAAAATATTGAACATTGAAGATGTATTAAAAGACCATGCCACTAAAAATGAAGCAAAATAGTAATAGAAATGTTTTGGACAGTTAATTCATGAATATTTCATAACAATGTTATGAATTTTGTGTTGCTAGTGATATTAAATATTTTTACATATTTAGTGTTTTGTGGACTCTTTTACTAAAATAATAAAATACTTAGTTTTTAAACCTGCCATTGTATTTGTAAATTTGTCTTATTTCCCTAGTCCCCAACTTGTGTCTTAGGCCTCATAAATCTTGGACCCTTCTCTAAGACTGGGGTGTGGTAAGTGTGGTTCTCAATATCTTGCTTCAACTAAGTTAAAAGCATTGCATTTTTAAAAAGTTAAGTCTTAGTGTCTTATTATTTTGCCCATTTTATGCAACCTGGAATCAACAAATTACAGATATAATATTGTTTTTTTTCTAATTGGGGAATTTCATTTTATGCCCTCAAATGCCTTTTATTATTTTTTCTTTTCTACTAAAAAAATTACCTAGCAGGAAATAATTTAAGAGTTTTAATAGTTCTGCAGTTATCTATTCTAAACATTGATCTAATACATTTTTACAGAATTTTTATCAGATAAATAAACTTGAACACTGGTTCTGATTTGATAGCATTGATTCTACATGCAACCCATTTAGTTTTTTTTGATTTTTTTTTTTATAAGATTTTATTTACTTATTTGGCAGAGATCATAAGTAGGCAGAGAGGTACGCACAGAGAGGGAGAAGCAGGCTCCCTGCTGAGCAGAAAGCCCGATGTGGGACTTAATCATGAGATCATGACCTGAGCCAAAGGCAGAGGATTTAACCCATGGAGCCACCCAGGCGCCCACAACCCATTTAGTTTTGAGCAAGATATATTCGATGTCTTTTGCAATGTAGGTTGGTATTTTTCTTTAATATTCTCCAACCAGTCATTTATGTCTTCCTTTTAAAGTCCTATAGTTTTATTTCTGCCCCTTCTCCATGCAACAGCCCATCAAAGAGTTGAGAACATTTATCCTGGTACCCCACATCTAGCCTTAGGAAATCCTGCCAAAGAATTGCTACTATTCCGTATAAGAAATCATATATTCTATAATTTCTTTACGAATCTGGCTATTTCCAGTTTATTGATACTCTTTAAAACAGCACGTGTTCAGAGCAGAACATAATATCATAGTTGTTATTTATTGAGAAGAATAGAGAAGAAGTGTCACTTCTTTCATAGATGTCCTGTTTCTATTTCTGTGGCCAAATAATACCATTGAATCATCTTAAAGGTAACCACTGAGGAAAAAAAAAATCCTGAATATTTTTTTCATGTTCTTTTAAGATCCCTTGTGAAGTTGCATAATTGGTTGGAGGGCTCCTAGCAAAAGACCTCTCATACATTCCTATTATCATCTGTGGAGAAGTCCACTTGAAAAAACAAACAAACAAACAAACAAACAAATCTAAGAATGACCTATGGCCAACAGCCAGTGAAGAACTGAGACCCACAGTCCAAAAACTGACAGCTGACAGTGAACTGAATTCTGCCAACAACCACATGTGCTTAGAAGCAGACCCTGAAAGTTGAGATGTTAAATGGAAAAAAAAAAAAAAGTTGTTTATCTGAATTTTAAATGTAGCTAATACCTTATATCTTATCTGGCAGCCCTACCCTAAGACAAAGGTTGAAGTTCAGCCCTGACTGAACTCCTGTCTCAAGGCATGTGTAAGATAATAAATGTGTGTTATTTTAAAACACTACCTTATGGGGGCGCCTGGGTGGCTCAGTGGGTTAAAGCCTCTGCCCTCTGCTCAGGTCATAATCCCAGGGTCCTGGAATTGAGCTCCGCTTAGGGCTCTCTGCTCAGCAGGGAGCCTGCTTCCTCCTCTCTCTTCCTGCCTCTCTGTCTGCTTGTGATCTCTGTCAAATAAATAAATAAAATCTTTAAAAAAAATTATAAAACACTACCTTATGGAGTAAATTGCTATGAAATAATAGAGAAAACCAATACACCATTTCGTTAAATTTAGTCCATTTTCCAAGAAATCAAATCTATTTGGATCTTGAGTTTACTGTACTATATACCCTTCTCAATTTCTTGTTCAAAAAGCCATTTCCTATCTTCATGAAGTTAGTTAAAAATAATTTATTAGGAAATAGTTGACAGTAGACACTTGGAATACGTCAGTAGAGAACTCTATGTTGACGCAAATTAATTACATGAGCATAGCCATATTACTGTGATTAATCAGCTAAATATGTATATAATTTATTTTTTGCCTTCTCCAAATATCTACAATTTTTATGGAGTAAATCAAAAGAGCACTTGCATAATTGTTGTTGGAGTCCCGTTATATTTTGTCTAGTTGACCTACTTATTATCACCATTAAGGATGATTTGTTTAACTTGTTCTTAATAGATTATGTTCTTTGGAACATGGTTCCTTCTTTAAGATGCTCACAGACATGAGGTGAATACAAAACTAAATGAGAATTTTGCCTCTTTTGAACACTAAGGCCATCAATCTATAAAGATTTAAAGTAAGACTTACAGGTGTATGTGTCAATATCTCAGATATTTTCAACCCTCCATGAACATCATTAACAGAAGTGTGGTGATATTATTTTCTGTTTATTTTTCTTATCTAGTCCCAAATTCCATCCTTCTTAGGAGAGGGGAGTTGGGGAAAATTGGAGGGGGAGATGTACTGTGAGAGACTGTGGACTCTGAGGAACTAACTGAGGGTTCTGGAGGGAAGGGGGTTGGGACGTTGGGTGAGCCTGGTGGTGGGTATTAAGGAGGGCACATATTGCCTGGAACACTGGGTGTGGTGCATAAACAATGAGTTCTGGAACACTGAAAAGAAATTTTAAAAAATAAATAAAAATTAAAAAAAAGGAAAATGTCCAGTGTGGAGAGAACTGGTCCAATAGAAAACACTGTATCTTTTTTAGCTTCATGACCTTCCCAGGACTTTGGTAATTTTTACTCAAGCACATTTAGGATTTACTTATCTTTATCTATTGGGTTTTAATTTTATCACTGTTCTTTACGATGCCTCCTTTTTAAAAATTTTTTTTCTTGGCAAGAGAGAAAACTTTCTCCTAATTATTTCTCCATCAGATACTTTCTGACAAAATATGTTCTACCCTCCCCTGAAGGGTTCAAAGAATAGAGAATGGTTCCAACCATAAAGCCAAATACATTAGAATTATGATTCATATGCTATAAATCATTTAATTCATGAATCATTAACTAACTAACTGAACTGCATCATGAAATATATTTTTCTGCAATGAAGTTGGAAAATTTTACTTATGCATTAATCAGATGTTAAATTACATGTAAAAGAAAACTAATCTCTGATAGCATTTGAGGGATAAGCCAACTGATACTAAAATGAGCAAATTATTCTGATACACATTTCCATGAATATTTTTAGAAGTAGTATGTGATTCTCAAATATCAGGGTCCACAACAGATTCAAGGACAGGTATTAAAATCCAGACTCCCAGCCCCAATCCAGGTTTTTTTTCTTTTATAAATTCAGGTGGTCTGAATAATGACCTAGATTATGGATTTATCAAGAATTAATAGTAATTCAAATGCTTATTCTCACTTTGAGGGGAAAAATGGTACCTCCTTCACACTTCTCATAATTTTTCAGGAAAAAATAAAAAAACAGGTTTTATAAGAGATGCAGCTTTTGTTATATCCTTGTGTATCCAATGAAAAGAAAGCCAAGGAAGGAATACACCAGGGGTTTCAGAGTAGCTTAATAAATGTTTCATTTGAAAAAACCTGACAGCAAGGCTCAGCCTTAAAGGATTTGGGGTTCTGCCCCTTTATTCTTCCATATGCTTTGCAGAGAGAACAGAATAAAAAAAATGTTGCCTTTATTCTGACAATTTTTATATAACCCTTGCCACTTTAGATCTGGAAGAACACTTGCTCCTTATTAAGATCTGCACAACCTAACAAATTGCCAAAGAATACTAAAGACAAAGACGTGAAGTCCTTTCCCATTTGGAAACTGGAAAGAGCACCTTCTTCAAGTGGGGGTCAGTAGGGAGAGACAAAGACTAACTTATTTCATTCACAGATTAATGTTCTCTACCACCTTACTGCTCTCCTACCACTAAGGAAGTCCACAACACTTTTGCATGAACTCTGTTACTTCCCCAGTGCTATTTTCAAAACACTCCCATTCCACTTTTTAAAAATATTTTATTTATTGATGTATTTATTTAGAAAACACAAGCAGGAGGAGGGTCAGAGGGAAAGGGAGAAAGAGAATCTTAAGTAGACTCCCCATTGAGCACGAAGCCCATCTCAGAGCTGGATTCCAGGACCCCGAGGTCATGACCTGAGCCGAAATCAAGAGTCATAAGCTTAACTGACTGAGCCATGCAGGTAGGAGCCCCTTATTCCACTTTTTCCAAATGTTCTTCTCTGAAGCTCATGCCTTCACCCATTCTCCATAGGGACATCATCTGAGATCATTAACTTTCACTCAATAGAAGTGTTGCTACTGGACTCCCAGTATTCCTTGATTTGCCCTCAACTTTGGTGGATCCAATGACTATATGGCTGGCATATTTAAAACCACATCTTTCCACAGCTTTGATCTTCCATACAACATATACATTTCTACTCTGAGGTTCTGAAACTTGTCACCCTCTGAGATACTGTACCTGTGGAATTCAGATCCTTCCCTATCTAGAGAGAAATGCCTATCCTGACCATCCTCTTGATGCTACTTATTCTAAAGAACAAAATAAGAACATAATCATAAAATCTAAGAAACATCATGAAGAAAACAAAAAGAAGAGGAGCTAGATGAATGTATAATGTCTCAGGAAATAAGAAATCTCAATAATTCCAAAGACCAAATAATTCTCATTCGATACTGCTGTCATAAAACAATATTCTTGTATTATTTTAATCCTGTTGAAATTAGTAATTTCAACAGGATTAAAATAATAATTTTAGTTCTATGGTAAAGCATGGGGGATATGGTACATTCATTGAAAAGAATATGTATCCTGTAGTTGTCCATCATAGATGTCTAATTAATCTAAATGTTATATAATTAATATTCTTAAAGATAAAATCACACGTAAAAAAAAAATTAGTAAAAATTCCTCTCCTTCGAGAGTTTTCAAGTTTGCTTAGAGCTTATATAATTAGATTGAAAGTCCAGAGCTTTTTGTTTTCCCAAGACAGTAGTGAAAACTCTAGTAGATCCTTATTCTTCACAATCAAGGTCAGAAATAAAAAAGAATAATCTTCAAGTCATATAGTTATTATAGCACTTTATAATTATTAAATGATTACTATGCTCCAAGAATTTTACTAATTCTTTTACATAATTTAACTTATTTTCTCAAACTTCCAACTACCTATTTAATACTTTCACATAAAGTTCTCACTGATATCTCAAACTTTATATACTTGAACTACAGCATTTGAATTCTATCACCAAATTTTTCTCTCTTGTCCCTAAATTCTCATATCATTAAATGATCTCACAATTGATCAATTATTTATATAATTACGCTAAAAGGGCAACAGTATTTTCCCCAAAACTTTTAGAATATGTATAGACAAAATTTCCAGTAAGGATTTAAATGATTTAAACTTTAGTCTCACCAATGTACTAATTCACAAAACAAACACATAATTATTATATGCAAGAATAAGCATGTATCTTACAGATATTTTGCAGCACAAATGCAGCTTTACTTGAAAATTGTATGTTGTATCATTCTTGTTTTCTGAAATTCCAGAACAGGCAAAACTAATCTATGGTGGCTGAAATCAGAAGTCTTTTTTTCCCACAGGGGAGGTACTAACTGGAAAAGATAACAAGGAAATGTTATGGATTGAAACATGGGTTCTATAATAGAAAGTCACAGGGAGCTCAGTTTTTTAAACTCAACTTACTCTGCATTTAAAAATAGAACTATGTAAGGTGGAAATGCCTTTTCAAAAAGAACATTTGAGGTTTAATTTTACTGTACTACTTCTTATGAATTTATATCATTAGCAAAAGGCAAGTTTCTCCTCTGTTAAAGCACAGCAGTTATTGTTGTTGTTGTTGTTGTTGTTGTTGTTGTTGTTTTAAATAATCTACTGGCTTTCCTTCTTAATTTATGTTGACCTTTTGAGAGAAAAACATATTTTTCTTCTTCTAACTCATATTAAATCTACCCTATTTTCTGAGAAGCCTATTATATGCCACTCACTGTTAGGTACCAGTAGTTTGGATACACATTAGATAATTTCCTGTTTACAAAGAGTTGATAGTCAAGAAGAAAATAGGTATGCTACTAGTGAGTGGAAACAAAAATTGTCTGTGAAACAAAGGACCACTAACCTTGTCTAACTCTGTTAGACATTGCTAATAACTACAAAAGCAATAACAAATCTGAGATACAATTATATCCCTGGTAGTGATTATTTTTATTTATTACTTTGAGGATGTAACTTTTAGTAAAGATATAATTCTATAGTCAGAAAGACTATATATCTGGGTTAACTGTATATTCCTACAAAATCAGATACTCTACAGTTAATTTTGGATAAACAAGTTGTCAAGAACTATGAAGGACCTTGCCAGTTTAATAGTTATGCTGTTTCTTGTTTGGTAGAAGAAGACATGCAAATCCTACATCATAGCCAAAGGAATATAACAGTAGTCATAGAAGTAGCATTAAACAGTGTCTGCATTTTTTTGTCCTGGTCGCCTGAGCTATAATTCCTACAGGACAACATAAAGGTGACACATGCACACACAGTGGGTTGAGTTACTGAGAGGAACCCTGGGCATAGGAAATCGTAATCTTATACAATGGTCAGTAGGCACACTTACCTTATGCTCCAGGGTGAAAGAAAATTGATGTTTAGAATACTGGATATTAAGTTAGTATAGCTTATATTTGTTTCAGTAGGAGATACCTTCTCTATATCCAAGGTGATCAGTATACATGCAATCTTTGTAGAAATAGTACAAAACAAAGTCCGTAAGGTTTCTGTCCACAAACTGTGCAGAAACACAAAAGACTATTCCTCCAACATAAGTTAGACATGTTCCTGAACTGCTTTAAAAAATGTGGCATGGCATTTAAGTAACTATATTTCAGTATTTCAGATCTGCTCTGACACCTGTCATTGCAGATTATTCTAGGAGTATACTTCCTTTTGGGATAGAGTCAAGTGAGTATTTCAACAATGCTCACTAGCAGGTAACAGTGTACTATTGCCAAGTATCATTTGAAAATTTTCCTTAGTATTGTGCTGTTCACAACTGATGATATTCTGGCTTATGAAATGCTATAGGTTGTCAGAAATATAAACATATTCTATTTCTGATCTAATTAAGTCTTTCATAAAATGAAAGCATGGAAATAATTAGAAACAGAAAAGTTATTTTGATACTACTGCAATATTAATGTAGCCAATGCATTTCAAAATGTCTGTACTCCACTAGGTCTTTGGAAAGCAATTTTTTTCAAGTCTGTGATATTTACTCTTGTGTTGACCAGTCCAAGCATTGATAATAACTCTTGGGAACCACATTTCATTTGTCTTTCTTTCTCAGGCTGGAGAGAAGTTCAACCTATCTGACTGAATGCTACCAGTCTACCACTATGTCTTATAGATTCAACTTCAAAGATCTATACTTTTTACCTGAAATAGCAGCCTCTCAATTTGCTGTCCAATTTGATATTAAAGCATTTGTACAAGGAGGGGCTATTTGTGAAATGAGGCATAGTGGAATGGTTCTGACTTTGCATAGTCTCAAGAGTAATTAAACTTGGGGGAACAGATTAAAAGAACAACACGGAGCACTGGGTTTGGTGCATAAACAATGAATCTTGGGACACTGAAAAAATTAAATTAAATTTTAATTTATTATTTTTAAATTTTTTCAATTTATTTATTTTCAGAAAAACAGTATTCATTATTTTTTCACCACACCCAGTGCTCCATGCAATCCGTGCCCTCTATAATACCCACCACCTGGTACCCCAACCTCCCATCCCCCCGCCACTGAAAAACAATCTGAGGGGTTTAAATTAAATTTTTAAAAAAGAACAGCAGACAGTCATATTTACAGAGTAATTACTACAATAAAAAATACTAAATCTTATCTATATTTCTAGCTACTCTCTTTGCTAAATGTTATGACCCTTATTTTATTGGAGTGAGGCTAAAGGTTAGAAATTTTTTTAAAAAGATTTTATTTATTTATTTGACACAGAGAGAGAGAGAGAGAGAGGGAACATAAGCAGGGGGAGCAACAGGCAGAGGGAGAGGGAGAAGCAGGCTCCCTGCTAAGCAGGGAGCCTGATGTGGTGCTCGATTCCAGGATCCTGGGATCATGACCTGAGGTGAAGGCTAATGCTTAACTGACTGAGCCACCCAGGCTCCCGAAGGTTAGAAATTTTAAGAGATTTTTCCAGAACCCTGTAATGATCATTGAGTTCAGTCAGCCTGATGATTTTCATTGGAAGGAAAATGAGATCCAAATTTCAGACTAAAATCCTGGACTTATAAAAATCAACCAATTAGACTCAGGATGGGTTGCCCACATTGCTCCTCACTCCACGCATTAGCATCCATAATCACTATCACATCATAGGATGCGAGCAAGTAGCACCAAGTTATCATAACTTAGTCACAGACAGACCATTAGGAGAGTGACCATCATCACCTGCATAAAATGTTAGCTTATGTTCTCATAGTAGAAATAGAGATAAAAAAAAGGCAATTACCTGGAAATAGAAATCTTTGTCTAAATGTTGACCCCCACAAATGAATTGCAAGGTAAATATGCAAATCAGATATTATAACTACAATGCCATATTTTAAATTACTGATCAGGACTACATGTCTAAAAGCAGGCCCAGTGTCTCCTTTGTCTCATTTTCTTAGGGACAGAAGAAATACATATTTAACTTGCTAGTCCATATTTTTGCATTCCTCCAGAGGAGAGACTTTTGGTCTTGACTCTCTACAGGTGGAATATAATATATAATCAAGATATTCATGGCAAATGTGGAGGTCCTGAAAAAAACTGACCTGCCTGCAGAAGTGGTCTCTTGAGTTCAATAGGTAGGTGAATCTGAAAGGTGTCACATGTACTGTTCTGACTCAGGTGTAGTTATAGCAGAGTCACTAGAAGATGAGCAAAAGCTAATAGTCATGGAACCAGTCAGAATCCAAAAACTTGGGTATTAGTAAGTCCTTTGTCTTTCAGCCATAAGACAGGGTTTAGTGTAGGGGCTTTAGTCCTGGAGTGGATTTAAAATGCTAGTCAGAAGAACCAGTTGGAATAGGCAAGGTTACAGATTTTGCAACCAGAAGGTCTATGCTTTAGTCCTATCTGTCTAAAATAGCTCTATTGTTTTACTAGTACCCTCTATAATACAGTTCCTTTTTTTGAAAAATGGGCTAATTTTGAGATGAACAGAACGATTTGGGGACCGTTAACATGTGGAAGGGTACATAGAACATAGTAAGCTCTACTTGTTTGAAATATTAATGCTACTACTTATTGTTAAGAATTCTAACAACACATAATAACAATAATAAAAACATTATTATTATATGTTATATATGTTATTGTATTACATTCAATTTTATTTGTATAACTACCTTGGAGACACCTTTCTGAATCTCTTGCTTATTCATTAAATATGTTTAATAGTACTCATCTTCCAAGTTGTGTAAGAATTAGAAATTATAGGAGGTGCCTAGGATGGAGTTTGGGCTCAATAGCTTAATGATTATTCCTAAAAAGTAGTAATCAAAACAGATTAAGAATATAGAAATTAAGCAGCTGCCACTGAACAATAACTTGTGTGCTCAGTTTCCTCAATGGCTCACCAGGTTTCAGGTCTTGGTGGGAAAAAAACAAAACAAAACAAAACAAAAAACCTGATTTCATTTTAAACTGAAACCAATGGAATTTAGAAAGATTCTGAAAAATTGGAATTGCCTATGCTTCAGTCAATATTGGCTCTGGAATTTTGGTTAGATGCCATTCCTCTATCCATCTTGAGAAAAACTTGAAGATGAGGCTGGTAAATATTTTGAGCTCATAATTTCACAGCTAGTCTAAAATGGACAAATATCTTGCTTTGCAAGAGAGGGTAAGAAGAAGATACACCTTACTCAGTAATTCTTGGCAAATATTAAAGCACAACTTAAATTGAGTTTAATACAATCAAGAATGTACTATAGTATGCATTGACATGTTAAAATATTGCCAAAATAATATAAGGCCCATCAACTTTGATGCACCTAATAAATACGTCTTTTCTAGCATTCTGTAAACTGCAGTGAAAATTTCATATATATATAAAAAGACATTACACATAAAGGATCTTGCTGCTCTTAGATATCTTTCATATGCTTATTAAATTATGAGAAACATGAGTCTTTGGCAAGATTTGAATGCACAGAGGTCCATAGTATTGAGTTTCTGTAGGGCATCCAATAGCAATGATTCCTGGGAGTAGATTTAGAATGTATTCTCAGTTTATCATTCCTTCCATACCATAAGCTACTTACCAAAAGAACTAAACTTTTCTATAGAGAGAATGAGAATATTAAAAATGAAAACAGATTTCTGATTTCCTTTTCATACTTAAACATTAGAGCTAGTCTGGTCAAAAGAAAGAAAAAATAAGTTTCTTCTTTGAATAATCTTATTTTCCCCAAATGGTCTACCTACAGATAAAACTTTTCCTAGAAAAAGACAAAAATTTGAAACTTGTGGCCTCATACTTCTTTCAGCATTTATTTTTTTAAAAAGATTTATTTCTTTATTTGAGAGAGAGAGAGCACAGACAGAGGGAGAAGAAGAAGCAGACTCCTTGCTGAGCAGGGAACCTGATGCGGGGCTCCATCCCAGGACCCTGGGTTCATGACCTAAGCCGAAGGCAGAAGCTTAACTGACTGAGCCACCTAGGCACTACTTCGTTCAGCATTTAATAGATGGAAAAAATTGAAACCAGAATAAAAATTGGGTACTTGGTCAAAATTTCAGAATGATCTATACCATGATTTATGAACCCTCAAGTGAACAACTAGTTAAGCTATACGCAATTAAGCATTTATCTCTGTTGAGTTAAAGTAAAACATTAAGATGCAATTATGAATCTATTTATTCATTGAATTGAATAGATCATTGTTTATCACCTACCACATAACAAAGTCTATTCCAAAAAACGATGAATAAAACAGTCTCTATAAAATAATATATAAAGGAGTATGCATTTTTAATTCAGAATTTGCAAAGTATAAATAGTCTGAGAAAAATATATAGATAGATGTGTCCTTTCATATAGGTACAGGACACAAGAAACATAGTATATTAAGAATAGCATGAGTTTGGGGGCAGAAACCTGTATTTCAGCTGTGGAACCTTGACCATGATTACATGCAGATATATGAAAGGGCAAATCACAATAAATGGGAGATTTTGAATATAGAAGCTAAAAATGGAAAAAGTCAGTCAAATGATACAAACTTTAAGATTGATCATTATAATTGGAGTAGTTCTGTAGATGCTTTTTTAAAATTTTATTTATTTATTTATTTAATTTATTTTTATTAGTTGGTACTAGTTAAAAATAAATATAAAGTGCATTATTATTTCTGCTCCTTCCATTTGTTTTACTTTCCTCCCATTTTTCTCAATCCCAGAGCAAGTAGGAAACTCCTTTTGATGTTCTTCTGATACAATCTTTGTTGAGGTTCTTCATCTGATATGTTAATCTCACCCAGTTTAACAAACTGGTACTTTCCCAGCTATGGACCAAGGTGCCCAGTTATTTTAGTCCTGATAAAAGACAATTGTCTAGCTTTAGTTACAACCAATTTAGGAACTTCTCTGTGCTTGCTATTTCTGAATACACAGGAGTTGATTAGTTATTTATTTTGCAACGATCAAACTACTTGCCTTCCCTCTGGGAATTCATTCAGTACTCAAAACATATTTGCAGCTCTGCCTGTAAATAGCCACATGCAAAATCCTAAACTGTCAAATTATTATCCAAACTATAGTAGGATCAAATGTTGTTGCCTTTATTTGTGCTGAACTAAATTCATATTGTCCCCAATTCCTATGGATTTGGTCAAAACCCTACAGATGAGTGTAATTAAATTATTTCCTCCAATGTTAATAATTAATTCAGATATTTATATGTCCTTATGTCTTAGACACTATTTTATGTACAGATTCTACATAATTATTTAGTTTTAATAATGAGAATGATTCATACAGTTGTATGTTAAAGTGACTCAATATATTTTTTCTTCACTAAGCACATAGTCATTGTTTTCTTGCTATATGTCAGATAGCAGAGAAAATATAAAAGACACAGTCATTGATGTAAATTAATTTTCAAGACATTTATTACAGAATTGAGAAATTAAAATTAAGCACAATAAATTCTTTGCTAAAAGTGAACAAAAGATACTAATGGAAATTGAAGGAGGCTGACTTGGATTAGCATCCTGGCAGACATTATTACTGAGCAGATATATTTTCTGGAGGATTAGATAAATATGGAAAGAAGAAAGCCCAAGTTAAACAAACAACAAGCGAAAAACATGCAGTTATTTAACAAGTGTGGCACCTTTAAGCAAACTCAGGTAGTTTGTTTTTACTGGAAAGTTGCATTTTCATTTAAGATAAAGAAAACGTGGGAGTGCCTGGTTGGCTCAGTGGGTTAAAGCCTCTGTCTTCAGCTCAGGTCATGAATCCCAGGGTCCTGGGATGGAGCCCCATAATGGGCTCTCTGCTCGGCAGAGAGCCTGATTCCCTTTCTCTCTGCCTGCTTCTCTGCCTACTTGTGATCTCTCTCTCTCTGTCAAAGAAATAAATAAAATCTTAAAAAAGAAAAAGAAAACATGATATGTAAAAGGAGTCTTTTTCATGTATGCCAAGAGTCTGTGATTTAATTTGAATTTAACTTGAAACTAATAAGTACTCTAGAGGGTTTTATGCAGACCAACATGATGATATATGGGTGAGACTTAACAAATCTAAGGATGGAATGGAAGGCTAGAGTGGAGCAGTGATGGGGAATCAAAGGCTGGAGACGTGTTAGTATAATCCTTGTTAATAAAGAGTGAGGATATACAATGGTACATCTACTTCTGAAAGCTGTATGATAGTTCTTTGAATGATGAAACAAAGTTACCACATGATTTGGCAATTCCACTGCTACTTACATCCTCTAGAAAAATGAAAACATCTCCACACAAAAACTTTGACACAAATAATTAGAGCAGCATTAATTATAGTAGCCCAAAGGTGGCAACCACCCTGATGTCCATCAACTAATGAATGGACAAATAAAATATGGGATATTCATACAATGGAATGTTTTCTAACCATTAAAAAAAAATGAAGCAAAACAAAATAAAGCTAAAAGTGAAGTACCAGTACCAGTGACTGCTTGGATGGGACCTGAAGCTTAAAAACACTATGCTCAGTGAAAGGAGGACATCACAAAAATCTAATTTTATATGTGTGCATTCATATGAAAATCAAGAATAAGGAAATCTATAGAGACGAAAAGTGGATTAGTGCTTGCTTAGGGCTGGAGAAGATGAAGAAACAAGTTGGTGATGGATAATGTATATAATGTTTGTTTTTGAGGTATGTGAACATACCAAAAATTATAGAATTATACATTTTAAATGGATAAATTCTATGGTAAGTGAAATGTATCTCAATAAAGCTGTTTAAACAGGAAAAAAGAAAAATGTAGTAATGAGAACCTGAGTAAAGGCAAAGCATTAAGAATAAAGAGGAGAGAACTGAAAAGTTGACAGATATAAAGTGTTTTATGGCAAACTGAACTTCCCAGCTGGCAAAGGGTGGTGGGAGCAGTAAGGGAAAAAGGAAAAGTTGGGATGATAATCTGGTTTATTGTTTTGGGACATAACAGTGATAGTGATTCCAATTATTGAAAAAAATTGTAAAAAGTCTATAGGAAATTAAGAGTCACTTATGGTTTGTCTCCCTCCCAATCCCATCTTGTTTCATTGATTCTTCTCCTACCCACTTAAGCCCCCATGTTGCATCACCACTTCCTCATATCAGGGAGATCATTTGATAGTTGTCTTTCTCTGCTTGACTTATTTTGCTAAGCATGATACGCTCTAGTTCCATCCATGTTGTCGCAAATGGCAAGATTTCATTTCTTTTGATGGCTGCATAGCATTCCATTGTGTATATATACCACATCTTCTTGATCCATTCATCTGTTGATGGACATCTAGGTTCTTTCCATAGTTTGGCTATTGTGGACATTGCTGCTATAAACATTCGGGCGCACGTGCCCCTTTGGATCACTACGTTTGTATCTTTAGGGTAAATACCCAATAGTGCAATTGCTGACTGAGGGTTGCTGGGGGGAGGCGGTTTGGGAGAAGGGGGTGGGATTATGGACATTGGGGAGGGTATGTGCTTTGGTGAGTGCTGTGAAGTGTGTAAACCTGGTGATTCACAGACCTGTACCCCTGGGGATAAAAATATATGTTTATAAAAAATAAAAAATTTTAAAAAAAGGCATAATGATGAGAAAGCAGCCATAAGAGTGGAACATTTTATGCTTGCCAGGAAGAACGGAAGCGCTGAAACAGAGAAGCAGTCTGATTTTCCAGCCCAGGTGCAGAACTTCAAATAGGGTTTTCAGATAGAACTCTCTGCATTTATATGAACTTGTTGCATCCAAGGAAACAGGACCCTGAGTCTGTTATTGAACGCAGGCCTCAGGACGATCATTTATACATAGTCCTCCTTGGCTCTGAGCCTATCAAAAGCCTATTGGTTGGGGTGCCTGGGTGACTTAGTTCACTATGTATCTGCCTTCGGCTCAGGTCATGATCTCAGCATCCTGGGATTGAGCCCAGAGTTGTTCAGTGGGGAGTCTGCTTCTCCCTCTGCCCCTCCCCCTGCTCATGCTGTCTCTTTCTCAAATAAACAAATAAAGTCTTTAAGAAAGAAAAAAAAAGACTATAGGAATATTACATATATTTAGAGGTAGTGAGCTAATATATAATTCTGTGCCTTATGTGTTGAGGTTAAGCTGCTGTATATGTAGGATTGCCAGTAGGCTATTTAATATGGATACACCACTTCAGCTATCTTTCTAAACTATGACTGTAGATTTGAGAGTCACCAGTAGAAAATAGAGCCGTAGGTATAGGCAATTTCTCCAGAAGGACTATTTTGAGAGGTGTGAGTAAAGACAATGTATTTTGGAGACCACCGTGGCAGACAGAGGAAGAGGAACTTGGCTAGTGTTATTTTAGAGTTGATCCACTTTGAGTAGGATTTTGAATTAAATAAGATATTATATATTGTCTAGTACAGTGGTTTTCAATTATAGAAGTAGATGACATAGATCACTTAATTCTCATATAATCATAATAGAAGTCCAGAATATAAAACAAGTAAAACAGCTACTCTCTTCAAGATAGAGCATGTAAGGAGGAACTTCTGGCTGTCCTTACCCACTTTACAGCCAAAGTCAATGAACTGCTCGCCGAAATCCTCTTAGACCTCTGAGATTGCAATGTGAAAAATGCCTGCTTTTACTGACACCCTTATTTTCCTTAGGAGAGAAATCATGCCTCAATTAGAGGTCTGAGAAGCAGAACCACAATCAGCATGACTTAATGAAGGACTTATTACAGGAATTAGACCTACCTAACTGTGAGACTAACTAGGGAAGGAAAGGCCCCAGAGTGGAAGCCGGAGAACCAGAGAAGTCATCAGTCAGCTCTCCTGAAGCAGACGCAACTGTCCAGCTTTCACGATGAGACAAGAGGGAGAGTTGGTGAAGTCCGTGAAAACAGCCACTACATCGGTAATGGACCGGGCCGCCAAGAAGAAGAGCTGAACACAGAGCAAGGCAGCGGGAGGGCGTGCTAGAATTCACCCACATCTCTGCCTATCTTTCACCTTCATGGAATCAGGACAACTTTGAGAGAGTAAGCTGCTATTCCGTTCCACCTTCTAAATCTCATGCAGAGTTCCCTTTTGGGCACCTTCCATTCTGGAAAGTGATCTCTGGGAAATATGGCTTCTGTTTAGGTAGGTTGACCCAGGAGAAAAACACCACAGTGACACTGACAAAACTTGAAGACAGTCTTTCACTGAACAATTAGTTAATGCAAAAGCTGGCTATTTTAATCATGGAGTTCGTTTAAAAACTTATCTAAGTACAGTTAACACGCAATGTTATGCTAGGTGCAGGTGTACAACATAGTGATTCAACAAGTTTACATGTTACGTTATGCTCACCACAAGTATAGCTGCCATCTGTCCCCATCTGTCCCAATGTTATCAGAATATCATTGACTACATTCCTTATGCTTTGCGTTTTATGCCCCTGACTTATTCAGTCCCATAACTAGAAGCCTGCACCTCCCACTCCTCAGAATTCATTGTGTGTGTGTGTGTGTGCAAGTGTGTGTGTAGTGTGTGTGTGTGTTTAACTCATAAAAAACCTCTTTTTTGTTCTTTGAACTTTTTAAAAGACTTTATTTATTTATTTACAGAGAGATCACAAGTAGGCAGAGAAGCAGGCAGAGAGAAAGGGGGAAGAAGGCTCCCTGCTGAGCAGAGAGCCAGATGTGAGGCTTGATCCCGGGATCCTGAGATCATGACCTGAGCCTAAGGCAGAGGCTTAACCCACTGAACCAGCAAAGTACTCCCATTTGCACTTTTTTGTAAAAAGCAGATTTTTTTTTTCCTGAAATTTTCTCTTGGGTCCGAGAATAGTAATTAGAAATATATTAAAAGTCAATCTTTGGTTTCCTGAATTATATGTTTCTATTCTTTTTTGTTAAGTCTGCCTATTTTGCTTATACTTGGGTTTGCATTCTATACTAATTCATTTGCTCATGCTATTTATTTTTCTCTAATTTACTATGATCTTTATTTGAGTGTACTTATTTACAACATATGAGGTCTACTGTTAGTATAAGTAGCTAACACAGGCTTCTTTTGCAGTTCCCTGAGACTATTTCTCCATTTCCAGTTTAAAATGGAAATATGAGTTATTAATTCCATTAAGTGAAAAGAGTTCATATGGATTTTCTAGGTAAATACCCATAATTAGGAAAGAAAAAAAAAAGGTATTTCTCTTAGGATAGGAAGATAATATGTTGTTCCACAGTCTTTATTCAAATTTTCTCTCCTGTCCCAACACTTTCTCTAGGACTTAAACACATCTCTCCTGCTCTGTAGAAACCACTTCTTATGCTTTAGGTTGAAATTAATAGCCAATATTGCCAGCTCTTCTATTTTCCCTGAGAAAGGGACACTATTAACCACCTACTTATACAATGATCAGTTATTTTTTTAAAAGATTTTTATTTATTTATTTGACAGACAGAGATTACAAGTAGGCAGAGAGGCAGGCAGAGAGAGAGAGAGAGGGTGAAGCAGGTTCCATCTCAGGACTCTGGGATCATGACCTGAGCTGAAGGCAGAGGTTTTAACCCACTGAGCCACTCAGGCACCCCTTACAATGATCAGTTATAAAATAAATTATAGAGCTGCCTGGGTGGTTCAGTCGGCTAAGTGTCCAACTCTTGATTTCAGTTTGGGTCGTGATTTTGGAGTTATGGGATTGAGATCCACATCGAGCTCTGCACTCAGCATGGAGTCTACTTGTCCTCCCCCCCTGCTCATGTTTGCTCACACTCTCTCTCTTTCAAATAAAAATCCTTAAAAAATAAAATTATATTGACATTCCCTGATTTTGTCAAGTTATTTATAGATTGACGTTAACCCAGAGTTTCCTTAGGAAAGTCCATGCCCATAATACCCATGTTCTCCATCTATCAGATTTCATATGTTTGCTTCCTCACATATCCCTAAGATTTATGGACAACCGATGGCACCTATTATACTTTTTTGACACTGTTAGAATTTAAGGTTCTTTTGTAAATATTATTGTTTTAAGTCTATTGCCAGATAAAACACTTGGTAGATATAGAAGTATGTGCCACCATATTTAAACTAAAGAACTCTGTTGGACTTCATAGAAATACTACCCTGACAGATGGACAATTTGGGGTCCTTGGCCCATGTCTCACACCATGGTACAACGAATCCTTTAGAATGCTTTCCTTAAAGTGCTCTAAGTTCCCCTCTAGTGCCTGGGATCAGCCAAAGTAAAAGAGATATGAAGACAGGGTTCCCAGAGAAAGGACAAGACCACATTTTCTTGGGTCACAATTTACATGTATTGAGGAGCTTTCTAACTTCTTATTCCCAGCTGCCACATGCTGGATCAACCTGAGACATTGCAAAGCTCTAGAAACCTGGTAATTTGCTGCATCCTGGAAAGGTAGGCTAGTAAGTAAATCACTTCCACTGGGTTTCCTTTTTTTTTTTTTTTTTTTTTTTTTGGTGAGACCCATTAGGTTTATAATGTTTCTAACATGCTGACTTTAGATGATATTTGCTCACACTGGATACAAGACAAGCTCAGGGCTTTGGAATATGAATGGTGTATTACTGATTTGCTCATCCATGAGTCCCGGTCTGGGTTTTCATCCATCCCTACTCCTACTATCATCCTGGTGGTGGTAACAGCCATGGTTTACCCTGAGCAAGCTCTGCATCACATGTCAAGGCAGTCACCCAGGCTTGTCTGTCCTTTATCTTCTTTGGAGGCCTTTGCTTTGCAATGTCAGTGAACCTCTCCAATAAATGTCCTTCCCTGCATTGAATCCATGTGGAAATGTTTTGCTCTCATGGTTGGATAAGTCATGCAAAGGTGAGACAGACAAAGAGAACTTTGGCAAGCAGAACCCCTCTTATTTTTCCATCAGTGAACTCCTTCACCATCCTCCTTATTGGTAGTGATGAATGCAAGGCAGGGTACAATCAACACTGAGATCACATTCAAGAATGGAGTGATTATGGCCTAAAGACTTCAAGATGTTGTTGGAAGCTGTGGTGTTCTACCTTTACATTATAAAATTCTGAACAGCATATTTAACATGACCAGAAGAAGAATTATTGCTCACATTTTCCTGAATATTCAGGCTAAGGCTTTTATTCCTGGTTATTACCAACAAAGCATAGGGACAACCTCTGTAAGAATCACTAAAAGCTAATATTTACCAAAAGCATGAAAGATGATACTGTATCATGAGAAATGATGTGCCATTAAATAAGTGCTATTAGAGAACAGCAGAAACTGAAGACCTATATGGTTTCAATAAATACCATATTTGAAGAGCAAGTAATACTAGTTGACCACTTTATCCCATGTGTATTGTAGTTTTCTAGGGCTGCCGTAACAAAGTAATACAAATTGAGCCACTTAAGTAATAGAAATGTATTGTCTTACAGTTCTGGAGGCCAGAATTCCAAGATCAACGTGTTGGCATGTATATAACCCCTCTCAAGGTGTTCAGAGACCCAAATAATTCCTTGTCTTGTGGCAGCATAACTCCAATCTATATATGGTGCTCTGTGTACATCTGTGTCCATATGTCCCCTGTTTATAAACTTGTCAACCATACTGCATTATGAGCCCACCCTAGTCCAATATAACCTCAACTTAACTGATTATACCTACAACAGTCTTATTTCCAAATAAGGTCATATTCTGAGGTACAAGAAATTTGGGCTTTAATATATGATTTTGGGTTGACCTGGTTCAACCCCTAATATCAAGTATTAGGAGATACAAAATTATCTAGCAACAGTCAATTTAACAGTAAAGAAATTCAAGATATTCCTGGACATGAACTGTAGGAAGAGTTATCCAAACACAATGAAAGACATTCATGTGATGGGACAGTAAAACACATGAGTTCATAACTCTTTTCTTTCAAGTGTTGTAATTTTAATTATGTAGGTTGCTAGTTAAGAAAATGGGCAAGAAATTATTACTTACAGTTTAAGTACACTACTTGATATTTTTCTAAATTTTCTATAAGAAATATTTCTAAATAAAAAAGATTTCCTCATGTCTTCCTAAGTTAAATTATTTTAATGTAGGTATAATTCCTTATAAAGTCATGTTTATATAAGATTAGTGTTTAGTGAAAAGGAAATTTTAAAATGGAGAAAAACCTTGCTGGGATTTTGAATAGTTTTAGACCCTCACATAGATCTTGTTGACAAATCCCTCTTATAGAGTATTTTTGGCATATTGCTTGAGCCAAGGACAGCATTTGGAAAGTCTGTCTGTGTATAAATTTGGAAAGTACAAATTGACAATATGCTTGATGACATGTCAAGAAATATTTCCAAATATTTCTGGTGTCAGCACAATTCATATTCAAATAAGAATTTGTCTGACACAAGACCATTTATATGTAAACTAGTAAATAAGATGGAAGGAGAAAAAAGATGAGATGAGCTTTGTCACCCACGGCTGGATTTCAGAGTAATCAGTAAATGTCCTGTACAAAATCATCACTTGTCACAAGGCAAACAAATACAGAACATTTTGGTTATCTGTCCAGGCAAAAAGAGGCACAATGATTATGCAATTTAAAAAATTATATACCATCGCCCAGGATATATTATCCAGAATTTTTTTTTAATGATATTTTTCTAGTGAGCTCATTAAGTATGATCCCAAGACTACTTTTGGGTGTAGTCATTTGCTCAAATTTGATTAAATTTGCTCAAACTTAGCTCTGGAAACTGATATGACTCCTTTTGCCTGTCTTTTTTTCTTTCTTTCTTTCTTTCTTTCTTTCTTTCTTTCTTTCTTTTAAGAGAATCAAAGAGACAGAGAGAGCACAAGTAGGAGAGGCACTGGGGAGGGACAGAGAATCTTGAGCAGACTCCATACTAAAATGGAAATCAGATCACAACCTGAGCTAAAACCAAGAGTCAGACACTCAACTGACTGGGCCACCCAAGTACCTACTTCCTTCTTTGTGTTTTAATTCAATTAACTGGAATGAGACTTAACATTGAATAGCAGATATCTTGAAGGTAAAAGATGTTGAGTACTTCCACTGAGTATATCCAAGTAAAATTCTAGAGAAATAATGTCTATACATTTATACATTTTAAATCCTTTAGCAAACAAAAATAAATTTATAAAATCCTTAAAATTTTTTTTATTTATAAAATTTCCCCCCCAAATTATATATTATTTATGGAATATTTTCTGTGTGTTAAGGAACTTTTCTCTTTTCTTGGGATCCACTAGACAGAATAGGTGGAATGCTGATCTATGATCTAAAATTATAGATGGGGAAGGAGTATTATAAAACTTGGATAAATTTATTAAATCGATTTCAAATAGTAATAGATGGTATGAGAAAATGAAACTGTGTGATAGGAAACAATGCAACAAAACACCTCTTGAGATTGAATGATCATGTAAGGCTTCTCAGAGATGTAGCATATAAAATGATAATTTAATGAAAACGAACATGTAAGTAAAGAGTTATATCAGAAAGCTCAGGGGGGCGGGTGCTGGGGTGGCTCAGTGGGTTAAGCCTCTGCCTTCGGCTCCAGTCATGATCCCAGGGTCCTGGGATGGAGCCCCACATGCGGCTCTCTGCTCTCCAGGGAGCCTGCTTCCTCCTCTCTCTCTGCCTGCCTTTCTGCCTACTTGTGATCTCTCTCAAATAAATAAATAAATAAAATCTAAAAAAAAAAAAAGAAAGAAAGAAAGCTCAGGGGGAAAAAAGTAAAAAGGCCCTAAAGAGGAATTAGCTTGAAATATTTGTGGAAAATGCATCTGGTTGGTGAGTTTCAAGCAAATGAGACATTGAAACAAGGTGTGATACGGGAGGCAGTCTGGAGCCAGATTTTCATAGTCCATACATGTCAATATAAATGATTTGGACTTTAATAGAATTGTGATGTTTGAGAGTGCCACAGTGACATAAGTTAATATTGGATTGCCCCTTTTGTAAGACAATTCTAAATTCTGGGCAAAATATAAAAAAGAAAGAACACTCAAAAAGCATAACTGTCTGAAGGTAGTGGAGTACGCCCAAATGCAGGCAGAGTTTGGAAGGATATCAAGACTTAGAAAAGAGGATACTCCAGGGTGGGCTTCCCATTTTACACTTTATGGCCTGAGACGGGGGGACATGTTTGGCAAACCAAGAATGGCTAGAACTCTAATTGAAAACTTGCTGTTATCTTAACTGTGTATAACTATAGGTAAGATATTTTTCTTTGGCTACTTTAAAGATTTTTTTTTTCTTAGTCTTTGGTTTTTGGAAATTTAATTATGAGGTGGAAGCATGAATTTCTTTGGGTTTATCCTGTTAGGGGTTCACCCCGTTTCTTGAATCTGTAGAGGCTCAGCAGCCCACTTGGCTTTGCTGACACCAGGAGTAAGAAAGAGAGAAGTACTTACTAAACATAACCTGAGGGGCGCCTGGGTGGCTCAGTGGGTTAAGCCTCTGCCTTCAGCTCAGGTCATGATCCCAGGGTTCTGGGATGGAGCCCCACATCAGGCTCTCTGCTCAGCAGGGAGCCTGCTTCCCCCTCTCTCTCTGCCTGCCTCTCTGCCTGCTTGTGATCTCTCTGTCAGATAAATAAATAAAATCTTAAAAAAAAAAAAAAAACAACAAAACATAACCTGAACTGTCTTCTTCAGCCTTATTGATGCTGAATGGGACCCATGGAAGCTCTGCTCACCTCCACACCCAGCTGATACTACTTTCATGAGGGAATTAAAGCACTTTTGGCTGCTGCGAGGTGGGGAATTGGAAGATCAGCTCCCTGCTCTGCACTTGCACTACCCCTAAAACACACTACCCTCATAAAGTTATAGCAGGCAGAAGATAATGGAGCAGATACCCACTGGCCTGTAGACAGCACCTGGCGAGAAACTGTAGTGTAATATCTATGGCCATGGTATGGGGAAAGGGAGAGGGTTGGATGGAAGACCTACTTCTTTCAAAGCCCAATGAAATTGCATGGAGGAGTGCTGTTTTCCTTTGGGGTTTGACTGAAGTAGGGCAGATATTTCCAAAAACATTTTTGTTGTTTTTAGGCTACTCTTTTCCTGGTCCTTTAGCTGGAAAAATCGGGCTCGTCTTTGTAGCCTGTGTGTGTGTGTGTGTGTGTGTGCAAGCTTCTTGACAGTCATAGGTTGTAGGTTTCTATACCACGCTGTCCAGAATATATGTGAAGGAGTAAGAGACCCACGGAACTCAACAGTTTGTTTTCCAAGTAATGAGGTCTCCAGGTAGGCCACCTTCTCTTTAACCACCTTCTAGTCTTTTTACATTTGCTTGTCTTATTGTGTTCAAGTTTTGTTTGTTTGTAACTGGGAGGACGTGGAGGAAAGAGGCGACTCTTATATGGTCATTTAGGGAGTTATCACATTTAACTCTTGTTGGCAATAAAGGGCACCATGTGAGGGTGATTAGGCAATGATGCAGTGCTCTGTGATGAACATGTTTTTTAACATGGGTATGTTTTCTAAGACAATGGAAACATATTCCAAATATGAGCAAAGGCTGAAAAGATTGAAAGTGCAGATTGGGGAATGGTTTATAGTTTATAGTCAGGGGATGACTATAGCAAATACTGCATGAGTCTACCCAAGTTCCCTCACTCATGTCTACATACAGACACTAGCAAGATGGAACCACTAGAGATTTAATGCTGGAAGCAGCCAGTGACATTGTGGGAGGTGGTATATAAATACCTCAGCTTCCTCACCCACAGTTGAGATAACTGATGTAAATTCCACATTGCCACCAGGGGTTTTAGACAGAGGTCTGTAGGACACTGAACTCAAGCTTCCCACACTGTACAATGATTATTGAATTAGAAACTCCATAGCATATTTTTCACCCAGCTTCACTTTGCATTTTAGATTTGCTAATATATGCCACATCTCCATGATGTTAGAAACTCTACCTGCAAAGCTGTTCACACTGAAATTAAATGCTGGATTATCCATCTCCTCTCTTCCTCCTCACATAGAGAACAATAGGGACATATGAAAAATTTAAAATTTAAATATGTATTTGCTTCAAAACATTCCTTCATCCTTTGAAAGTTCTAAGAAAACCTGGGGAACCAAAAAGGCAGTGCTGGGAATCCCTGGCTTGAAGAAAAATGTTCTTTTGTAATCAGTCTTTTCTGTTGCAAGGAATATTATTCAGCATTCATCTGATATAAAGGTCATTTGGTACATTTCTGTATAATCTATTCCAGATCTAACTTGCATAAGTCAGACTGACGCTTGTATATGAAAATATCCTTAGATCTTTGTCCTCTTGAATTTACAAGGAATAAATGATTAAAATGACCTAAAACCTAATAGTCCTGAGACTTAAACCCCACATTTGTACATTAATTGTTTAAACCAGAATATCAATTTTCTGGGGCTCCAGTTAGTCCTTAAATTTTCACTTTTACAGTATGATGGATAAAGTTAAAAGATGAACTTCAAGATAGACTTTATCTTTCAAGAGCCTATGTTAATGGGCACATTACTTCATCATTACGAGCCCCAGCTTCTTCATTTTTAAAATGAAAATGGTAAACTTTTCCTGTCTGCCTCAGAGAAGTGTTACACAGAAGAAATGAGATCATTTATATGAGCATATTTTCTAGAATATAAAGAGTTCTTATAGAACTTTTTCTTTTTATCATCAATATTAAAATTATTATTAAGATGACTTCCCCAAAGGTTAGCTAGAATATTTAAGCCATCCCTCAGGCTCACTGTTTTCTATCTGAATTTGACCTAAACTTGCCAAAATGCTACTCACAAATTAAAAAAAAAATGAAAACAACAAAAAAAAAACCCTCTATTTTGAAATTATTAGCTTGATGACTCTAACATACAAATACAGAAAATGTAAATGGTAGATTCATTAGCTGTGGGACCATGGAATATACTGAGGCTACAGTTAACTTACCAAATAACACATATTTTCTCTTGTTCTTAATTGTCTAGGTTACCAAGAGGCCTTACTGACTGACAGTTTCATTTACAATTTCAGAAAAATTCTGTACTTCAGAACATTTATACCTGTGGCCTTGGTCACAGTTGTGTTAACTCAGGTGATCACCTATGAGAACACGTTTTGATGGGCTGATGAGGAAAATATTTTCTGTACTTCCAAATTATTGAAGGTTCATTAGAAAGAGCAAAGATTGGGGAATGAGACTATCATGGGTTCACATCTATCCTCTGTGAGTTACAACTTCTGTGACCCCTAAATCTCATTGTTAGTAACAATGAGATGATTCACACAGGGTTGAAAATTTTTTGGTAGTGTTTGTGGCATGTAATGTTATCTAAAATACCATTAAACTATATGTTTTAGGTATTTCTTGATGATACTGATTAACTATACATTTCTTAATAGTCATGGGGACCACTCCATTTGTATGGGCTGAACTTACATATAAATATGTAACTACCTTAAATTTACCTAATTAATTCATACAACAAGTACTTGCTACCTGCTAAGTTTTTCTATATGAATTCCATATGAAAACCCAATTTGTAATATCTTTATTTTTCAATTTTTAAAATCAGAGATTAAGACACCTGCCCAGATTGTCCCTCTGAGTGTAGAAATATATTGATTGTATGATATATTTTATTTAATTAAAATATATTTCAATTTCTTTGGTCAATGTTATTTTGACAATCTCTAAACATTCTTACTAGTTCTAGCTTTCCACTGTTTTTAATTAGGCTTCCTTGCTTTTTCCATATGATAACAAGGTTTCTTAGTGATGGAAGAAAACCTCAGAAAAATCCAATCAAAGACATTTAGGATAAAAAAAAAAAAGGTATATTCTGTTTAGAAAAAGTCTATAGTTTTAGTAGAGTGAAGTTTCCAACTGACAAAATCTCCATTCGACTGAGGGGGGAAATGTGTTTTTGGCAAGCCGCAGAGTCCACAACACAAAGTGTTAAAAGCAACTTTTGTGTTATTTGCCAACTTTTGTGTTATCTGCCAAACTGATGGCATGGGGCCCCAAATCTCGGCTCTCTGCACCCCTTGACATGAATGGGGCCTGGATTTCTGCCATCCTTTTGGTGGTAATGGTTCCCATTCATGTCCCATAAACCCTGTGAAATTATTGAGATTCTAGGAGAGAAAGTGAAATCACCCACACAGACAATCTAGAGTCTTCCAACGTAACTGTTTATATACTTCTGTATTAAGATATTTTTATTTTTACCTAAGTTATGAAAATTTTGGCTTAAGCACATGCCTTAAAGGAAGTTATAAATATTAACAGATTGTACACGCAGCCAGGAGAAACTTTGTGCAATGTAGTAATTTTCATGTTTTTCACTGAAATACTCGTATCAGCACAGGGCAGTGAATGCATACCCCCGGAGATCAAGTGCCTAAGCCTGAAGCAAACCAGATAGAAGAACAAACATTCTTTGAAGTCTCCTTTTTCATATTAAAATTTCACATACTTTTTGCATTCTGCTCCATAATGTATCTTTGCTTATTTTAATATAAAAGTAATGTGTTTTCTGCAAATCTTCAAACAAAATTGATGTTTCAATACAATGTTTTGAGTCATATCGTATAGTGGTTATGATTACAGATTCTGCAATGGGACTGCTGATTTGAAATGCCATCACCATTGTGTACTTGCTCTGTGCCTTTGGGAGAATGGGAATGGGGCGGGATAAGGAGAGATGGAAGAGAGAGATGGAGAGAGAGAGAGATGGAAGAGAGAGATCGAGAGAGAGAGAGAGAGAGAGAGAGAGATGGAAGAGGAAGATCGAGAGAGAGAGATCGAGAAAGATTTATTTTAAGGAATTGACTCATGAGATTATGGAGACACAGGGAATAGCCAATGTTTTAGTTCAGATCCAAAGGCCATTGTCTAGGGCTGCCCTAACAAAATATGACTGGCTTAAACAATAAAAATTAACTTGTCAGTTCTCGAGCCTATAAGTCCATGATCAGTGTATTGGCAAGACTGGTTTCTCCCAAGATTCTTTCCTTTGCTTGCAGATCGCTGTCTTCTTGCTGTGTCCTCACATGATCTTCCTTCTATATGTCTCCATTGCCGGTGTCTCTTTTGTTTGTTTGTTGTTTGTTTGTTTCTTTTTAATATTTTATTTCTTTGAGAGAAAGTGAGTGTGAGCTGGGGGAGGGACAGAGAGAGAGAGAGAGAGAGAAGGACAAGCAGACTCTCCACTGAGCGTGGAGCCCACTGTGGGACTTGATGTGAGGCTCTATCCCAAGGACCCTGAGATCATGACCTCAGCTGAAGTCAGCAGCCTTAATAGCTGGGCCACCCAGGCGACCCTCTTTTGGTCTTCCTGTAAGGATACTAGTTATAGAAAGAAAGGTAGATAAATGATGCCTGGAGAAGAATTCTGCCTTAAGACTGTAATACCAACTCCTACCTCAGTTTCCTGTCTGCTTGCCCTGTGGATTTCAGACTAGCCAATCCCAAGAATCACAGGAGCTAATGCTTTTAAATAAGCCATATACTTATATATAATATTTATATATTAGGTAATATTATAGAGAACTCTGATCGATATATTCTAAAGTGGAATTAAGCCTTGAGAAGGAATGGAGTACTGAGACTAGCTAAAGAAGGCATGCAACTATCATGCTAAGTGAAAGAAAAGTCACAAAAGAACACATAATTTGTGATTGCATTTGCATAGAATACCATATTAGGCAATTCTGTGGAGAAAGATAGATTAGAAATTGCTTAGGGATGAGGATGATGATGAGATACGGGAGTGATAACTAAATTGCACAGGATTAGTAGTTGAGGTGAGGAAAATGTTCTACATGTTTCTATAGTGGTGGTTACACATAGCTACAAATATATTTTAAAAAATCACATTTTATAATATATAATATTATATATAATACTGTTTTTAAAAATGCATTTTTAAAAGTAGATTTAGTGCAAAATCATAAGTGTATTTGGCTCATAAATTGTCAGTAGTGAGAATATAATTCACACACACACACACACACACACACACACACACACAGAAAGGTAAGGAGGGAGACTCTGTGGTAGAAGCTAGAACCCTGACTGACCAAGGGGCCATAATACGGTATCAATTTATAAGATTAATTTCTAAGAATTTTAATGGATCTGACCTATAACTCAATTTATGTCAGTGTTTCTTCTCTCAAGTTGACCTCATTGAGGTCAGGTCCTGAATCCCTTATTTGAGTGCATTACCCACTTGAATAAAGGAGTCATGTAAAATGATGGCCAAGCCCTTTGTAGTTCTAACACTGTTAAGGTTAAAAACTCATCTTCACTGGACTACAAGGGCTGTTTTTTTTTTTTTTTTTTTTTTTTTTTGGTAAGATTTTATTTAGGGGACATTTGGGTGGTTCAGTGGGTTAAGCCTCTGCCTTCGGCTCAGGTCATGATCTCAGGGGCCTGGGATTGAGCCTCTCATCAGTCAGGCTCTCTGCTCCGCAAGGAGCCTGCTTCTCCCTTTCTCTCTGCCTGCCTCTCTGCCTACTTGTGATATCTCTCTCTCTCTTTCTGTCAAATAAATAAATAAATAATCTTTAAAAAATTAAAAAAAAAAGATTTTATTTAGTTATTTGAGAAAGAGAAGAAGAGTACATGAATGGGGGGAAAGGTACAAGGACAAGAAGACCCCCTGCTAAGTGGGGAGCCTGACATGGGGCTTGATCCCAGGATCCTGAGACCATGATCTGAGCCAAAGTCAGACACTTAGCTGACTGAGCCACCCAGGCACCCTGGAATACAAGGACATTTTATTGAATATTGGATTGCTCTATGTAGAAGGAAAATAATCACCATATTACTCTATGGAGAATATGTAAAGTATGTTATATGCCTCAAATACGTGTTACATGAACATCACATTTTTTTGTCTTCTATTTTATTCTATTAAATAAATGTGGGGTACAATTTTCACCTACAGATAATTATTATGATTGGATGTCTAGGTTATGAAAAAGAGGAATTATTTTTGATATCTTAATAATATAGGGAAGAACCATATTAGACATTTTAAACTTTCATGTCCTTTTTTTCAAAATAAATTTGGATTTTGCAATAGATATTTTACAGTGATGAATATACTTTCCTTCCCATTTTATTTGGTGTGTATCAGCATCTTTTTAACAATTTTAGGAATGTGCCAGTTGATTTTCTCATCTTATAAGTACATATACAAATCTTAGCTCTTAAGAATTAGTTTAGGGCTAAATTGTAAGTTTATTTGGTTCACAAATGCTGAATAGAATGACCATATATTTGGAAATGCAAATATCCAATAAAAGACACTATTGTTATCAGAGTAAAAACCTGATGTTTAAGGCCTAATTAATTACAATGTTCCACCAAAAGGATTTTTTCACACAACTTTTTTTTGTAGTTTTCTTAAATTATAAAATCATTAGTAGCACAGTGATTCAATGAAAAAAGAAAAATTCTGCCAGGAATGCAGATACTAGAAGATAGATGGGACATACTTGTCTGAGAACTTTATACAGTTGTTCAACCATCAGAGGCAGAGAAGAGGTTTCATCCCCGTGTCCTCTAAAAACACGTATTTTTGAAACCCATGTTATGTTCAAGGTCATTAGAGTCAGTAAGACTGAGTATCAAGAGACATAAACTTACTTTGTTGTAAGAAAAAGAGAGAGAATGTCTGCACTGATGAATTTTCTGAAATTCTCTTTGTAATAAATATGGATGTGATTAATTTGTTCTTTTATAAGAGTTTCATTTGGGTCTGAATAAGTGGGGGCCATCCCATAGACATATAGAAAGCATGCTTAACTGGTTTGGAATATAGGCTTTCTGATGAGAGAGAACTGGAGTCACCCCAGACTGAGCCACTTAATTCATCTGAGCCTTCCTTTCATTAATCATAAAATACCTAATGTGTAGGTTTATTGTACAAAAACACATATAAAGGACTGAGAATATTTATTGCCATATTGAAAGTGTTCAATCAGTGGTGGTTGCCTCAAATCCTTGTTGTCAAAGAACAAAAGAGGATTAAGATTTTTTTAAAGGATTTGAGGCTTGGAACTTTCTCTAGTTGTTAATTCTGTGAAATTGAATAATTCATACACTTTTTACTCTTGAAAGAAGTAACATAGGAAGTCACTTTTTTATACTTCACGGCAAACTAAGGTCATTTATTATGCTTTATATAGTGTGTACAATACAGCTGTACCTCAGAGGTAATACAGGTTCCATTCCCACCACAAGAGGGGCACCTGGGTGGTTCACTGGGTTAAGTCTCTGCCTTCAGCTCAGGTCATGATCCCGGGGTCCTGGAATCAAGCCCCGCATTGGGCTCTCTGCTCGGCGGGGAGCCTGCTTCCCCCTCTCTCTCTGCCTGCCTCTCTGCTTACTTGTAATCTCTGTATGTCAAATAAATAAATGAATAAATCTTTAAAAAAAAAAGAAGACCACTACAAGAAAGTGAGTTTTGCAATAAAGTGAGTCAAATGAACGTTTTGGTTTTTCAGTGTCTCTAAAAGTTATATTTACACTACACTATAAAGTATTTAACAGCATTATGTTTAAAGAAGACAATGTACATACCTTAATTTAAAAAATACTTGATTGCTAAAAAATGCTCACCATCACCTAAGATTTCAGCAAAACTTTGCTGGAGGGTCTTACCTTGATGTTGATGGCTGTTGACTCATCAGGGGGCTGGTTGATGAAGGTTGGGGTGATTGCGACAATTTCTAAAAATAAGATAACAATGCAGGTTGCAACGTCAATTCAGGCTCTGCTTCTAATTCTATTCCTTGTTTTTTCTACTACATCTGCAGTTACTTCCTCCACCCCTCCAAGACACTCATGAGGGCTGGAATGAACTTCTTCCAAATTCCAGCTGATATTGATATTTTGACTTCTTCCCATGCATCACAAATATTCTTAACAGTATGAAAAATAGTGAATCCTTTCCAGAATCTTTTCAATTTACTTTTCCCATCCATCAGAGTAATCTCTATCTCTGGCATCTTCAGCCTTATGAAATGCATTTCTTAAATAGCAAGATCTGAAAGTCAAAATTACTCCTTGATCCAAGGGCTGCAGAATAAATGTTGTGTTTGCAGGCATGAAAATAACATTAATCCCATTGGGTATCTCTATCAGAACTCTTAGGTGACCAGGCACATTGTCAAAGAGCAGTTGTATTTTGAAGGAATCTTTATTCTGAGCAATAGGTAGGTGGGTTTTAAATATTTAGTAAACCAGGTTGTAAACAGATGTGCTGTCATCCAGGCTTTGTTGTTCCATTTATAGAGTTCTGGCAGAATAGACCCAGCAAAATTCTTTTTTTTTTTTTAAGATATTTATTTATTTATTCGAGAGAGAGAGAATACACATATAAGGAGGGTGAGAGGTAGAAGGAAAGGCAGATAATCCCAAGCAGACTTTACACTGAGCATGGAGCCCCATGTGGGGCTCTTATCTCATGACCCTGAGCATGACCTGAGTGGATATGAACAATTGGATATTCAATAACTGAGTCACCCAGGTGCCCCATCCAGCATAATTCTTAAGGGAAGTAGGGTTTCCTTAAACCTCATGAACCAACTTCTGCTAGCTTCAAATATTTCTTCTACTGCTTCTTCACCCCTCTTAGCCTCTACAGAATTAGAGAGTTAGGTCTTGCTCTAGATTAGGCTCTGGCTTGAGCAAATGTGTGGCTGTTTGATTTTTCTACCCAGACCACTAAAATTTTCTCCATATCAACAGTAAGACCATTTTGCTTTCTCATCATTCATGTGTTCATTAGAGTAGCACAGTTTTATTTCTTTTAAAAACTTTTCCTTTGCACTCACAACTGGGATGTGATTGATACAAAAGACCTAGCTTTTGGGCCTAGGTGGGCTTTGGATGTGCTTTCCTCACTAGACTTAATCATTTCTAGCTTTGATTTAAAGTGAAGGACATCCCACTCTTCCTTTCACTTGAACACTTACGGGTTATTTCAGGGTTACTTACTGGCCTAATTTCCATATTTTTCTGTCTCAGGGAATAGGGAGGTCCAAGGAGAAGAAGACAGATAGGGCAAGGCTGGTCAGTGGAGCAGTAAGAACATACACAACATTTATTGATTAAGTTTGCTATCTTATATGGGTGTGGTTTATTGTCTCCCAGGATACTGTTGGTCATACCTTTGTCATCTTTATTAGGGCCATCTTCCATAATCTTTAGAATTGAATAGTTAATTTCTGTTCTCACTGTCCTTCCCCAAGTGGGCTTCAAAAGGGATTTGAAAATGATATTCAAATGGCATATTAGATTGTTTTAGGAAACTTAAAACTGAAATGTTAATACATTATGTGGAATTTATAAAGTAGAAACTTAGATAAATAAATGGGCAGATTTTTAAAAATTTTATGATCAGATATATTCTCTCTTCATTGCTATAGAAAAATAAGAGGTCAATCTGAATTAGTTATGCAAGAATGTAAATAATTTTTAAAAATATTCACTTTGATTATTTTTTAAAGATTATGAATCAAAAAAAAGAAGTCTATTGCACATAAGAATAATAACACAAATCATGGTAACAATGACACTTACATAATCCTGGGTGCTAGGCACTGCTCTAAGAACATTCTTATTAACATTCATATATTAATGAATTTAATGTTCACATATATTAACTCAAGTACAATTGAAGAAATGTAATGAAATAATAATATTAAATAGTCTTCATTTCATTATGACTATGCACCATAAATAGTACATGAATTTCCTACTTTAAACTTATTCTTAAATCCTGTGTACATTTTTCTAAACATAGCTAGAAATTTCCTACTTAAATAATCTTCCTATTATATTCATCCTGCTTTCACTTCCTGGTGAAGTTCTATGAACATTTCAAGAATACAGTCCAAGTGGTCACTTCGTATCTATCCTATCTTTTTGTTTCTAATATGAAAAATATGAAAATAAACTATATACTCTATTTACTCTGTTTAGCTTCCGTATTACTTTTTATGCCACTCTATGTCATAATACATTATAATTATTTGATTGATTGCCCTTTTCCTTTTGGTAGGTCTAGTCTCCACAAATTACATACTGTCTTTGGCACACATAGAACAATGTTTAAACTTGATTTGTGGGACTATACAAGAGAAAATGTGTACTGTCTCAAGTAAATGCAAAATCGGCAATCAGTTTCCTAGTAAAACACAGAAGATTCTACTCCTTTTAAAGCTGAACTCTTTGTATTACCTTTAGGCCGTGCTCCTTGAATATTTTTGCGCTGAAGCTAGCTGTCCTCCTATGGCAGTTTATGTCCTTATCAAATATGCACTGATAAATCTTTTTTCTTTTTCTGTAGGCAGGATTTAGTTTTTGTTTCTCCTAGCTATAACATTTAACAACAACAACAACAACAAAACCATGTAGTAGCAGATTTTAGAATAGATGGATGCCAAAAGGATAAGGGACCTAAACAGAAGTTGGGTGGAAGAGGATGAGAGCTATACAAGTGGTCAATTTATTTTTTTTTAAGATTTTACTTATTTATTTTAGAGATAGCGGGCAGGGCTGGGGGGTCAGAGAGGAGCAGAGGGAGAGAGACAAGCAGACTCTGCTGATTGCAGAACCTGACATGGGGCTCAATCCCAAGATCTCAACCCTGAGATCATGGCCTGAGCTGAAATCAAGAGTCGGATGCTTAACCAACTAAGCCACCCCCCCAAGCACTCTACAAATTGTCAATTTAAATATCAGTGGTACTTGGCAATTTTAAGAGCTGAGAATTTTCTTTTGCTTGAACTATACTTCAACGTTCAAGATAGAATGGAATGAGGCACTTGTGAAGATTCTGGGAGGGTAGTAATGAGAGAGAATACAATGAGCAAAGTAATGCCTTTGGCTGGCTTGAGTCAAATAAAGAGCACTAAGTCAAGAAATCCCTTCATAGTCTAATGTATTTGACTTATCACCTACAGTCAATGCATTTCTCCTCTAACCAGATATGGAATCTACAGTTTTGTCCTTGCTTGTTTGTTGCTTGCTTTTCATTTCTTTGTTTTTACCCTAAAATACATGAACTTGTAAAAATTCTCAGGAGTCTAGAAATTGTCTTAATTGAGATGCTACTAAGTAATTAATGTTAATTAAATATTGGTTCTGAAGTCAATACATTCTCAAAGACAAATCTCTTTAAATTTTCAGGAAGTAGCATTGGAAATAAAAAAAAATTAAAATAATGGAATCCCCTGACAAAGTGTCCTTGGCATAGGTCTGACCAAGATTACTTATAATTTCAAACTAATTTCCCTTTTAGAACTGACAGTCTGAGTAAGAATGACTTATGTCAAGTCATTCACAATTATCCTCCTCCTCTTCCTCATCATCATCATTACCACTGGAGTACCTGCCATTTGCTATGAATTTTTATATGGTAGATGGTTTATGTACCCCCCAAATTCTTATAGCAACTATAACAATACTCCAAGATAAGTAAATAGATAAGTTTGATACAAAACCTGACTCATAAGACTTATTATGAGGATTTGGGGAGCCTGGGTGGCTCAGTGGGTTAAGCCTCTGTTTTAGCTCAGGTCATGATCTCAGGGTCCTCGGATCAAACCCTACATCTGGCTCTCTGCTCAGCAGGGAGCCTGCTTTCTCTCCCCCCCCTCCCGCCTGCCTCTCTGCCTACTTGTGATCTCTGTCTGTCAAATAAATAAATAAATATATCTTTATTTTTTTAAAAAAGACATGATTATGAAAATTAAATGAGTTGCTGTCTTTGCCTCTCTTAGTATGATCATGGCAAATATTAGCTGTTATTACTCTCCAGAATTACGGATGAGTACTGGAGCTCAGAGAACAACTAGTGAAATTTTAAGTATGAATATGATCTTTTGATGAACAGGATATAAAAGAAGAAATAAAGAAGTATATAAGGAATAAATTTTAGGCAACAACAACCAAATATGACCATAAACCATGTAGAAAAAAGTTAAAGATCAGGGACTCAAAGTACATATGTAGTTCTGTAACTGTATTGCCTTATGAATAATGACATGAGTCTATGAACAGTGATACAGAATTTGTTGGCAATCCATACACACATAGATGAGTTAGAATGTAATAAATTATCACAGAAATGTAAATTGGGCACTTATATCCCAAGGATTTGAAAACTCCATGATTGGTGTGGACCCTTTTTTTTTGAAGGAAAGGGTAAAACAGTTCATATTCATGTTATAAATATAATGATATAGAGATTATCTTTGGGATTACTTAACATAACATTTGAACTAGAATGGGGTTTATTGATTATCTGGTATTTCCCACTGTATGGTCCATCAAGGGATGGAAGGAATGAGGAGTGTTTCATGATTAAAAATATTTTCTATGATAAAATTACCTTGAAAAGTGCTAGATGAGGCATAGTTTAAAAGGCATTTAATTTAATTTCTTTTTTGTATTTTGTTTTATGCTTTAGTATTTCTCAGACTTTTTATAAAAATAATGTAAATTACAGTGCCTATCAAATAGGTAGCAGTCAATAATTATTTAGCCAATGAAATACAAACTGCATAAAATAATAATAATATGAATTGTGATTCTCCAAAAAAGACATTGAAACAAATACTTTTAAAACTAACTTGATCAGGAAATTAATTTTGCATTATTTTTTCCCCATGACTAGTATGTAAGGCTATTTTGGGAAACACTGGTCACATCTAACCATGTGATTTTAACATGAGGAGCTGAGCTCTAAGTGAGGACAGTGATCTGTTTAAGGTCACTCCTGTATTTAATTTTTCTGGAGGCCTACCAGTTAACTGGAACAGCAACAACTTAATTTTACAATGTAGCTGCCCATGTTTTTAAGTATTTTTTGGTCTAGTCAATACCAATACAGATATTTGAAAAGTATGAAAAGAATCATTCATAACTTCCACTTTCTTTTAAAGATGCCAATTGTCTAATTGTTGCTAAATAGCTTGACAGCTACTTTTTCCTACTGTGCTATCTAATTTGACAGAATAAATTAAGTAAGATTTTAGGTTGTGTATTACACAGCTACGTTGTCCTATCAAACTAGTTATCATGATAAACTACTCATACATTTTACCCCCATACTTAAAACCAAGTAAAGTAACACTGACTTGACATTTTGGGTTATTGTAAAACACTTTGTAAATGTTAAATTCTGATTTGTCAGAGTTCCAAAATTAGTATATAAAATTCAAATCAACTGATGAAATAGAAAATCTTGAAAGATGAATAAGTTTAGTGAAATATGTCATAATGAAATACTTATTCAAATTCGATCTTTCCTCTTCCACTTTCCTTAGAAGTGTAATTTACTAAAACCATTAATAAACTATAACATTGATTTTTCTTCAATTCATTATGTACCCTGCATTTTTAAGTGTTTTTCCCTGTTCATTGTTGAAGAAAATATTTTAAAAAATGAACATTTAATTATTTATGTTGCACTTATTTCTTATTCATTCAGCTGCTTAATATTGTAATTGGTGTCTCCAGTTTGATATATACTTAAAGTGCTGCCTCCAGATTTAATTTATGAATATCCATCTAATCCTCTGATTAGATGACACAGAAGAGGGAAAGGACTCAACTAAGATTTGTAAAATATGTAAAGACACATACAATACATTGAAATTTTTGCCTATTGGATGAAGGAAATGAATTATTTTTCTCAATATTGTATACACCACGTCAATCAAAATTTAATAACCCTAGAAGGTAAAAGAATTAGAGTCCAGTATAGACTAATACAGTATAAAGATCATACCCTTAATGATTAAATGTGTTTTGATGTATACCTTAAGTTTGGTAAATAGATATATATTTGAGAATGATAATTAATATTTCTGAAACCAAAATTCCTAATTTGGATGAAACGATTAATATCAAATATCCAAAAATCTTGCTGTGAGAATGATGTGGATAGTTTATTTATAGGGTCTTGAACTAGGATAAATGTCCCTCCCTATATCTTATGTTCCTAGGATATAGGGACATTTAATAAATGTCAGTTCTAGGAATTTCCTTCTTCATATCAGGATTCATATCCTTCTGTCCCAATATACTACTGTAAACATGACTGCATGATGAACATGGCACACAGAGAATGACAAGAATCAGGATTTGCAGACCACATTTTTATGTTCCTTTTCTTTATATTTACATAGATTTGACCATGCCATTATCTTCTAAATTCTAAGCCTTTTAAGGATAAGATTGATACGTTTTATATATGAAATATTAACTTATCCTAAAAGCCATAAACTTTTTATGAGTTTCTATCCTCTGGATTCTTATCATATGGAAAATTTCAGATAAAGTCAAACATACATTGAACATCAACTATGAGCCAAGCATATTTGATACTTTCTTACAGTACTTAGAATAAAGCTAGAGGAAGAAATATTTAAATTGCAGCTTTGGGGGTGCCTGGGTGCTTCATTCAGTTAAGTGTCTGATTTTTGGTTTGGGCTCAGTTGTGATCTCAGGATCCTGGGATGGAGCCCCACGTAGGGCTCCACACTCAGTTCAGAGTCTGCTTGTCCCTCTCCCTTCCTCCACTTGCTCTTGCTCTCTCTCTCAACTAAAAAAAATAAATAAAATATTTTAAAAATTAAAAAGCTGCAACTTTAAGAAAAAAAGGGAAGTTATCCATCTACAAGTATTAAGGGAGTTATTTTCAGGTAAAGGGAATTAATTTGAGTGGGAAATAAAGAACAACAAAAAGTTAAATATGTCTTTCATATATCTAGATTTTGTAGCTAGATTTGTAGGTGCTATCTATTATAATGCACATGTTGTGGGGAGCTTGAAGTTTAGCAGAAATAAAAAGTAATTTTGGACATATTAGATTTTGAAAGATCTCAGAAAACGGGCCTTAGCTAAACTGTGTTTGATTAATACTAAGAGGCTAGAGAGAAAATACTAATTGAGTAGAATAATAACAACATAAAATAAGTGCTGAGAAATCTGATATTTAATTAGAAGTGTAGAATAAGAAAGTGAAAAAGAAAGTGGACAGAAAAGTAATTGTAACTCAAGGAGACTGTTATGCCACAGATATCAAATACTTGTACTGTGATAAGGAGCAAGAGGTGTCTGGTCATCACATGGGCTACAGAGAACTTGAGTATCACTGTAGTTGAAAGGGTCTATGGGATTTTCAACATGGAAATCACTGGCTTTAACATAATAATTTGATGGACTATGCAATGCAGGATTCCTACTGGAGTCAATTTAACAGTGTTCATAATAACAAAAGAGAAAGAACTCAAGGGCATTATGCTAAGTGAAATAAGCCAAAGAGAGAAAGACAGATACTGTATGACATCACTTATATGTAGAATCTAAAAAAGCTGACTTCATAGAAACAGAAACCAGAATGGTGGTTAACAGGGGTTGGATGTAAGAGGAAACAGATGTTGGTCAGTGTACAAACTTCCAGCTACAAAACAAGTGAGTTCTGGGGATCAAATGTACAGCATGGTAATCATAGTTAATGATACTGTATTATATACTAGAAAGTTGCTAAGGGAGTAGATCTGAAATGTTCTCAAAAAAAAAAAAGAAATGGTAATTTTGTGATGTGATGCAGGTGCTAACACTATGGTAGTAATGATATTACAATATATTAGTGTATCAAATGTTTGAAGACATATGTCAAAGCACATTAAGAGGTAAATCAAGATAATTTTTGTAAGCTGGCATAAAGTGATCATTATTAAGCTTTGAAAAAAAGAACAATGTGGAATTTAATTTAGCAGTATTATAAATGTAGCTATAAAATAGGATGCTGGTGAGAAGTTATAAAAAATAAAATATATTAAATACATAATTCAATTACAGTAATCTGAGTGTAACTTGCATATGAAGTAAATTCAAACCAGTAATTAAGGTGGATAGTATTTAAAGGAAGCAAAGATATGTCAAGTTTTTCACATTAAATTGAATCCAGAAAAAAGATAAGCTTGTAATTTGAGAAACATACGTTTGTACATACTTAGAACCTTTGACAAAAGTAGACAACAAAAATACATATTACTTTAGAAGTTGAAAAGTATTTTAATTAAGATGTCAAGAAGGGCTAGGAAGGAGTCAAGATGGTGGAGAAGTAGCAGGCTGAGACTACTTCAGCTAGCCGGAGATCAGCTAGATAGCTTATCTAAAGATTGCAAACACCTGAAAATCCATCGGCCGATCGAAGAGAAGAAGAACAGCAATTCTGGAAACAAAAAAACAACCACTTTCTGAAAGGTAGGACCCGCGGAGAAGTGAATCCAAAGCGACGGGAAGATAGACCCCGGGGGGAGGGGCCGGCTCCCGGCAAGCGGTGGAGCAACGGCCAAAATCAGGACTTTTAAAAGTCTGTTCCGCTGAGGGACATCACTCCAGAGGCTAAACCGAGGCGAAGCCCACGCGGGGTCAGCGTGGCCTCAGGTCCCGCAGGGTCACAGAAGGATCGGGGGTGTCTGAGTGTCGCAGAGCTTGCGGGTATTGGAACGGGAAAGCCGGCTACAGAGACAGAGCCGACAGTAAGCTCACAGCTCGGTGTTACCTTGAACCGGTCGCAGGCTCGGTGAGCTCGGAGCGCGGCCGGAGGTCAGGCAGACGAGACTGACTGGGCGCTGTTCTCTGAGGGCGCACTGAGGAGTGGGACCCTGGGCTCTCGGCTCCTCCGGGCTGGAGACCAGGAGGCCGCCATTTGTATTCCCGTCCTCCAGAACTCTACGGAAAGCACTCAGGGAACAAAAGCTCCTGAAAGCAAACCCGAGGCGATTACTCATCCCGGCCCCTGCTAAGGGCGGTGCAATTCCGCCTGGGGCAAAGACACTTGAGAATCACTATAACAGGCCCCTCCCCCAGATATCAACAAGAAATCCAGCCGAGACCAAGTTCACCTACCAAGGAGTGCGGTTTCAATACCAAAGAGAGCAGCAGAATTCCAGAGGAGGAGAAAGCCAAGCACGGAACTCATGGCTTTTTCCCTGTGATTTTTTTTAGTCTTGCAGTTAATTTAATTTTTTTCTTTTTCATTTTTTGGTTTTTTTTCTCGCCTTCTGGTAAAATTTTTTTTTAACTTTTACCTTTTTCTTTTTTAACGTTTTTTAGCCAGTTTATCTAATATATATATTTTTTCTTTTTTATATTTTTCTTATTTGTTTTCTTTTTTTTTAAATACTTTTCTTTTTTTTTCTTTTTTCTTTTTTTTTCTTTCTTCCTTTTGAACCTCTTTTTATCCCCTTTCTCCCCCCTTACAATTTGGGATCTCATCTAATTTGATGAAGCATATTTTCCTGGGGTTGTTGCCACCCTTTTAGTATTTTACTTGCTCCTTCATATACTCTTATCTGGACAAAATGACAAGAAGGAAAAATTCAACACAAAAAGAAGAACAAGAAGCAGTACCGAAGGCTAGGGACCGAATCAATACAGACATTGGTAATATGTCAGATGTAGAGTTCAGAATGACAATTCTCAAGGTTCTAGCCGGGCTCGAAAAAGGCATGGAAGATATTAGAGAAACCCTCTCGAGAGATATAAAAGCCCTTTATGGAGAAATAAAAGAACTAAAATCTAACCAAGTTGAAATCAAAAAAGCTATTAATGAGGTGCAATCAAAAATGGAGGCTCTCACTGCTAGGATAAATGAGGCAGAAGAAACAATTAGTGCTATAGAAGACCAAATGACAGAGAATAAAGAAGCTGAGCAAAAGAGGGACAAACAGCTACTGGACCACGAGGGGAGAATTCGAGAGATAAGTGACACCATAAGACGAAACAACATTAGAATAATTGGGATTCCAGAAGAAGAAGAAAGAGAGAGGGGAGCAGAAGGTATATTGGAGAGAATTATTGGGGAGAATTTCCCCAATATGGCAAAGGGAACAAGCATCAAAATTCAGGAGGTTCAGAGAACGCCCCTCAAAATCAATAAGAATAGGCCCACACCCCGTCACCTAATAGTAAAATTTACAAGTCTCAGTGACAAAGAGAAAATCCTGAAGCAGCCCGGGAAAAGAAGTCTGTAACATACAATGGTAAAAATATTAGATTGGCAGCTGACTTATCCACAGAGACCTGGCAGGCTAGAAAGAGCTGGCATGATATTTTCAGAGCACTAAATGAGAAAAACATGCAGCCCAGAATACTATATCCAGCTAGGCTATCATTGAAAATAGAAGGAGAGATTAAAAGCTTCCAGGACAAACAAAAACTGAAAGAATTTGCAAACACCAAACCAGCTCTACAGGAAATATTAAAAGGGGTCCTCTAAGCAAAGAGAGAGCCTACAAGTGGTAGATCAGAAAGGAACAGAGACCATATACAGTAACAGTCACCTTACAGGCAATACAATGGCACTAAATTCATATCTCTCAATAGTTACCCTGAATGTTAATGGGCTAAATGCCCCTGTCAAAAGACACAGGGTATCAGAATAGATAAAAAAACAAAACCCATCTATATGTTGCCTCCAAAAACTCATTTTAAGCCCGAAGACACCTCCAGATTTAAAGTAAGGGGGTGGAAAAGAATTTACCATGCTAATGGACATCAGAAGAAAGCAGGAGTGGCAATCCTTATATAGGATCAATTAGATTTTAAGCCAAAGACTATAATAAGAGATGAGGAAGGACAATATATCATACTCAAAGGGTGTGTCCAACAAGAAGATTTAACAATTTTAAATATCTATGCCCCCAACATGGGAGCAGCCAACTATATAAACCAATTAATAACAAAATCAAAGAAACACATCAACAATAATACAATAATAGTAGGGGACTTTAACACTCCCCTCACTGAAATGGACAGATCATCCAAGGAAAAGATCAGCAAGGAAATAAAGGCCTTAAACGACACACTGGACCAGATGGACATCACAGATATATTCAGAACATTTCATCCCAAAGCAACAGAATACACATTCTTCTCTAATGCACATGGAACATTCTCCAGAATAGATCACATCCTCGGTCCTAAATCAGGACTCAACCGGTATCAAAAGATTGGGATCATCCCCTGCATATTTTCAGACCACAATGCTCTAAAGATAGAACTCAACCACAAAAGGAAGTTTGGAAAGAACCCAAATACATGGAGACTAAAAAGCATCCTTCTAAAGAATGAATGGGTCAACCGGGAAATTAAAGAAGAATTGAAAAAAATCATGGAAACAAATGATAATGAAAATAAAACGGTTCAAAATCTGTGGGACACAACAAAGGCAGTCCTGAGAGGAAAATATATAGCAGTACAAGCCTTTCTCATGAAACAAGAAAGGTCTCAGGTCACAACCTAACCCTACACCTAAAGGAGCTGGAGAAAGAACAAGAAAGAAACCCTAAGCCCAGCAGGAGAAGAGAAATCATAAAGATCAGAGCAGAAATCAATGAAATAGAAACCAAAAAGACAATAGAACAAATCAACGAAACTAGGAGCTGGTTCTTTGAAAGAATCAATAAAATTGATAAACCCCTGGCCCGACTTATCAAAAAGAAAAGAGAAAGGACCCAAATAAATAAAATCATGAACAAAAGAGGAGAGATCACAACTAACACCAAAGAAATACAAACTATTATAAGAACATACTATGAGCAACTCTACGGCAATAAATTTGACAATCTGGAAGAAATGGATGCATTCCTAGAAACATATAAACTACCACAACTGAACCAGGAAGAAATAGAAAGCCTGAACAGACCCATAACCAGTAAGGAGATTGAAACAGTCATTAAACATCTCCAAACAAACAAAAGTCCAGGGCCAGACGGCTTCCCGCGGGAATTCTACCAAACATTTAAAGAAGAACTAATTCCCATTCTCCTGAAACTGTTCCAAAAAATAGAAATGGAAGGAAAACTTCCAAACTCATTTTATGAGGCCAGCATCACCTTGATCCCAAAACCAGACAAGGATCCCATCAAAAAAGAGAGCTATAGACCAATATCCTTGATGAACACAGATGCGAAAATACTCAACAAAATACTAGCCAATAGGATTCAACAGTACATTAAAAGGATTATTCACCACGACCAAGTGGGATTTATTCCAGGGCTGCAAGGTTGGTTCAACATCCGCAAATCAGTCAATGTGATACAACACATCAATAAAAGAAAGAACAAGAACCATATGATACTCTCAGTAGATGCTGAAAAAGCTTTTGACAAAGTACAGCATCCCTTCCTGATCAAAACTCTTCAAAGTGTAGGGATAGAGGGCACATACCTCAATATCATCAAAGCCATCTATGAAAAACCCACCGCAAATATCATTCTCAATGGAGAAAAACTGAAAGCTTTTCCACTAAGGTCAGGAATACGGCAGGGATGTCCATTATCACCACTGCTATTCAGGATAGTACTAGAGGTCCTAGCCTCAGCAATCAGACAACAAAAGGAAATTAAAGGCATCCAAATTGGCAAAGAGGAAGTCAAATTATCACTCTTCGCAGATGATATGATACTATATGTGGAAAACCCAAAAGACTCCACTCCAAAACAGCTAGAACTTATACAGGAATTCAGTAAAGTGTCAGGATATAAAATCAATGCACAGAAATCAGTTGCATTTCTCTACAGCAACAACAAGACAGAAGAAAGAGAAATTAAGGAGTCAATCCCATTTACAATTGCACCCAAAACCATAAGATACCTACTAATAAATCTCACCAAAGAGGTACAGAATCTATACTCAGAAAACTATAAAGTACTCATGAAAGAAATTGAGGAAGACACAAAGAAATGGAAAAATGTTCCATGCTCCTGGATTGGAAGAATATATATTGTGAAAATGTCTATCTACCTAAAGCAATCTACACATTTAATGCAATTCCTATCAAAGTACCATCCATGTTTTTCAAAGAAATGGAACAAATATTTCTAAAATTTATACGGAACCAGAAAAGACCTCGAATAGCCAAAGGGATATTGAAAAAGAAAGCCAATGTTGGTGGCATCACAATTCCGGACTTCAAGCTCTATTACAAAGCTGTCATCATCAAGACAGCAAGGTACTTGCACAAAAACAGACACATAGATCAATGAAACAGAATAGAGAGCCCAGAAATAGACCCTCAACTCTACAGTCAACTAATCTTCGACAAAGCAGGAAAGAATGTCCAATGGAAAAAAGACAGCCTCTTCAATAAATGGTGCTGGGAAAATTGGACAGCCACATGCAGAAAAATGAAATTGGACCATTTCCTTACACCACACACAAAAATAGACTCAAAATGGATGAAGGACCTCAATGTGCGAAAGGAATTCATCAAAATCCTTGAGGAGAACACAGGCAGCAACCTCTTCGACCTCAGCCGCAGCAACGTCTTCCTAGGAACACCACCAAAGGCAAGGGAAGCAAGGGCAAAAATGAACTATTGGGATTTCATCAAGATCAAAAGCTTTTGCACAGCAAAGGAAACAGTTAACAAAATCAAAAGACAACTGACAGAATGGGAGAAGATATTTGCAAACGACATATCAGATAAAGGAGTAATGTCCAGAATCTATAAAGAACTTAGCAAACTCAACACCCAAAGAACAAATAATCCAATCAAGAAATGGGCAGAGGACATGAACAGACATTTCTGCAAAGAAGACATCCAGATGGCCAACAGACACATGAAAAAGTGCTCCATATCACTCGGCATCAGGGAAATACAAATCAAAACCACAATGAGATATCACCTCACACCAGTCAGAATGGTTAAAATTAATGTCAGGAAATGACAGATGCTGGCGAGGATGCGGAGAAAGGGGAACCCTCCTACACTGTTGGTGGGAATGCAAGCTGGTGCAGCCACTCTGGAAAACAGCATGGAGGTTCCTCAAAATGTTGAAAATAGAACTGCCCTATGACCCAGCAATTGCACTATTGGGTATTTACCCTAAAGATACAAACGTAGTGATCCAAAGGGGCACGTGCACCCGAATGTTTATAGCAGCAATGTCCACAATAGCCAAACTATGGAAAGAACCTAGATGTCCATCAACAGATGAATGGATCAAGACGATGTGGTATATATACACAATGGAATACTATGCAGCCATCAAAAGAAATGAAATCTTGCCATTTGCGACAACATGGATGGAACTAGAGCGTATCATGCTTAGCGAAATAAGTCAAGCAGAGAAAGAGAACTATCATATGATCTCCCTGATATGAGGAAGTGGTGATGCAACATGGGGGCTTAAGTGGGTAGGAGAAGAATAAATGAAGCAAGATTGGATTGGGAGGGAGACAAACCATAAGTGACTCTTAATCTCACAAAACAAACTGAGGGTTGCTGGGGGGAGGGGGTTTGGGAGAAGGGGGGTGGGATTATGGACATTGGGGAGGGTATGTGCTTTTGTGAGTGCTGTGAAGTGTGTAAACCTGGTGATTCACAGACCTGTACCCCTGGGGATAAAAATATATGTTTATAAAAAATAGAGATAGCTATTTTGACCTCACAGGATTTTTGTTAGTTGAATTACATGCAAACTGTAATCAATAAATATCATCTGATTATACTATTAAAAAAAAAAAAAGATGTCAAGAAGACCAAGTCAGTATTACACATTCTTAGGAATTACTCAAGTCAATAACTGAGAAGAAATTATTGAACAGATTTCTCATGCCTGGTGCTGAAGTGAGGACCAAGGGTTGGAGAATACACATAAGAGATTGTTGTTCTATGAGTTCAGTTTGTAGGACCCCATTAACTAGTAACAGCAATGGAAGAAAAAAAAAAAAAAGAAAAAGAAGAAAGAAATAAATACAACAACTTTGAATAAGCAATCAAATTTACAAACATAGAACAGACGACATAAAGTATAAAAAATTAAGAAATACACAAAAAATATTGAGGGTGGTTTTCTTTTTTTGCAAACCTCCATAGAGCCTTAAAATTGTGTGTTCTTGTGAATATTGCCTTCACTTTATTCACTCAGATTATTATGTTTTTGTTTTGTTTTGGTTTTTGTTTGTTTAGAGAGGATTAGAGAGGATTAGAAAGAGAGAGAGGTGTAGAGGGAGAGGGAGAAAGAGAATCTTAAGCAGCCTCCATCCCAGAGTGGAGCCCAACACAGGCCCAACACAAAAGGTCTCACAACACTGAGACCATGACCTAAACCAAAATCAGGGCTTAGACACAACCATATGAACCACCCAGGCACCCCTCACCAAGATTGTTTTTATAAATACATGTGATTATTACACATAAGAACACTAGCAAAATAATAAAACTGAACTAAATCATGAAACTCAGATGTCCACCAGACAACAGAGGACCAAAATCCAGGTTAAAAAAAACTTAATATTATTATTATTTGCTAATGTCCAACAGTTGGAAACTGGCTGGATTTGGATGTCCTATTTAGTGGGAAGTACCCTCCTCCAGATACACTGAATTCCCTTGGATCTCAATAATGTGCTCAGCAATTTCTATATCTATTATCTATGATATGTATCTGTCTATCTATCATCTCTCTCAGTCATCTATATAGAGAGGGAGGAAAATAATTTTCTCATTTAAAAGTAATTATAAGATACATATATATTGTATTAGTGTTTTTATTATTCAAGGTCAATGACTTTCTTAGCCATTAAAAATATTAAGTGATGAATAAGTGATGGAGTTCATAAGATTGACTTCTGAAAGTGTACACTTAGAACTTTGCTTCAAAGAAATGTCATCTTCTCATTGAAGGGTTCCTCTTTCCATCTTACCTCACATGTACTTCCTTTCTTTTTTCATTTTTTTCATATAAAAACTTTTAAAAGAAATATAATAATCTATACAGCAAATACAATATTGTAAAGTCCACTTTGTTCCTGAAGGCACAATTCTTTCCACAGCCTTGGCAAAATAAATTCCTCATGATACATTTCTGTGTAAAATTTATACTCTATAATTAATCTATAATAGATATTTTGGTTGACTCTCAGAATGAGGGGTACAAATTTTGAATAAATGCTAGATACCTAGGGTCATTGAACTATTGCTGAAGGAGAAACTAACTCCCCCCCCAAAAATACATCATTTACATGTAAAAAGAATGTAATGGACAAGAGATAAGGAGTCAAAGAGAAAAATCTTCTGGAAATTTCCTAGTGTCATTTTTTTTTTTCTCTAAGATTGATATGCATGTTTTGTTTTTCTTTCTGATTCTTCTCAGAATTTTATCAGTGAATATATCTCATTTTTGTAAAGGCAAGCTTAAGTTTTCTATTTTCTTAGTCAAAAGAGTTGGAAGTATTCTTTACTTTGCCCCTGCTCGTATTCCACACACTATCCAGAAGCAAGTCCCATCAATTTTATGTTCTGAATAGATCCTAAATCTGGCCCCTCCCACTATGTTCACTCTTCTGCACCTGATCCGAGTCACCTTTATCTCTTAAGTGGACTATTAGTAAAGATTTCAAAATATCCTTGGGGGTGCCTGGCTGGGCTCCCTGGTGGGTAGTCATGCAACTCGAGCCCCATGTTAGGTATAGAGATTACTTAAAAATAAAAACTTTAACACACAAAACCAAAATGGTCTTAACATTCCCTTCATTTTAACTGAACTTCAGTTTAGTTATCTCCTGACTACAGACATCCTAACTCCATTTTCTTAGAGCATTTCCTTAAAAAACAAACAAAAAACAAAATAACTTTCATTTGTTAATTCTTTCTCTGAAAGAATAGCCTCTTGCCTCTCTACAATCTCTCTACAAGGCAGAAATGTCTTTCTCAAAGACCTGATAGCCACTATTCATCTCCTTGAAATAGAATCATTTAGAAAGACAGAACTCCCATCTCAGTTTTTGTGAGGGAGTAGGGGCCTCACTTCCATGGTCACGAGATAGCAAACCCAAAGAGCCTCATCACAATGATTCACCTCCCCTGTAATTCCTCTGATCACTTTTCTACCCGCTCAGTCCAGATAAAACTTTCCTTCCTTTTGTTTCAGAGCAGTTGAGTTCTATCTGCCTCCTATTGCAGTAGGATTGGTCCCTATTGGAACAGTCTTGAATGAAGTTTCCCTTGCCTATTTAATACATGCAGTGCAACTTAAATAGATAGATGATAGATGATAGATAGATAAATAGGTAGATGATTGATAGATATGTGATATGTAGATATATAGATAGATGATAGATAGATAAATAGATAGATAGATATTCCTTCTAAAATAGCCTTACTCCACTTACTGGCACCTCCTCTCCCTACCATCTTGCTTTATTTTTCTATGCAGCACTTATCAGCATATGACATGCTATATATGCATGTTTAGTGTAGTGTCTACTCTCCATAAGAACATATAACAGCCTCTATCTTTTTGTGTAATGTTATTTCCACAGCTTCTTGAAGAGTTATCTAGATCACAGTAATCATTCAATAAAAATGCATGAAAGTGATGGTTTTTTATTTTTTCTTTTTTTGAATGAAAGTGATGTTAAAGTGCCTACTTTGTTTCTACTTAACTCTGGAATTTAAGGAAAGGACTTTTATGACTTGTTACTACAAGAGTTGCTACAAAAAGTATATTTTGTGTTTCATTGTTTCCCCTTTTTTAAAAATCACCGATCAGAATTAATACAATCTACAGAGTGAATGAACAAAGGAAATGATTTCTGTGTTAGGCTTTTGGAATAGTATATAAAACATTTTAGTGAATATGAAAATCGAACAAAGATTGGTTTTTAAATATTTAAACTATACATTGTAGAAAAAAAGCAAAATTAAAGTAATTTTATAATCATATAATTGTTCTCCACAATATATAACCTACTCTTAAAAAAATTCCAGATGTAAAACATGTGAAGAAATTAAACCTTTTAGTACAACTTGTTTATTTTAATTTTTTTGATATGTTGATTGCAGCACTTGATTGAGTTTCCCTCTTTAATTTGACTACCAGAAAACAAGAACAAACAATTAGCCAATGTCCAGCAAAGGAGACATATTTCTCCAAAGTAATTTTATTCTAGCTTTAAAAAAAAAATGCTTTCAATTTCATTTCTCTTTGAAAATGGGTCAAGTCATACATAAAGAAACATAAAATAAAGTGCTATTTTTTTCTATATAAAACTTACTTGCTCTGGGGCTCCTGGGTTGCTCAGTGGGTTAAAGCCTCTGCCTTCGGCTCAGGTCATGATCCCACCTGGGATCAGTCCCCTCATAGGGCTCTCTGCTCAGCAGGGAGCCTGCTTCTCCTCCTCTCTCTCTGCCTGCCTCTCTGCCTACTTGTGATCTCTGTCTGTCAAATAAATAAATAAAGTCATTAAAAAAAAACTTACTTGCTTTCAAAGTTATTTAAAAAACACATTTAAGGGGCGCCTGCCTTCGGCTCAGGTCATGATCTCAGGGTCCTGGGATCGAGTCCCGCATCGGGCTCTCTGCTCAGCGGGGGGCCTGTGCTTCCCTTCCTCTCTCTCTGCCTGCCTCTCTGCCTACCTGTGATCTCTCTCTGTTAAATAAATAAATAAAATCTTTTTAAAAAACCCACACATTTAATTAGTTATCTCTACATATTTTTTTTGTGATTTTAGCTAGTGAGTAGGACATTTTATGTATGGAATTTTGTTATGCTTTTCAAACTAAGGAATGCTGCAGTGTGCTAGTAGTATATCAAACCAAAGATGAAAAAAAAATCCATCTGTTCAGAAAAAGAATGTTAACATACTATCTATAAAAGAAAACTAAGGAAAAATAAAAGAAAGAAAATGAAGTAATTCCACTGGAAATTTGATTAAAATAAACATAATTTTTTGTGGAATAAAATTTGAAAGTCATAAAAATTGTTAGCCAAAAACATAATAAAAAAAAAAAAAAAAAGAAAATCACTCCCTCAGTCAGATGGGCTTATCTTTTCCTTTCTGTATAGTATACCTGGTAGAATTGTTTTCTACCACTGTAAGGTATACTGTCATGGAGAATATTCTAATCATCCACACTCTTTATTCCCTCTAGCTAAGCAGAAAAATATGGCAGAGTCTACTCCCTACTTCATTAAGGAATATTTTAGCAATTACAGTTAAGGACGTAGTGATAGTTAACTTACAGATTTTGTCGTGGTCATGGCAGCTCAATATGAAAATATTGGGATATCTGGGTGGCTCAGTGTGTTAAGCCTCTGCCTTCAGCTCAGGTCATGATCTCAGGGTCCTGGGATCAAGCCTTGCATCCAGCTCTCTGCTCAGCAGGGAGCCTGCTTCCCTGTCTCTCTCTTCCTGCTTCTCTGTCTACTTGTGATCTCTTTCTCTCAAATAAATAAATAAAATCTTTTTTAAAAAATGAAAATACTAGGTTTCCAATAAATGAAGAATCTGAGAAAATGTAACTTTATCATTCCTGAGAAATTATATTAATTTTATTCTTATTTATCGCCAAAGAAGGCTATCAATATTCTACAATTTAATCAATGGCTTCCTGACAATGAATGCCTGAAAATAAAACTACTCTGGAAAACAGCAATAGTCATTTTTAAAGAAATGTCACAAATGCAGAGAAGAATGATAGGTTCTCCCATTCCCCCAAAGGAAGGATGACCTAAATTTATCTAAGCTTTTGAACTTGAAATTATCTTCAGAAATTATTAGATGTTCAGTCATTGCATAGTAATTAAGGAATCAGTATTGCATAATAATTAAGGAATCATTTTGGCCTTTTTGTAAATACCTTGAAACAAAATATTTTATTGTAAATTCTCCAAACAGATTATAGACACAGGCATCACAGGCAGCCTTTCATACAGAGGTGTTTATTAGGGCCTAAGAATATTCCATCTTTACAAATGTTACTAAGTGTTTTTATGTCACAGTGGTGACAAAGTGATTATTCAAGATGATGATTTTACCATATTTTATGTTTTGTCCAGTATAGCTTTGTTCAGTTCCACTGTACTCTGTTCTAGATTTTAAGTTACAATCTATTTATTGTAAAAACTGTAATGCTGTGTTTTTCAGAATTTTATTGAAATGCAGAATCCTATTCCTCTTTCACGAATAATAACACAGAATTAACCTGCAAAAATCACTGTTTAGTGAGATTCTCATCTATTATGTGCAGTACAGTTTGATTCCTTGTATGTAAAAGCTTAAGGGAGTTTTACCACTATATAATGTTAGCATACCATGCAAGGAAGACAGTATTGACTTTGTGATCTGATTCTAACATGTTTAGAATTATAATAGGTGATGGTTGCATTATGCATTGTCAAATTTATAGAAAAGTTTCTTAAGCTGGCAGTAATATCATAAGTTAAATGAAAGAAACACAAGTGTATCTAAATTCAAAGAGAGTTGCAAAAACATTTGTTATCAAGACACTAAAATTCCTGTGTCCACTTGAAATTCCAAAATATTTTGGAAGATATAGGCTCAAGAATGACAAATGAAAATTTTAGTTGTGGTCTTTAAAATTAGTTTGTATTACTTTTTTTTATACTCATCGCATTACCTTATGCATAATATACATTGAGAACTTGTTACGGGAATGGAGTATTTTCATTGCTTTACAGCTATTTGATTTCCATTCCTTCTGGTCCACCCCCGTTTCAACCGAAAAATATGCAGTCTTACTGAATCTTAACACACAAGAAAAGGTGGCATATTAAAAACGAAACAAAAAAGTCCACAAGAATGACAACTCTGTACTCATTTCTTAGTATTTACCTGCATTTGCTCTATGCTACAGGCAGAACAGAAAATTCTGGAGGCCTACCTTCTCCTTCTCTTGTAAGGGGTAGGAGACTTATGTGATATATGGTGTTAAGAATCTCAGTGGATCATCACTGCATTTTCCAGACCCCAATTAATATGCTCCAAGAGTAATGTTAACCTGGTTGTATCATCTAATTCCATTTGAAGAATGATGTGAAATAATGTTCAATATGAAAAATGAGTTTTTAAAAGGCCTAAAGCACCTAAATGAGATATAGTATTAGGAATTAGGGTTTATAACTCTAGATCCTTGGGACTTTTGGCTTATTTTATATACTCCATGATACTTATTCCAGGTCTCCTTTGGCTATTCCAACAGAGAGTTCCACTTAATGGCTCTGAAAAGACATTACCTTTGACTGCATGAAAGCAGGGCTCTCTAGATACTCTTTTAAAAAGAATATTCTTTATCCCTTGTTAAAGTCACAGGCACCGAACAAGCTCTATTGACTTCTGTGTCTACCTTCAACTACTGCCATATCTGGGTTGGCCAAAGAGCACACATTCCACAACACAGCAACTTCTCCAAATACCACAGCTTTCATCTCTAAGTCGAAGGTTGGTCTTTCTCTATTTTGCTTCTGTGCTACTCTCTGGTCCTCTCTATCTTAGTACCTACAACTGAGGTATCCTCTACTAATCCACTCTGATTTCCAGGGGGGGGGGGAAGAAGGGGTGCTTTGTTTCAGTTTTGTTTTTAATCTCTGTATCACCAGTACTTCATGCAGAATATGTAGGTAACTATCCATTTAACAAATCTCCATTAAATAAATTAAAAAAAAAAAAACATATATGACAACTTCTCCAGTAAGGCTGGAAAATAAGCTCTACACATGTAACTATAAAACGGGGTGAATTTACATTATATATATATTTTTTAAGAAATAACCTACCTCCACTTTTCATCAAATTAAATTTTCCATTTAATAATAAACTTTCTTAGTTTAAAATTAGAGCATTCTTGTCCTACTGAAATTAAAATTCAGTATAGTCAAGAAAAATATAACTACTTTCTAAGAGCTCTGACAACAGGTCCCATGAGCTCTATAGAAAAAGGCATAATTGAATTAGCTTATGATAAGTAGACATTTTGTTCATGGACTCCTATCATGAAATACAAGAACATTAAGAGAAAAAGAGGGATAGAGGAAAGATGGAAGGAAGGACAGAAAGGACAGACAGAAGGAAGGGAAGAAGGGAGGGAGGGAGAGAAAAAATGGGAGGGAAGAAGGAAAAGAAGGAATAAAAAGTTTAAAGGCCAGGGGGCGCCTGGGTGGCTCAGTGGGTTAAGCCCCTGCCTTTGGCTCAGGTCATGATCTCAGGGTCCTGGGATTGAGTCCCGCATCGGGCTCTCTGCTCAGCAGGGAGCCTGCTTCCTCCTCTCTCTCTCTCTGCCTGCCTCTCTGCCTACTTGTGATCTCTGTCTGTCCAATAAATAAATAAAATCTTAAAAAAAAAAAAAGTTTAAAGGCCAGAAAGAGCACTGTACTAAATTCAGGAGATCACCTGGGTAATGTACAGGAAGAGCAGGTGCACCGTATCCTCCTAGATGAGACTTTCAGGAATAACAGGGCTTTTTTTTTTTTTCCCTCCTCTCCTTCATTTTATCATCAGTGTCATGCCCATAACAATAAGCAGTTGGACAAATTGACAAATTTATCATTTTGACATGCAATTTTCTGGATGCCTTTTGCAAAGCATGCTCAAGTTGTGAAGATATTTCAGGATGAGAATAAATTAATTGTGATGTTGTACAGATATTTATGTAGAATTATGTTTTCCCTCTTTTAAATCTGGGGTGCGAAATTTTCTATGGGGTTGGCACACATCTTACATGATAGTAATCATAATGATTAAAATAAGTGTGGGCTGTAGGAGATGATCTACTTAGACGACAAAGTTAGAGTAAGACACCGCTATCCATCTTTGTGAGCACGCTAGCTATTTTCACCAAATAGTAAAGCATATCCAATAAATGATCCTTTAGATCCATTGTATTTTAAGGTTTATCTGGTATCACCTCAAAGTTACAGAAACGTAAAAAGAATACAAGCAATCCCTTCTGTCCTTTACTAGGACTGACAATTATTTATTGGGCCATTGTAGAGATGGTACCTCTAAGGAAGAAATGATGATTAAATAATTTCATAAGTTTGGGACTTGCTATAAGAGAATTAGTGTCTTTATGAAAATAGACAAAAAAAGAGAGCTTCTGCTCTCTCTCCCCTCTTTCCTCCATCCCCAACCCCCTGACAACTGTGCATGCGCAAAGAAGTCCTGTGAGCACACAGTGTGACTGTGGTCACCCACAAGCCAAGCGGGGAGCATGCAGAACAAATTTATGTTGCTGGCTCCTGTGTTTGGATTTCCTAGCCTCTAGAATGATGAGAAACCAATTTCTTTTTTTTTTTTTTAAGATTTTATTTATTTATTTGACAGACAGAGATCACAAGTAGGCAGAGAGGCAGGCAGAGAAAGAGGAGGAAGCAGGCTCCCTGCTGAGCAGAGAGCCTGACGTGGGACTCGATCCCAGGACCCTGGGCCGAAGGCAGAGGCTTTAACCCACTGAGCCACCCAGGCTCCCCGAGAAACCAATTTCTGTTATTTAAGTTTCTGTTACTCAGTTTCTGTGATTGAAACCACCACTCTGTGGAATTTTGTCATGGAAGCCCAAGCAGATGAACAGAGGAATATGTATCATCATGAATTTCGACACTGAAACAAAATTGTGGGTGAAGGGCCTGTCCTCTCTTCATGGGGTGATGAAGACAAGTGACAACGTAAGCAGCTTATCTAGGTTATGTTGACCACCAACACCAAGGGGTCTTCCTTTTCTTTTTCCTCTTTTTTTTTTTTTTTTTTTTTTTCTCAGCTTGCTAACTGACTCTGCAGCTTGTCGGGAAGCCTGTGCTTTGAGGTGCTCCCTGCCAACTAGTATGCTCTTTGAGCTGCGTCACTGCCTCCTAGAGAGTTTTTGATTTGAGATTTGTGCTTACTCAATCAGTTTCACCTAACATCTGTTTAAATTTAACGGACACAATTTGGAAGCTTCCATAATTGGCATTTAGGGCCAGGAGTATGGTCCTGGAGCCATCCTTGGATATGCCTCTGGTTGTGTGTCTTGGCCTAGTCTTATGAGTGTGTCTTGGATTGAACTGTGTGTCCTGATTCCAGCTGTGACTGGTGTTAGGGAATAAGTTTTACCCTGTGAATACTGGGTGTTAGTTCTACCAGGCATTGACCCCTACTCTATAGACTGCTCAAGGGAAGAACTGATAACCTTTGCTAAATACACAGATATATATCACAATCCATCCAGTTGTCACTAGTACAAAGGAAATATAGTCATCATATGGCATGCTGGAGTTCACATCCTTTAGAGTAGATGTCTTTTTAAGACCCTATTAAAATGCCTTTGGTGCTCCTGATGCACAGACTTAAGGAAAAAAAAAATGCCCATGACACTGCAAAGGGATTGGGGATTAATTCAAATTTGGTTTAAGTCTAGGGTCCTTAAACCCAATAAATAACTATTGCCATGGAGGAGACCCCTAACCGTGACACACTGATTTGAGTCTCTTTGGAGGAAGGAACTTATAAATATTAACAAAGTAGAATGGAATCATCCCCTGAAGCATATCCAGTAACTGCAAAAAATCAATCAATAGATAGATAGATAGATAGATAGATAGATAATCCAAGTATATAGTGAAAGAAAAAAATGCCTGTTTTTTTAAAAAAAGGCCAACAACTTGATCCAAATGGAAAACTAAGTATATACTAAAATCATTTACACAACAAAAAGATAAATGGGCACTAATTCACTTTTGCATTTCAAAACACAGGTTCTGAATTTACTTTAACATCTGCTGAAATGCACTATTTGGCAAACCTTCATTGTTTTAATGGACACTGGATTTCACGTTACATTTTAACCTGGGAATCTCTCTACATTTAAACAAGGTATCCCCTATACTCTTAGGCAAGTTTACCATGCATAAAATAGAGAACAAATAGCAAGGTCTCACACCAACAATCTGAAATATTGCTTTCCCTAAATTCTCTGTATTCATGGAACCCATTGCCATAATAATGAACATGGACTTTCTAACTCAATGAGTAATCTTTTTAAAAAAATTATCCTTGGTATTTAACTGGCTCTGTAAAATGGGATTCCATAACTTTCCTCCCTTGTCAAAATAGTAAATATGACCTGTAGGAGACAGAATAATGGTACCCTAAAGATGTCATGTCTTAATCGTAGACCCTGTGAATATATTATGAGACTATGGAATTAAGGTATCAGATAGAATTAAGGTTGCAAATCAGTTGACATTTAGATAGGGAGATTAGCTTGGATTATCTGTGTGGGTCAATATAATCACAAGTGTCCTTAAATGAGGTAGTGTTAGAAGGGGAGGTCAGATCAATGTAATGGGAGAACTTGACCCACATTTGCTGGCTTCGAATGAAGATCAGTCTAGGTCCTAAGGCCATGAGCTAAGGAATGTGGGAAACCTCAGGAATCTGGAAAAAGATTCTTCCTTAGAATCTCCAGAAAAGATTATAATCCTCTCAGCACCTTGGCTTCAGTCTACTGATGCACATTTTAGATTTCTGAATTATAAGATAAATTTGTATTGTGTTAATCTACTAAATTTGTGGCCACTTGTCACAGCAGCCAAAGAGTACTAATGTGTGGCTCAAAGATAAATCAAAACACAGCTGCCAGGAACTCAAATAAGACCTATTTAGAAGGGGCGCCTGGGTGGCTCAGTAGGTTAAAGCCTCTGCCTTTGGCTTGGGTAGTGATCTCAGGGTCCTGGGATCGAGCCCAGCATGGGGCTCTCTGCTCAGCAGAGAGCCTGCTTCCCTTCTTTTCTCTCTCTCTTACTGCCTTTCTGCCTACTTGTGATCTCTGTCTGTCAGATAAATGAATAAAATCTTTTTTAAAAAAAAGACCTATTTAGAAAGGGATGATAATAGCTTTACTGCTTTTCCATTTAATAGCCCCCTTTGCCCTTCTCTTAAAACCTAGAAAGAATGAATAGAGCCCCATAGTGGATTACTATAACTTTAGTGCCATAGTCCTATCCACCGATCCAGTTTTCCCACATCCACCATTATTGAAATTGGTGATTCCATCTGATCACTGACTAGTAATTACTTTGCTATAACAAATTTGTTGTTCTGTGCTTATTTCAATGATTTTTTTCCCCCCCTTAAAGTTTGCCTTACTAAAGTCCATGAGGAATCTCAATTGTTTTTGCAGGCAGGATCTTAACCTCACCCAAATTCTCCAGGAAAACAGGTCTGGTGTTAAATTCATGTAATCTTCCTCTATGGTGATTCATTTGGCATGCTAATTTAAGACATGTAAATATCCACAAATGATCTTACATTTGTATTGTTTGTATTGCTTCATCCAAAATATAAAAGACCCCATGGCCTCAACTAAATTTCTGGGTACCATTTGATCAGTCAAGGGCCATTCCATCTTTGAAAATGTCAATAAATGGTTATTGACACTCTCAGCATCCACAACACTAAAATAATCCCAATATTTTCTGAGAATTTTTGGACTCTAGAGGTAACACATTCTTCATCTATAAATTTTACTTAATTTCAATTATTCTGTTACTCACAAACCAGGCCACTATGAATAGAGCGCTCTACAACAAAAAGCTCTAGTATCTGTCCAACTTATAATACAGTAGGCACTCAATTGGAGCACTATAAGTAATTTTGTTAGTGACCCCCAGAGACTGTTTCACTACACAGAAGTGCAGTCAACTCCTTTCAGTCTTACTAGAGGCTCTATGATGCTTCTAAGTTATCCATGGTTCTGATGCAATTAAGCTCTAAGAGTTAACACAGCTGACCAACTCCAGGAAGGGTAGGAGTTGATACTGGATACTCTGCACATTTACACATTTTTACAGACTTGGGCAATTAGAAATGATTTGTCCATCTGGTCTGGACAATGGCAACAACACACAATTTCTTATCCAAATTTGCCCCCTATCAAGTAAAGAACTGTGGGGATTTCTTGCCTCATGGATACCCATATACACTAATAACCACATACATATGTTAATACCCAAATACAAGGACACTTCTTACACCCTTTGAAGTTCAAATATTATGGCACTGTCCAGCATTACTGTATGCCAAATATGAAGGAATTTGAAATAAAGAAATTCCCCTTAAATTCATACCTTATCCTTCTAGCAACTTCACCAAGTTGGCAGGTTCCAGGAATTTCCCATGTTCAGAAATTCAAGGCATGATTGCAATGTGGTCGTTTCCTAGCAGCAATAATTCTAATGAAAAGCAGACAATCAAGATTGAGTGATTGCGAACTGATCACCTTTCTGATAGTGTGCATTAAGAGCCAGCAGGCATTTTACCAGAAAAGTCGTCATTCTAATTTCCTGCTTTCATTTTGGAAACCATACTTTACAGGATAAGACTCTTCTTTAGTGATCGAACATGATAAAATAGCCAACTGTTAATAGGTCTAGATACAAAAACTTTACTATCTCTTAAAGAATTTTAAGCAATGAATTCTATTAAGTATTACGGTATCATTATGAAATTGACTTTTCCTGCATGACCTTTAAACACAACTTAGATAAACAAGGCAGTATGCAATTTGTGTGTTTATTAACTTAGTTTTCTCTTTTATGAATATGAGCATTTACGTAGGGAAGAGAAAATATAATCATCATTGTGTATGCAGGAAAAGTAAAAACATTAAAAATATAATGCTGAATTATTATTAAGCCCATATTAAATCACTCTTAATTTCTTTACTCTAACCTGAATTAACTTTCAGAGTTTCATATTATTATTGTTGCAATCAAGGTATGCTTATGATATACTAGCCTACTTTTCTTTAAATTTAACATTATAAAATATTTCTCACTTATTAGTTTTCAAAATTGCCATATGAATGATGGGGTTATCAAATTTTCCTATAATTACATGACTCAGAAATGACAGATGTGCTGTACAACCAGCATCACAGGGGTTCATTACATCTGCAATTTTTTAGGGTAGGAGATGAGGTGTAAAAGTCAAAGATGGCATAAGACTTAGTGAAAATAGCACCACAGTTTCTTTTGATACACTGTTTCATAATGCAACATGGAGGCTTAAGTGGGTAGGAGAAGAATAAATGAAACAAGATGGAATTGGGAGGGAGACAAACCATAAGTGACTCTTAATCTCATAATGAGGGTATTTTTCTAAACACTTCTCTGCCAATGAGGGTGAAAATGTACCAAAATGTCCTCTAGTGGATATTGCCTTCCAAAATTTTACTATTTTAAAGAATTCTGTTTAAATAGATAAAAGCCATATACTTCAATACATAACTAGGTACTCTGCACATTTACACATTTAATACACACCAGATACTTTACATTTGGGGCTTAACTTCTTAGGATAAATTCCTAGGTGTTAAAATGCTGATTCCAAAAAAGTGAGTTCTGTTTGCCTTTTTTTCTTTATATTTGAGCTATAATGTTGCCTACAAGTACTATGCCAACTATAATAGTTTTGCTGTAGTTTCATGCCTGGATCAACATTAGATAGCAATCTGGAGAGATAGTTATTAGCATTTATTTCATTTTTTTCTAACTTAGTAGGCAACAGTGGCATCTTGGAGGGGGGGGGGGTTCTTTAACCCTATTGCTTTTAGGAGCAGAGCATATGATCTAAGCCTAAAGTGAACATCAATCACATTGTATCCCTTATATTCAGAGTTTGGTTTAAAGATCAACATAAACTAGATCCACCAGCATATATGCCAGTATGATTACCTAGAAATGCTAGAATACATCTACTTCTTATTTGTCTTCAGTGAATTTGGGTCCAGGCAGTCCCTAGGACGGCTGTCAGTCATCTGAAGACTTAACAGGATAGAGCCAGTCTGAGACTGAAGTTAATACAAAGTGAGAAGCAATGAAAAGAAATTGAACAAGATAATCTCCGTCCATATGGGCCTACATAAAACAAAACAAACAATATCACTCAAGGTGAAAATAACTCCTTGCACAATTTTTGTTCATTTCATTGATATATTTTCTCTTTATCTAAACCTACAAAAGATCTGAGGCAGAAACACTGCTAAGCTATTTGCTGTGAATTTAGATAACTTGGGCTTTTATTTTATCATTTTTAACATTTTAAATCTTAGAGTTGAGTGAAAATTAAAAGCAGAATTGATGCATTTGGGGGACAGGCTTTTGAAGACAGGAGTCTAAAGATATGTCTTGGTTTGGGCGCCTGGGTGGCTCAGTGGGTTAAGCTGCTGCCTTCGGCTCAGGTCATGATCTCAGGTTCCTGGGATCCAGTCCCGCATCAGGCTCTCTGCTCCTCTCAGCAGGGAGCCTGCTTCCCTCTCTCTCTCTCTGCCTGCCTCTCCATCTACTTGTGATTTCTCTCTGTCAAATAAATAAATAAATAAAATCTTTAAAAAAAAAAAAAAAGATATGTCTTGGTTAAACATTTATTTTCTCTTTCCTCAGCTTCAGAAATTTCATAATATTCTAATACCTGATTTCCTTATAAAAGGGTGCCATCTTGGAAGCAATTTCTATTTCTCTTTAGTTGAGGCTAATTAAGCTTTGCCATTCAAGCATAAAGAGGCTCACATGTGTTACTTACCTTAGCTCTGTCCTGTTATGTAAGATTTACCTATGTTGGTGCCTAAGTGTATAGAACAGTCAGAATTCTTTGATTTTTATTTTTTTTTTCATTGTGCTAACTGGGATACTGTCCTTCCAAATACTCAAAGATTATGACAGAATATGAAATCAACAGGGATCCTGAAAGTGATATATTAAACAATGGCTTTCCCCTCCCCACTCTCAATAATGATTGTACTTGTTAAATAGGTATTAAGGCTGTTCCAGGAAGAAAATAAGACAGGGGTGGAGGCACAGAGGGGACGAGAAAAGATGAGATGAAAAATGTGCCTAGTTTCTGTGAATTTGGTAGAATGATCCCTCGTTGATGTTTTGGTCTGTAACTTTTCTCATGTGGTGCCAACAGATATCATGAAATCTCCAAATTTTTTTTTTAATTTCACCTTGAGGTTAGTAACCAAACTCCTAATTTGGCCTTCTGACTTCCTGTGTTGCATTTACTCAACTTTGCTTAGATGTGGCAGGACCATTCACTTAAAAACTGGAAATATTATCTATTTGGTCTTCAGGTTTTTGGGTCCACCTAGACTAATGGTTTTTAATTGTTCTCTCATTAATCCTTTTGGAAATCAGTTGAAAGAAGAGACACTGCCGAGGCACTTCGGGTGGAAGGTGCTGGACCCCAAATACTGGCCATCCACATGCTTTCATATTTATCTCAGTTAAATATTCAATCTAATTAAATACATTTTCCCACCTATCATAGAGAAATTCTGTAACTTTCTTGGAACATAAGTTCAAAATACATTCTCATTGATTTTTACATTTAATTACAGGATTTCCATTAATTGTCTGCCACTCATCCCCTACAATTAAAGGTCAGATCTTTAAAAAAAAAAAAAAGAGAGAGAGAGAGAGTGTGTGTCAGATCTTTACATAGATGAGAAATTGAGGATCAGAGATATAAAGTGACTTGACTAAAATCCCTTAGAGGGAGACAGGCTAATGGAAGATCTAGAATCCCTCAATTTCATTCTACTTTCTCTTCAGTCTTAGTTACAATGACACTTCTAGACATGTCTATATTACTACAATCCAATTTCTAACTACCTGCTAATGTACTGTGAAATGTTGATATAATCTATTATAGAATATGAAAATAATCAGAGTATATATTCTCCAACAAATTATCTATCATATGACAATTAGAAAATTCCTGAACACTTCTTCACTCTTCTTATGCTTTATTTAAATTGCCTTTAATAAAAGTATCAGTATTTTTAGTTCACTTAGTTCAGGGTTAACACTTAAATCTTTGTAAATGCTAATTGATATAGCTCACAAAATACTATTGTGTGATATTACTTTTTCCCATGAGTAAATTTACAACTGATTTTTAAGCCATTATTGCCAATTTCGGCCAACATTAACTAATATAAGTCCATTAAATATGTTTTCCTATACTTTTAAAAAATAATAAACTATTATTTACAGCAGTTTCAGATTCACAGAAAAACTGAGTGGAAAATATAGGCTTCTGATAGAAGTCCTATCCCCACACCTGCACAAGTTCCCCCACTACCAACATCCTATACCATCATCTGTTTCCTATACTTTTGAAATGGAAAAAATATATATTCAAAAGCTCAGAGAAAACAGAAATTTTTATTTATGAATTTGTGAAAGGAAATTTCTACTAGAATATTTGTTCATATATTCAAAGCAATCTAGATCAAGAAATCAACACATAGGACTAAGCAGCTTTACCAAATTTATAAAACACTTGAAAGAGATAGTCATGGGGAAAACACGTGATTAATGTTTAGAAGAAACAATATGAGTCTTTAGGGACACAATTTTGGTATTGTTTCTTGGATTAAGGACTTCCATAAATTTTCTATTTATACCACATTGCCAGATACTTATATCTGTCTTCACTTTGTTGTCTTTTTTTTTTAATTAAATTTATTTATTTTCAGCATAACAGTATTCATTATTTTTTCACCACACCCAGTGCTCCATGCAATCCGTGCCCTCTATAATACCCACCACCTGTTACCCCAACCTCCCACCCAACCCCCGCCACTTCAAACCCCTCAGATTGTTTTTCAGAGCCCATAGTCTCTCATGATTCACCTCCCCTTCCAATTTCCCCCAACTCCCTTCTCCTCTCTAACTCTCCATGTCCTCCATGTTATTTGTTATGCTCCGCAAATAAGTGAAACCATATGATAATTGACTCTCTCTGCTTGACTTATTTCACTCAGCATAATCCCTTCCAGTCCCGTCCAAGTTGCTACAAAAGTTGGGCATTCATCCTTTCTGATGGAGGCATAATACTCCATAGTGTATATGGACCACATCTTCCTTATCCATTCGTCTGTTGAAGGGCATCTTGGTTCTTTCCATAGTTTGGCAACCGTGGCCATTGCTGCTCTAAACATTGGGGTACAGATGGCCCTTCTTTTCACTACATCTGTATCTTTGGGGCAAATACCCAGGAGTGCAATTGCAGGGTCATAGGGAAGTTCTATTTTTAATTTCTTGAGGAATTTCCACACTGTTCTCCAAAGAGGCTGCACCAACCTGCATTCCAACCAACAGTTTAAGAGGGTTCCCCTTTCTCCACATCCCCTCCAACACATGTTGTTTCCTCTCTTGTTAATTTTGGCCATTCTAACTGGTATAAGGTGATATCTCAATGTGGTTTTAATTTGAATCTCCCTGAGGCTAGTGATGATGAACATTTTTTCATGTGTCTGATAGCCATTTGTATGTCTTCATTGGAGAAGTTTTTGTTCATATCTTCTGCCCATTTTTTTATATGATTGCCTGTTTTGTGTGTGTTGAGTTTGAGGAGTTCATTATAGATCCTGGATATCAACCTTTTGTCTGTACTGTCATTCGCAAATATCTTCTCCCATTCCATGGGTTGCCTCTTTGTTTTTTTGACTGTTTCCTTTGCTGTGCAGAAGCTTTTGCATGATAACTGCAGTTTAAAATATCCCTTCTAGTTCAAAAACAAAAACAAACAAACAAAAAATGATGACGATGACTTGTCATTTTTTGTTTGTTTGTTTTTGGTTTTGAACAAGAAGGGATATTTTAAATTGCAGTTATCATGCTATGTTTGCCATATGGTGGTGTCTTATATTTAAATATAAAAAGAGCCTTGTGCCTTTTTGGACCTGTCATCCTCAGTAGGAACAAAAATCATTGCCATTGAATGTCACCAACACTAACTTAACAAACTAGGATAGTTCTGAAATGTTTCATATTCATTTCTTCTACCTTCTGCCTTCCTGGAACCAACCTATGTTCTTTTAGCTTTGAGGCCATGGAATATGTCTTCAATGTTTCATACTTTTCCTTTAGGAATAAAAACAACCTCAAAGATTAATGCATCTTCTGAAACAAATAGATTTCAAAATGGAAGAATTGAGGTACAGTGATTTCCTCCATCCTCCATAGGAACTTTTTTTAGGAGTCTTCCTAGACATCTCACTCACATATAAAATTTTATTCTGTTAAACTCAAGAACCAAGATGAAATGAGGTCCAAGGGCATGTGACATGATGAGCCCTGGGGTTATACTAAACTGGTGGATCATTGAACATTATATCAAAAAATAATGATGTACTATATGTTGGCTAAGTAAATTTAAGTTAAAAAAGAAAAAAATTAAATTTGAATCTGGTTTAGAATAAAAAGTTATTTCCTAGATCACTCCCAAATGCTCATTGTTCAAATGAATTGTGAAGTGTTTCAAATAAGCAACTACTTAGTATTTAGAATTGGTAAAAATAGAGAATTAGGGACTGGGAATAGAAACTCTCTTGAAGTTTTACGGTCTCACAAATGTATACTCTATCTGCTGTCTCAAGTTTAGAATCTATTGAAAATTCCTTAATTAAGCAAATATGTACCAACATATTATCTTTAACTTTATTCTGATAGTTTTGGCACTGAATATGTAAAAATAAAGATGAACTGAACTTTTTAACTTGAAATTCATCCTCTTACTAGTCAGAGACATATCTGAAAAACACAGAGGCAGAAACTTTTATTCTAAGGTAACTCCATGCCCAAGAGAAGATTAGAGACTGTGTGTTCAGAAAGAAAGACAATCCCATTAGAAAAATTGAGGAAGCTCAAAACGACCAGTTCCTTCGAAAACAAGTATTATCCTAAAATGACCTACAACATGTATCTGATGGTGGTTATTATACCACATCAATCTCGGTGGTAATGGACAGCTTGCAATGAGCTTAAGAAAAAAGAATGCTTGGAACTTACATTACTTTTATAGTAGTAAGGAAGAAAGGAGATGAGAAAGAGGAAATACCACTATTTCTTATCTATATGAATAACTCTCAAGTATTTCCTATAAAGCTATCTGGTTAACATCTTCAATTGTTTTGCTAAAAGTCATATCAAACATAGTGTCAAATTCGAACTGTTAATTCTTTAATTAAAATATTATTTACACACAATGAATTCAAAGATTTTAAAGGTACGTTTGATGAGTTTTGGCAAATGTGTGAACCCATGTAACCAACCTACTGGTCAAGATTTAGAGTAGTTCCATCTCATGACCCTTTCTAGAAGCCCCTACCCAAGTACTATTCTGAATCTGATCATCTGTTTTGAATAACTTTACCTGTTCTAGAACTTCATATCAAGAAATCATATTATATTGGGCTCCCTGTTTAGCGGAGAGCCTGCTTCTCTTTCTCCCTCTTCCTCAACCCCCGTCTTATGCTCTCTGGTGTGTTCTCTATCTCTCCCTCTCAAATAAATAAAATACTTCTCAAAAACCGAATCATATTATATGTGGTCTTTTATTTCTGTCTTCTTTTGCACAACAGAAAAATTTGAGATTCACCTATCTTAATGGATGCAATGGTAGTTAGTGTTTGTGTATTGCTGATTGGCTTTCCACTGCATGAATACCATTTTTTCATCTGGAGATAAATACTTATATTGTTTCCAGTGTTTACTATTATTGATAAAGCTGCTATGAGCATTGTTGTAAAAATATTTTTATGGACATATATTTTCATTTATGTTGAGTAAATAGCAATAAGTGGAATAACTTGGTCATAGAAAAGATATACTTAAATTTAGTAGAAATTTCCAAAATCCTTTTCAAAGTGGTTGTATCATTTTAAATTCCAACTAGCAATGTATATGAGAGTTTTGTTGCTCTTCATAATTACCAATATTTAATATTAGCTTTATTTAACTATAATCAGTGTGATGGATAATGGCTTAAATTACACTTCTCTAATGTCAAAGGATGTTGTGCATCATTTCATGTGTCCTTTACATATTTTTATTTTTGTGTGAGTTCTGCACAAATCTTTTGACCATTTTGTCTATAGCATAATTTTGTGTTTCTAATATTGTGTTGCAGGAACTGGCTATTGAGTACATGGAAAAAATTTAGAGGAAAGTTATATCTTAAAATTATTGAGTTTTGATTCTATATACATCTTTCCACTTATCTGTTCTTTTCTTTAATCTCTCTACACAATACAGTTTCAATGTAGATTCTCCCTATCTTTTGGGTTGAATCTATTCCTAAATATAACATGTTTTAAATTTTTTTTATAAATGGTATTTTTAACATGTTATTTTGAAATAATTATATGTTTACAGGAAGTTGCAAAGACAGTACAGAGAGGTCTCTAATATTCATTATCCTGTTATCCCCAAGACTTACAACTTCTGTAAATACAGTCTAATATGAAAGTCAGAAAATTGATATTTGTAACTGTGTGTGTATATAGATCTGTGCTGTTTTATCACATGTGTAGATTTGTGTGGCCATCATCACAATCAAAATACACAACTATACCATTACCACAATAATACTCCCATGTTACTCCTTCATACACACATGTACCCCATCCTCCCTCCTGCCTTTTACCACAGGCTGCTGCTAGCCTCACGCTTATTAATCCTCTTTCAGATTTCTTCCATTTTTATCTCAGGCAGACCCCAAAGGGGTCTGAGAGGAACAGGTATGAGAGGAAAAATACTGATCTCTCCATTTTTTTCAGGTTCACAAGTTATCCCAAGGGATCTCATGATGATTTTTGAATATCCAAAATTTTACTTGGGTATTTAATTATTTTATTCCATTTCTTATTAAATTATTTTACAAAGGCTCTGGAATCAGCTGGTAGGTTTCAAATCCAAGCTATTTCCTGGCTATGAAATCAGTAGCAAATGACTCAAATGTTTGACATATCAGTTTCCTCATGTAATGGAGATTGAAATATTACCCCTCCCATGTATATAAAGAATAAGGGGTTTATCCGTGTTAAGCACTTAGAAATGTGTCTATCATATAGTAAGTATTCACTAAGCATTTACCAGCCACAGCTGAATATGGTCATACCACTCTGAATGCATGATCAATAAGCATAACCATTTTTGCTAATACCTTTAGTAATTATTTTAGCTGTATTTCATTGTAAAGATATGACTAATATAGAGGATTAATAAGTTAAGTATTACTTAAAATATTATGTTTATTATATACATTTCTATTTTAGAAGAATAAATATAAATTTATTCATATTTTCATTAATCATCAAATATTTAACTCTGTCTACTCTGTAAAGGCACTAAAAATTATGTGGTAATTCCTAAAAATGGTTGGGTATAGTCTATAAAATTACCTGAATATTGATATCATCCTATACTTCTTAATAGGACATAAATCCTGAAACTCTGAGACACAGGATCTCTATTTAAAAAGAAGAACACTGCAGCTTTGTTAATATTATGAAAACTCAAAATGAGAACCAGAAAACTTGGGTTAGGATCCATGCCTCTTACTGTACCTCTTTTTTTTTCTTTTTTTAATTCATTTGTTTGCCAGAACGAGAGAGAGAGAGATTGTGAGCACAAGCAAGGGGAGTGGCAGGCAGAGGCAAAAGGAGAAGCAGTTTCCCCACTGAGCAAGGAGCCCAACAGGGGGGACACAGGACTCGATCCTAGGACCCTTGGATCATGACCTGAGCCAAAGACAGACACTTAACCAACTGAGCCACACAGACGTCTCATCAGGCTGTAAGTCATTTCAATTCTCCAGAGTTTCCTCAACTGAAACAAGGCTTCAGTCCACATATATCCCTTTTTCCAAGTCTAAGCCTCACAACTAAGTTGTCTCTGTGCTGGGTAAAATGTTTCTACTTTAAATCCCAGTGGTTACAGGATTCCAGCCAACTGTCACTGAGGAGGGTCAATCTAAGTAGAAGAGAAAAACTACCCTGCACATTCCACTATGCGGAATAGAACCTACCCAAGTTAATATTAATAAATACATTAGCATTTGCAGTGGCTCTATTTTTGTTCTACTCATGAATAGCAAACAATATCTTGATCAATTGTGTCTCTTCAGTGATATCTTCAATCTGCATAATAATTATTTTCTTCCCTAAGTTTCTTCTCAGCTACCAGAAGTCTAACTTTGGAAATAAAATTTTCTCCAAGAGTGGGATTGCCAAAAGAGCTGAATCCCTAACACAGAGACACAAGATCACGTGTAAATTAGCCAGAGCCCAGGAGAAAGGCTGTGTTCATGTAGGTGCTTAATTGATTTTGGTTAATGATGATGATACACTTCATGAGTACACACACCAATTAGGGAGAAAAGCTTAGTAAGCAGAATGGTCGAGAAAGAAAGGAATTCCAAGAAACATACCTTAATAGTTCAAACCAGCTGTTTATATTCCAGGAGAAAGGCGAATCAGCTTTTCCATTTTACACACTTGAAACTACCCTGGAAAATCTGAGGAGTCAATGCTTATAGGATTTCCTTACAATGCTATGAAACACCTACCTAAAAATGCACAGCCAGTGGAATCACAAGTGTGTGGTGATTTTTTCTCTTCATAACATGAGTTATACACAGGTAGAGATGTCCATGTTTTACTGTGAAATTGCACAAAGCTAGTATTCCCTCTGCCCAATGGCATGTAATCCCAAACAGTATGTTAACCAGGTATTAGGTTTCATAGTGGATTAAGATGTTTGTATTGACTAGAATATCTGCTGTTGGTTCCATCAAAAATGGCTACCAATGTAAACTGGCATTCATTTTTAGAAATAAGGAGGTTGTCAATAATGTAGACTACAGATACCATTCAAAATATTTTCAGTTTAATTAATGAGGCTCTTAAGGCCTGAACTGGATACTGTGGATATCTTCAAGATTAAGGCCCTCATTCTCCCAGTTTCTCCAAGTATATTTGCTCCAACTTGAGACCCTCTGCAGGAATTTTTCTTAAATTAAAAAAAAAAAAAAAAGAAAAGAGAAGAAAAAAGAAAGAAAGAAAACTGCTTCACCCAAAATTATGTGGAGTAGTTGGGGTCAGCCCTCCATACATGATAACAGATTTATGTGAGCATAAAGACCCAAACCCCCTGTCCTACCTGGGAGACTCTGCTCTGTGGAGGGTAGGTGAGGCTTCTGTTGCAACTCACCTCAGATCAATTTATCTCTCTTCCCAACATTGTTTCCCTCACTGCTCACAGATACTTTCCCTCAAATCAATCTCCAACAGAAGTCTTAAATACAAATTTCAGAGGCAGAGTCTGTTTATTAGGGAACCTATTCAACAGGTATTCCTAGGAAGGGCCTTGGGAAGCCAATTCTACATTGGGAGTTCTGGGATGGATTCCTCACCTTCCAGGTGGCAGTGAAGACCTCATCACTGCTACTTAGAGAAGAGCCAATGGGTCCTGGCATGTAATGTTAGAACTTTACTAAACCTGGGGCGCCTGGGTTGCTCAGTGGGTTAAGCCTCTGCCTTCGGTTCAGGTCATGATCCCAGGTGCCTGGGATCAAGTCCTGCATCCGACTCTGCTCAGCGGGGAGCCTGCTTCCCTCCTCTCTCTCTCTGCCTGCCTCTCTGCCTACTTGTGATATCTGTCTGTCAAATAAATAAATAAGGTCTTAAAAAGGAAAAAAAAAAAAAAAAACTTTACTAAACCTTCACTGTAAGTGAAGATATCTCAAGGAAAAAGTCATGCTGTCAACACTGTCACTGTCAACACTGTCAACACTGGCCATTGTCCTACACCAAGATAAGGAACCTGATTAAGAAAGAATGGACACCTGAAATGTAGCATGAATCTACATAAGTCTCCTCCTCCTCCTTATTAAACCTAAAACATTTGCCTACTTGAAAATAAAGCCAAATCTATGACCTACAGAATAGCACATGCTGCATTCAGGACTCAGCTTCCTCTCCCCCCTAGGTCAACAGACGTACAACTGGGGTCAAGGCATATTGTAACTCAGCAGAGGACGCACTGGGCCTGTGAAGGAAAGAAAGATATTACAGGGGCCCCTGGGTGGCTCAGTCAGTTACATGTCTGACTTTCGCTCAGGTCATGATCCCAGAGTCCTGGGATTGAGCCCCACATGGGGTTCCTTGCTGGGCAGGGAGCCTGCTTCCCCCTCTCCCTCTGCCTGCTGCTCCCCCTGCTTGTAGATGCTTTCTCTCTCTCTCTCTCTCTAAAATAAATAAAATCTTAAGGAAAGAAAGATATTCTATGCCAAAATGCTGCAGGAGTTAGCCACTACATATTGGCAGAACACGGATTGTCTGGGCAGTCCAAAGAACACCATGTCCATCAGCTATTATCAATAACTTCATGTTGATCAAATTACATGAACAACAAGTAGAATCTATATCTAAGGCCTTGGTAAGATGTGTATGTTCAGAAGGTGTAGATAAACACTATAAAGTTTAAGGAGCTACTACCTCAAAACAATTTTACATTTCCAGTGGTATGAGGCATGCTGAAATAAAAGAAAAAGAAAAATTACTGCATGTTCCAAGTTACCACTGAAAAGAAAGCACCATCCCGGGGAGGCCTTTCTGATTCCTGGAAGTAGCATATGCCACATGGGTAAGGATGCTCTACCCATTTACCAAGATACAAAGAAGCCTCCCAGCTTTGATTTAGAGCACATGAAAAAAGTGCTTTTCAGCACAACTGGCCTACCGATTAAGACACTTCATGTAACTAAAGCCTTGTTTTATCACACCATTATCAAGGCTGGTATTAATATACTGCTGTTCCACGTGAGAAATTCAGGCACAGTAATGTTTAGTAACATTAATATATATTAGAACCAGCATTTACACCCATAGCCTTTCTAATGGAAAATGGAAGTCATGCAGACTCTGCAATGTATAGGCAGCATAAGATAGGATCCTATGGTGTTCATGGAGAAACAGAACTTCAGTTTGGACTTGCATATGTTAAGTAATAGAGATATTGGAGAATATATTAGAACACACATCAGCAAATTATGACTCCTAGGCAAATTCAATTCACTGCGTACTTTTTCAAGTAAACTTTTACTGGAACATGGCCACAGTCATTATGGACATGTGGTGTATGGCAGTTTTCATGAAACAATGACAGAGCAGTTGTAATCTACCCTTAGCAGCCTACCAAAACAAAAACATTTATTATCTGGCCCTTTACAATAAAAGTTTGCCAACCTGTGTTTTAGATACAGTCATGGAATAACACTGAGAGAGTAGAAAGAGAAACTTCTTAATATTCTTAGCTCTGTTTGTTCACAGTTATTTTCACACACCTAGCATGATGCTTAGCACTTAGCACACATTAAAAATACTTGTTGAAACAATGTTGAATAAAAATAATGGAGTTCTGTAGAGGGTTTTGAATATAATAATGGTATAATAAAAGAATCATTTAAGGATAATTATTCTGGCAATATTTTCCCACATAAATGGGAAGAGAGTGATTCTGAGATACGAAATGTCTGGAAAATCTTATAAGAGTTCAGATAAGAAGTCAGAGATTGTTAGTTTGGTACCAACAAGAGAAAAAATAAGGGAATTAATGAAAATAACATCCTGGGGGAACCAAGAGGCCATATACAGTTTGTTGAATGTGGATGGTATATTCCTTCACTTCATCTCTTAATATTTGTAATAAATACCATCTTTTTTTAGATGACATGACCCTATGTTACAATTTTATAGAAACTGGCTATTAGTGAAAACTCCTGTTGTCTTTCTTATCTATGGGATATATTACCTTAAAAAGCCACTCAGACCAGGAACAAATATTAGCATCAATGCAAAATTTTCTTTCATTGGTGACATATAAACTCAATCTGCTTCTTCCTAGTTTAGTCAGAAACTTTGGTGATGTAGTTGTTTTTTTTGTTTAAAACCCTCCACACACTCTTCTGATTTTTCAAATTCAACTTTTATTATTTTTCTAAGATGATCCCCCTGAACTTAGACTTGATTGAATTGTGTCTGAAACCAGATCTTGCTGGGGATACATTTACAGTCATCCTGTTCAGAGATAAAGCAAAAATAACAGTCAAATACCAGGCAAAAACCTTGGTATTGAATGTGTTACTTGCTGTCTTTCTTTCTGACTCATCTCTCTCCAGGAAAAATAGCATCCCCTAAACAAAACAATAAAAAGATTTCAATTTTTTTGAGGATTAGGTAGACTTTTTTATTTTACTTAATATTTGCTTTTCTTTTTTTTTTTTTTATAAAGATTTTATTTATTTATTTGAAAGACGGAGATCACAAGTAGGCAGAGAGGCAGGCAGAGAGAGAGAGAGAGGGAAGCAGGCTTCCTGCGGAGCAGGGAGCCCGATGCGGGGCTCGATCCCAGGACCCTGAGATCATGACCCGAGCCAAAGGCAGCAGCCCAAACCACTGAGCCACCCAGGCGCCCCAATATTTGCTTTTCTGTAGATGGATTCTATGTAGGTATTTGCCATGGCAAATACTTTTTTATGATTATTTGAATATTATTTTAAGGGAAAAACTTTGAGTCTTATTTTTCACATTATTGATAAGATATTGAATCTCCAACTTGGATATACCATCTCACTGATTTTACTGAAATCTTATTAATTCATTCATTCATCAAATATTTATTGAGTGCAACTCTAGGGACAGACAATATGTGAGATGTAGCACATGATCTTATTTTAAGTTTTACTTTCAGGAAGAAATACTAAGGAACAACTGAACAATTTTTAGGTTTGCTAGTAGATAAACTCCTTCAAAGCAAGGACCATGGTGAAGCACCATGAGAAGAGCTAGACAAGGATCACAGAGGAAGCAGGTGGAAGTAATACATTGTCTTAAATCTTGGGGAGGCTGGTAGTTGGAGGACTTGGACACAAACACTGGAATGATAAAGAGGCTCCTGGGTGGCTCAGCTGGTTAAGCATCTGCCTTCAGCTCAGTTCATGATCCCAGGATCCTGGGATTGAGTCCCATGTCAGGCTCCCTGCTCAGCAGGGACTCTACTTTTCCCTCTCCCCGATGCTTGTGCTTTCTCTGTGTCTCTCACTCTCTCTCAAATAAATTAAACATATTTTTTTATTTATTTGAGAGAGTGCAAGAGAGAGAGCATGAGCCGGGGGAAGGGTAGAGGGAGAGGGAGAAGCAGACCCCCACTGAGCAGAGAGCCCCACACAGGGGTCGATCCCAGGACCCTGGGATCATGACCTGAGCTGAAGGCAGATGCTTAACCAACTGAGCCAACCAGGTGCCCTCAAATAAATAAAACCTTAAAAAAAAAAGAAAAACGGGAATGATAAAAACAGTATGTCCAAAAATTTAAAAAAATAAAAATAAAATTAAGTTGAACTCTCAGAAGTGGACTGACGATAACAAAGTTGAGGTTGTGGCTAATATAGCCAATGTCTGTGGTGACATGGATATAAGTCAATGGACTAACATCCGGTCAGCTGGAGTAAGAACCTCTAATCCCCCATGGAAAAATTAAATGAACAATACAGATCCAACTAAAATAGCTTTGTGAGAGTTTTGGAAACCAGTCAAGGATCTGCAGCAACCAAGAAAATCAAATGTCCAAGTGAGAAAAATCCACACATAATATGATGAAGAATTTTGTGGTGGTTTTGGTCACACTTTCCCCACTCCCTCCCTGGCATGCCAGTACAGTGAGGTCAGGAGGAAGCAGCCCAATTTCCAGTTTCCTTCCTTGGGAAGATAGTGGAAGTCATTTGCCGAGTTCTGACTTGTCTGTGGACAGCCCAAGGGAATGGTTTCTGTAGAGCCTGAGTGGCAGCATGGTTTTCTTTTTTATTGAGGTTGGGAGCTACAGAAGGCACGGACAGGCAGCAAGGTTCATGAAAACTTCAGATTCATGAAGTTCTCAGATAAGAGGATGCAGGTAGAGAAAAAGGCCCAGAATGATACAACAGGGAGACACTTAGGGAAATTATTGTATTTAAAAACAGCCATGTAGAATTGGAAACACACACATGTGCCCCCAGGGACAACACACAACCAGAAAAAGCCTGAGAAGACTGGAAGCCTTTAAAGTGGACTAATTAGTGAAAATTTTCTCCTAGATGAAGTCAATCTGAGAACACTGGAAGAAGTGGCTATTTTTCAATGCCCAATTTTCCACAGAAGTTTGTAAGGCAGATAAGGAACAGGGAAACACTATTCAAAGGAACAAAATAAATCATTAGAAACCAGTCCTGAAGAAACACCATATACAAAATTAATTCAAAATTGATCAAAGACCTAAAACAGAAGAGCAAAAACATAAAATTCTTAGAAGAAAACATAGTGGGGAAACTTCATGGCATTGGTTATGGTGATAATTTCTTGGATAGGACACCAAAAACACAGGCAACCCAGGGAAAAAAATAAATAAATCAACCATTAAAATTTAAAACCTAATAGTGTCAAAAGACACTACTAACAGAGTGAAAAAACAACACATGGAATGGGAGAAAATATTTGCAAACCACATGTCTAATTAGGGGTTAGTTAATATCCAGATTATATAAAGAACTGTGACAGCTCAGTTAAGAAAAAAAAAAAAAAGTTAAAAGTGGATAAAAGACTTGAATTGACATTTCTTTAAAGATTATGTATCTGTTCAACAAGCATATGAAAAGATGTTCAATATCACTGATTATTAGGAAATTGCAAATCAAAACCACATCGAGATATCACTTCACAACCAGTAGGATAGTTACCATAAACAAGGAAAGAAACGAAAAGAACAGTTGTTAGAATAGATGTGGAGAAACTGGAGCCCTTGTGAACTGTTGGTGGGAATGTAAAATGCAGCAGGTACTATGGGAAACATCACGGCAACCAAAAAAAAATCCCCCCAAAACAAAAACAAAAACAAAAAAACCCCAGACAAAAAAACAAACAAAAAAACCCTAAAAATAGAATTACCATATGATCCAGAACTCCACTTCTTGATATATACCCCAAAGAATCAAAATCAGGGATTCCAACAGATATTTGTACACCCATGTTCACAGCAATATTATTCATAATAGCCAAAAGGTAGAAGCAGCCCAAATGTCTGTCAACAGGTGAGTGGATAAAAAAGCTGTGGCATGCCAGCAGAATATTATTCTGCCTGAAAAAGAAAAGACATTCTTTTTCTTGCTGTAACACAAATGAACCTTGAAAACAATGCTTAATGAAATGTCAGTCATAAAAGAACAAACAGTGTATGATTCCACTTACATGAGGTACCTAGTGTAGTCAAATAGAGACACAAAGTAGACTCATGGTGGCTAGGAGCTAGAGATGGATGGTGGTGATGGTTGTGACTGAAATGCACACTTAAAAATAATTGACATAGCTGGGTGCCTGTGTGGCTCAGTGGGTTAAAGCCTTTGCCTTCTGCTCAGGTCATGATCTCAGGTCCTGGGATTGAGCCCCGCATTGGGCTCTCTGCTCAGCAGGGTGCCTGCTTCCCCCTCTCTCTCTCTGCCTGCCTCTCTGTCTACTTGTGATCTCTGTCAAATAAATAAAATCTTTTAAAAAATTAACATATACATTTTATTTTGTGTAATATTTTAGACAATTTAAAAAAATTATAGCAAAAAACGTCACTGGAAAGAAACATATAACTGAAAGGTTAGACTGTTGGTGTTTATTCTTTGTGGATATGGAAGTCACTGGGAATGATGAGAAACAGGAAAAAAGAGGAATGTAAGTGGGACAAATGTCTTAAATAAAAAAAGATGACCAAGAAGCTAGTAAATGTCAACAAGTTGATGATGTTGTAATTCTTAGATGAGCAGCATGGAAAAATAGTAATAGTTTGGGATTGGCAATACAATTGAAAGGGGCTACTGAGCCTACTTCCCAAACCTTATACAACATGTTAAAGAAAAAGAAGTTGCCTTCAGAAGGACTAGAAGGTGTATCAGTTATGCAGGTTCATCTAATAATGCAGAAATTCCAAGTTCAGTGATGTAAACACACTGTATTTTTTCTTTCACCTCCCACGAACAGGAGTAGTTGTTCATGTGCAAAAATGATCATCACAGAGTCAGGCTCACTATTTTTCTCATCTGCCTTCATTAGAGTTGGGTTTCATCTCCTATGCTGTTAAAAAGGCACCAGAACTGGAGCAATGACAATCATATTCTTGGCAAGGTGAAGACAGAAAAAGCAGAAATGCTCAAACATGTTTCCTAGGTGATTCACTACTCTTCCGGAGCTTCAGAAAAGTCTAGCCAATTAATCACAGCTAGTTTCCTTTCACTGGCAAAGTCTAGATACAAGGAATGATTAGAAATAGTCTTTCATCCAAATGGCCAACAGACACATGAAAAAGTGCTCCATATCACTCGGCATCAGGGAAATACAAATCAAAACCACAATGCGATATCACCTCACACCAGTCAGAATGGCTAAAATCAACAAGTCAGGAAATGACAGATGCTGGCGAGGATGTGGAGAAAGGGGAACCCTCCTACACTGTTGGTGGGAATGCAAGCTGGTGCAGACACTCTGGAAAAAAGCATGGAGGTTCCTCAAAATGTTGAAAATAGAACTGCCCTATGATCCAGCAATTGCACTATTGGGTATTTACCCTAAAGATACAAACATAGTGATCCAAAGGGGCACGTGCACCCGAATGTTTATAGCAGCAATGTCCACAATAGCCAAACTATGGAAAGAACCTAGATGTCCATCAACAGATGAATGGATCAAGAAGATGTAGTATATATACACAATGGAATACTATGCAGCCATCAAAAGAAATGAAATCTTGCCATTTGCGACAACATGGATGGAACTAGAGCATGTCATGCTTAGCGAAATAAGTCAAGCAGAGAAAGACAACTATCATATGATCTCTCTGATATGAGGAAGTGGTGATGCAACATGGGGGCTTAAGTGGGTACGAGAAGAATAAATGAAACAAGATGGGATTGGGAGGGAGACAAACCATAAGTGACTCTTAATCTCACAAAACAAACTGAGGGTTGCTGGGGGGGGGGGTTGGGAGAAGGGGGTGGGATTATGGACATTGGGGAGGGTATGTGCTTTGGTGAGTGCTGTGAAGTGTGTAAACCTGGTGATTCACAGACCTGTACCCCTGGGGATAAAAATATATGTTTATAAAAAATAAAAAATTATATATAAAAAAAAGAGAGAAAAAATAAAATAAAATAAAATAAAATAATGTTGGGTAAAAAAAAAAAAAGAAATAGAGTCTTTAGTTGAAGACATTTCAGGCTCAGCTATTGGGCTTCTGTTAACAAGAAAGATGGAGGCAAGGGATGGGGAAGAAAGAGAATGGAAAATCCCAACGTATAGAATCAGCTATGGCTCATATTTGGCAAAATTCATTAACGCATGTGGCAAGCTAGTGATAATAAGTAACGATCATACTACCCATTCAAGCATTTCTATCAGTTTGTAACCAATTTGAAACTCAAAACTAAATACCCTTATTGAATAAGGAATAGTGTGCTTATTGCATACTAGCTATTATGGAGACACTATCTATACAGTACTTAACAAAATGAGCATGGTCAAGGTCCTTATGGCAGTAATGGTTTAGTGGTGATAAAGACATTAAACTAACATACAAATAAATATGCAATTCAAGTAGTAGCAATTACTATGCACAGAAAGTCCATCTTGCAATAAAAAAAGTCAACGATTTTTTTAAAGATCACATTATAAATAATTTAGGTTTTGTGTTCAAGTGGTCTGCATTGCAATTATTCAACACTACTCTTACAGTAAAAGCAGTGAAGACAGTGTGTAAAAAAATAAATGTGTGCCAATGAAACTTTATTTACTCAAACAGGTGGTGGATTAGATGTGGCCCATAGACTGCAGTGTCCCGACCATTGCCATATTTTATGTGTTTAAAGAGCTTATTTATTTGACAGAGAGAGAGCACAAGCAGGGGAAGCAACAAAGAGGGTGAGAGAAGCAGACTCCCTGCTGAGCAGGGATGTGAGGCTTGACTCCAGGACCCTGGGATCATGACTTGAGCCAAAGGCAGTTGCCTAACTGACTGAGCCACCCAGTCACCCCATAAAAGAACTATTTTAAATTTATAACAATAGCAACAAACAAATAAAAAAAAAATAGGGAGGATTAGGTGGAGCCAGTTGAATTTAAACAGAATCAACCATTTACTATCTACTCTAAGATACAGTAATATGGATAATAAATTACAATAAATGCCCAACTTCTATGTGGTTTTAATGGTTACATCCATCCTTTTCTCTATAGTAGTGTTAAAACTTTAGCATTGAGCAGATGGCTAATGTCTTCATGCATTTTTATCCTGAATTATTTTCTTTTCCTTTTTCAACTTTTTAGCACTCTTCAAATTGTTGGTCTTCAAAAATAAACAGTTATTTATCAGATTAATTACTTTTTTTTTTCTAGAGCTATTGAATCCATTTCAGGAAATGTATAATCTAAATCTAAACTCACTCTATAGTCTAACATGGGAAGTAAATGACTTTCAATTTTGGTTTTGACTAGAAAATCATACCTTCCTGCTCACTCAAAAATTTCATTTTATCTTCAGCTTTTTTTTTTCTATTATCAAACTTTCCCCCATTGGATTTACCAGTTGGTCATTATCTTATTTTTCTTTTCCATCTGTGATGTTATAACAGAAATGCAGCGGACTGGCTTAAACAACTAAAGTCTATTTTCTCACATTTCTTGAGGTTGAAAGTCAAATATAAGATGTCAGCAGGTTTGGTTCTCCTGAACTCTCTCTCTCTGGCTTGCAGATGGCCACCTTCTCACTATGTCTTCAGATGACCTTTATTCTGGGTGCATACATCTTCCTCTTTTTCGAAGGAAACCAGCCCTACTGCATTAGGACCCACTCTTAAGATATCATTTAACCTTAATTGCCTCCTTAAAGGCCTTATTTCCAAATATAGTTGCACTGAGGGTTAGGGATTCAACATATACATTTTGGGGGAACACAATTCGGTTTATGAGAGGTTAAAATGTGTCTCCATGGAACAGAATGAATCATTGCTGGGTTTGTCTACTTTATTATTTCTTGCCTCATATATAAGGGTTGTATATGACATTTATGATTTTTTGTTGAAGACCAAGTGCTTCCTTTTCAGCTCCTGACTCTACCCTACAGGTTATCCCTCCCCTGCCCAAAAAAAAAATTAAGAGAAGGAGAAGGTAAAATAGTGACAGCCCTAGTTAAAAGAACTAAATTAATTTATTTTGCTCATGGACTATTACAATGTCTTATAAAAACATATAAATCATTACTTGCTGTTATTATAAAATATGTATTTGAAGACGATATATTAATTTAAAAAGTATGGGGCTAATTTTATACCTTGCCTATGTAGAAATGTAAATGATTTACTCCTAAAACAACTTTTATTTAAATTAGGTAGGTCATCTCAATACATTTTATTAAATCCCATTAAAAAGCACTCATAATGTGAGCAATTTGCATATCTTCTAAAGTAACCCAGAGTTCATAAAATGCCAGTGTTACATATATTGACTTTATTTAGAAATTAACTTCACTCCTTGCCCTGTGATTAGAAGCTAACTAATGAAATTTATATAATGAATAAAATACCTTAAATAAAACACTTATTTTCTTTGGTCAAAAACAGCATCTCTCTCTTTTTTTTAAATATATTTACCTCTTTTTAAATTTTTTTAAAAGATTTTATTTATTTATTAGAGAGAGATCATAAGTAGGCAGAGAGGCAGGCAGAGAGAGAGGGGGATGCAGGCTCTGTGCTGAGCAGAGAGCCCGAAATTGGGCTCGACCCCAGGACCCTGAGATCATGACCTGAGCTGAAGGCAGAGGCTTTAACCCACTGAGTCACCCAGGCGCCCCAAAAAACAGCATCTCTTAAAGTTGCGAGAGAAAGAATGATGTGCTAATGCAATCTTAAAGTTGTTATATTTGCAAGGAAATAAAAAAGTATCTTGTATCTATGCTGAGTCTTACGAATATTTCTCTGCCACCATATGTGTATTATAATCTTCATTTCTATTTTTCAGGAAACTTTTGTTTGAGAGATGTTAAATTAAAGAATCCAAGAGAGGCATGTTGAGTACAGTCAAAATCAAGAATAGAATATTACAGAAGATTTATCAATCAAAGCTCATTTCCTAGGGGTAAGTGGGTGACTCAGTTGGTAGAGGGACCAACTCTCGATTTTGGCTCAAATCATGATCCCAAGGTCCTGAGAGCAAGTCCCCACACTGGGCTCCTTGCTCAGTGGGGAGTCTGCTTTTCCATCTCCCTCTGCCCCCATCCCTACTCTCTCTCTGTCAAAGATCATTTCCTCAGTTATAATATCTCAGATTAGAAACATACCAAAGGATGTTTCAGGGAATGATAAGAGATATACTTAAGTTTACTAATTCAGAAGAGAAAGCCAAGACTAGTTACAGAATACAGGAGGAAATGCTTACATCTTAATATTGAGTAAGAATTTTTAGGTTTAAAGAACCATTTTGGGGGCACCTGGGTGGTTCAGTGGGTTAAGCCCCTGCCTTTGGCTCAGGTCATGATCTCAGGGTCCTGGGATCGAGTCCCACATCGGGCTCTCTGCTCAGCAGGGAGCCTGCTTCCTCCTCTCTCTCTCTCTGCCTGCCTCTCTGCCTACTTGTGATCTCTCTCTGTCAAATAAATAAATAAAATCTTTTAAAAAAAAAAGAGCCATTTTGAAGAAAATCCTACAAATATAAATGCATATTAAGTTTACCTCAACCAAAACATCAGTAACCAGAATGAACCAGAATATGTCAGCAGCAATGATTTTATAGCTGCCATGGAAATTTGCATCCCAGCTAAATTCTTAATCTTTTAAAATTGATTTGGACCTTTTCTTTAACCGAGGCTTCAAGTTCACTCTGGATCCGATCAGAATGCAAATATGGAGTGGAGTGTTCTAAACTACTACAACACAAACACAACTTGTTCTCCAACAGATATTTTTATGACTTCCTTCTATGATTTTGTTTTCAGTCAGATTAAATTGGTCTCAAAGCCACTATGAAGGCAAGATGGAAAATGACATATAGCGGGAACAAGAACCACTCAGGAAACAATAGCATTCTTCCATACGGGCAGACCTCTGAGGAGCTATAAATGTCACCTCTGGCAGAGACACTATTTATTACAAGATAAAACCAGAGCAAAGACTCCCCAAAAGAAGTTTTATTTTTTAAATTGACACATACAGAAGCCACTTTTCTATGCACACACAATTCTCTCATTACCTCCCCCACAGTGCACTCTCCAGAATCACAGCAGCAGCTCTGTAGAACTCCACTACTTATGTCAAAGTCAAAAATATTGTCAAGATCTTTGAACTGGAACTGATCTATCTGAAAGTCATGTTGACATTTACACACGCTTGTCAGTTAAATAGACACTCAAACTTTTATTGTTTCAAAGTTACATTTTTCTTTTATTCTCTAATGTTTCAATTCTTTGAGTCCTTTTTAGTCAAGAAGAATGCTCATTCACAGTAAAACAAAACCATTGCAAATTATAAAGCAGATATATTTAACATTTTTCATCCAATGTATACTAGCATCATAACTACCAGAAATGTTAATATGACATTTATATTTTATGTGACTGCGTGATGTAGTCACCACATAGTTATTACATGTGAAATTATAAACAGGTGTTTGTGTGTCTGTATAAAAACAGAAAAATCAATACAAATAAATAGATAGCTATTGGATTGAAAGATCGATATTCTCTTTAATTTCTCAGGCATCCTGAATACCACATGTATTCCTGAAGATCTCTGCAGTAGGATTATATTGTCCAGCAAAAACAAAAATAGAGACTTGCAGAAAATTTCCTGTTCCTGTTTTTTGGTTCTGTCATTTTGTTTTAGGCTAGAAATTTTTTTTGTAAATTGTCAAAGGCTCAGGTCCCATGTTATGTATTATATGTGATTTAAAAGTTATTAAAAAATAGTGTATTAGGGGCACCTGGGTGGCTCAGTCAGGTAAGCATCTGCCTTTGGCTCAGGTTATGATCCTATGGTCCTGGGATCGAGCCCCACATCAGGCTCCCCGCTGAGAGACCTTCTCCTTCTCCCTCTGCCCCACCCCTTCTTGTGCTCTTGCATGCTCGTTCTCTCAAATAAATAAAATCTTAAAAAAAATACACAAAGTGTTAAACTTGATGAAATATCAAAAAGGCTAAATGATTTGCATAAATATTTCCAAATTTCATTTCAACTAGTTGCACAAAGTAAAGAGATATCGTCCTAGGTTTATGGCCAGCAAAAGCAACACGATGAACATGGTGCAGTGTTTGAGAACTGAACTTGACAATTACATGTTTCTCAGCATCAAAGGAATAAATTGTATGAGGGAGAGTAGTTAGAGAGGACTTGGGGATGACTGGAAATGTGGAAGTAATAAAGCGTGTAACAACATCTGACCTTGAAACCCCTGGCTGGCTGAGTTGGTAGAACATCCAACTCCTATTCTCAGGTTCTCAGGGTGGTAAGATCAAGCCTCACAATGGGTGTGAAGTTTACTTAAGAAAAATAACAACAAAACAAAAAACCAAAACAACAACAAAACAATTGACCTTCAGGAAAAAGGTTTTAAATTCTGTAGCATCTTCATTTTAAACATGTAGATGACTTTAGGGTTTAAAATTTGAAAGTTAACCCATTAATTATTTAAAAGATATATATTTGGTGAATTAAATGTTATGCTTTAGTTTGCAATTAAATTAAACCATAGTGAAACATGCTTTCTTCAGTAATACTGAATAATAAAGGAACTACAATTTAATATGCTTTAATGAAATAATTCTTTGGTTGATTTTAGGTGGTCAGCATGTAATTTGATCAGTCTTAGTTAGATTTATTAATTATTAATTCCAAGAATTAGTAAAATGTACTACTTACTTACTAACCACTGTTAGTAAGAATTAATACTACTTAACAAAACTTAGGCAGTTCTGATTGTAAGTGCTAATCCAGTCCTGATAATGTTAAACTTTTATTTTTTCTTATTATAAAATAAGAAAGTTCAATCAAAGTTGATTGAGAAATGTCTTAAAAACAGCAACAACAATAAATCCCATACCTCTCTTATTGTAAAATATAAATTTCAGACAACCTAAAGTTTGAATTTAGGTGAAAATATTTACTTTAATGCTGACAGTATGAAAATTCCCCCAAAATATTATTGTAAGTTACAAATAAATCTGAAGATGATTTTTAGTGGACATTGTCCAAAGACCTAAACAATGATAAGGAAGAACTCTCACAAAATTGGTACAGGCTTTCGAAATATTTTCCACTGAAAATGTTCTTGGCAGAAACCTTTGTTTTATATCCAATACCATTCCCCAAAATGTTTCTCCTGTGTTCCCTTCACAAAATAAAAGCAAGAAAAATTAAAATTTGCTTTTCCAGTCTTCCTAGTCCTTAAAGTGTCTATTTCACTTTTAGGGCCAATGAGATATAAGGGAAACTTTTCTGTAAAACGGATACACTTTTCTTTGGTAAAAGAGAAAGCATACATAAAGAAGTCCTGTGCCTTTTCTTTCTTTTCTCCTCTCTCTTTCTCTCCCCCTTTCCTGAGTTTCTCACTGCTTCCTGCCTTGCATGGAGTTCTGTAAGTCTATATCATGCCTACATGGCCCATAGCCACTAAATCAAGTATTCAAACAAGGTCGAAGTGTTCAAAACAAGATTGACCAAGTGATCTGACATTCCAGATTTTTTTATGCATTTAAAAAATTATTTTATTTATTTGGTAGGGAGAGAGACAGCATGCTTACAAACAAGGGGAACAGCAGGCAGAGGAAAAAGCAGACTCCTTGCGAAGCAAAGGAGCCCTATGCAGGACTAGATCCCAAGACCCTCAGATCTTGACCCAAGCTGAAGGCAGCTGCTTAACCAACTGAGCCACCAAGATGTCCCCACGATATTTTGGATTTTTTTGTTACATTAGATAATGGACTGTCTATTTAAGTTAGATAATAAATTATATAATTAGATTAGATAATGAATCGCCTGTATTTATAAAACATTGTTCTTTAGATATTCTGTTAATTACAGCTAAATCTTTCTTAATTTATAACAGGATTAAATTAAATACTCGATGTAAATCTGACATTTTTTGGTTTTAATAAACAAATACTTCCACCACAGTATCTTAAAAAATAGATGTTAGCTACATCCAGTAATTTACTGGATGGACCCTAGGATTGTGACCTGAGTGAAGTCAGATGCTTAACTGACTGGGCCACCCAGGTGCTCCTGCCTTACACCATTATTAAAATATAAACAGTTATAAACATAAAAATAAAAAAAAATTAAAAAAGCACAAAGTACTAATATATTGAGTAAAATGAATATTAGTAAATCCATCCAGTAATAAAATGAATATTAGTAAATCCCAGAAAATTAGGAATTTACAGTTTCTATATCGATCTACCTATCTGTCTACATACGCATGCCAAAAGAATGGCATTTTAGTTGAGAAGTTTTTCGTTCCTCTAAGCTGAAACTCTGTAAAAATCGGCAATGCATTAGTATCTTCCTAATAAAAATCTCAAATTAATTGCTTGCAATTAATGGCAGATTGTCATATTTAGTAAATGTTTTATATACTTCAAAAATTCCCAAGGGGGAAAGAAAACATTTGAAAAACAGTAAATGGAGAGAAAGCTTTTCACATTTATCTTATACCATTATTTTTTAAAAAAGATTTACTTTTCTTTATTTGACAGAGAAGAGAAAGCACAAGCAGAGGGAGCAGCAGACAGAGGAAGAAGCACGCTTCCCCACAGAGCAGGGAGTCCAATGTGGGGCTTGATCCCAGGACCCTAGGATTGTGACCTGAGCGAAGTCAGATGCTTAACTGACTGGGCCACCCAGGTGCTCCTGCCTTACACCATTATTAAAATATAAACAGTTATAAACATAAAAGTAAAAAAAAAAAAGCACAAAGATCTAATATATTGAGTAAAATGAATATTCATCTCAATTTATCTAAGTTCTCTAAAATCTTTAGATCTGTGAAATTTGTAGGGGAAATATTCACCATCAAATTTTCCTGTCTCCCATTTTGCTGTTATTTCAAAAAATAATCTGATAATTATTTATCTTTTGCAAATATTTGGATTTCTGAATCCTAATACTGGCTATCCTGTACAAGTTAATAAGGCAAAGAGAAATAGAAATTTCTTTAAGCCAAAATTTTTCTTTATCCTATTCAAATCTTAGGGTTTCCTTTTCCTTTTTTTTTTTTTTTAAGATTTCGTGTATTTATTTGAAAGAGAGAATGAGGAGGGGAGGGGCAGAGGGAGAAGGAGAAGCAGACTCCCCACTGAGCAAGAAGCCTAATGTTGGGCTGGATTCCAGGAGCCCAGGATTATGGCCTGAGATAAAGAGATATACTTAACTCAAAGAGCCACCCAGGCATCCCTAAAATTTTGGTGTTAATTGATTTTTACATTAAGTCATCGAGCAATATCAGCTTAGGTACTCACGTAACTACTCAATTTAAGGGAGCTCAATCTTAGTATCATACTGTACATATGGACGTTACTTTATTCACAGAGACTTCCAACGCACAAGCCATTGACATCTATAAAATAATATCTCCCTCCTGAGGTTGTGAAGGAATACCATTTTGAAAACATAAAATGATTGAGAGATTCCATATTGTGTTTTTATTGTTTGATTCATTCTTCCTACCTAACAGAGATTTCATGCAAAAAGGATAATATAATATCGAATGGTTATGAAAAACTCTGAGTGGAAGAAATTTGCAGACTGCAATTTCGTTAGCCAGATGCTCATTTTGTAATGTGATTAGGTCTGAGCAAAGAAAGATATGAGAAGCCCCAAACATTCTCCTTTCAGAGTATTGTATTTTTTATTAGAAAACAGAACAATTTTGTGCTACGACATCCCCTAGGTTTTGGGAAACCAGAAACTTACTCAAGGTTTTACGTCTATACTTGTCCAATTTATTTTATAGCTCCCAGTTGTCTTGGGAAAACATGCGATCAAGATATAAATAGAATTCGGGAACAATTCCATTTCTTTCTATCTGTAGGTCTAGAAAACGTTGCCTCAGTATTTCCAGGAAGTATACCAATATATTATTCAAAATCACAGTGCAAGTGGATTTTACAGCTGTTCCATGAATTCTATATGCTCAGTTCAATCAACCACTAATTGACATAAATGCAATAGATGGGCCAGTCTTGTAGAGGATCCAAACAAAAAACAAAAGATGATACATTATCATCTATTTGGGGTGACACCATAAGACAGCAACATCTGATCACTGGGAGTAGAAATGGACCATTAATCTCCAGGAAAGTTTCTTGTCCCGAGTTTGTCACAAACTGTGCAATTGAACAGGTAAACTGACTTGTGCAAACCTCATTTTCTTCTTGTATTCTAATGAGGTTGGGGGGAAAAAGGCTATCATTTCTAGGAATGAGTCAATAACTTAAATTCCAATGATGGCTAGGAAAAAGTTCGTGGGAAGTGTTAAACACACCTTAAAAAAAAAAATTCAGCCTGAGTCTGCTAGACATTAAGGTGATTATCAGAACTCCGGGGGGGCTCTGATAATGTGAAGTGAAGTGAAGTGAAGTGAAAAAAGGGACATGACATTTTTCAAAGGTAGTCTGTGCACCAGGGTGGAGGAATCGGGCTAACATAATCAGGAGTTAGGAGGATCTGGTCTAAGTTTGTATATCAGAGTAGAGCATGAGGAAGGAACAAACCACTCCAGAAAAGATGAATAGATAAAGGTAGGAGAGCAAAAGGCATATTTATTGATTAATCAGCAAAACATATTAGAGGAACAAAGAGCTTTATCAGGAAGGCAAGAGAGTAGCAATGGATGGTTAGGCTGGAGGAGATAGTCTTTGGGAGGCTTTGAATGCTATAGTAAAGTCAACATTTTGAAAAAAAATCATTCAAATTTTCTTGCTTCTGATTTATAATACAGATACCTAATGAACTATTTCAGGACAAGATCTTGCTGAAGAGCATTAAGTATATCTTGAAAAGTTGTTTAAAATATGACACTTGTGATGAGCACCAGGTAATGTATGAAATTGTATCACTATATTGTACACCTGAAACTAATATAACACTATGTTAACTGAAATTAACTTAAAAAAAAAAAAAAGACCAATATGACACTTTATCTTCATAAGGAAGAACATATGGACAAAATATTGGTTTTAGGGTGAACGCATCCACAATTGTACTGGACATAGGGATTATTTGTATTCTTATTTAAATGACACCCTGAAGAAAGGCAGTCTAATATTTAAAACTCATCTGTTCCAATGACAGTATTTAGCAATATTCATGTCTTTTTTCAAAACAGAATCTTTGAGCCTTCCTTATCAAGGAAATTGCCTTAAAATGTTAGTGATTTTATTAAAGTCAGAAAATGTGATATGATAGATATCACAGGTATCAAATTATTTTTCTTTTACTGATTCCTATGTCCAATTTTTGTAGATTATAAATATGCAGGCCTCTTTTCAACCTTGTGCATGTTAAAAACCTGTTTTGGGGAGTGCTTGGGTGGGTCACAGTTAAGCCTCTGACTCTTGGTTTCTGCGCAGGTCATGATCTCATCATTGGAGAGACCAACCCCCACATTAGGCTCCCCACTCAGCAGGGAGTCTGGTTGAGATTCTCTCCCTCTGCTTACTCCCAGCCCTTCTCAAATAAATAAGTCTTAAAAACAAACAAAAAACCCTTATTTTTGAACTTGGTAACAAAATAAGGAAGAAAACATGAATGTTTTATTTTGTTTTTTGGGTTTTGTTTTTTTGTTTTTCTTACTTCTTGCTACCTATAGCAAAATTAGAAAAATTGGAATTAAAAAATATAGCCAGTTTTTATTGGATACTAATGCCTGGCACCATCTTAGGTAGCTTCTATAAATTAAGCCTACCTGGACACTAAATCTAGGAGCTACCATCCCTGAGAAAGCTTGGTCACAGAAAAACTTTCAGTAACTTGCACAGGGTTACACAGCTAGAGAGTGACAGAACCTCGATGAAGCCCAGGTGTCCTGAATCTAAAGCATCCTTTGTTATCTCTATTTACTGCTTTTAGTTGAAAGTAATCTGTGTTCAGGTTTTTACATGTAAAACAAGACAAGGATGATCACCTTGTCCAAATGTTCTATGGACAATGTGCATAAAACTACAGGCACGTGAAAGATACTCAGAATATTAATTCCTTCCCTGTCCTTCTGCCAATGATAAAATCTCTAGACATAAACACAGAATTCACGAAGCATCTGCTATTCAAAAGTGCCCTTAAGTACCTTTAAATGACGTTTCTTCACAACAAGCAGCGGGTGTTGCGTATGAGTGTTGAATCACTATGCTGTACACTTGAAACTGACATTTCACTGTATGTTAACTCGCTGGGATTTAAATAAAAGCTTAAAACAATAAATGTCGTTTCTTTTTGTGAAGAAGACAATGCTGGCTTAGCATTTATAAATTTAGAATATTGTATATTGTGGTTTTTTTAGAGTTGGGGTAAAATTAGCATTCAGACCCTGAGGGTCTTCTTAAAACAAAGAAACAAAAAAATAAAGCCTTCAACATAACATGGAATTGTATTTGAACTCCCCCTAGTATCTGAATCTTGTTGCGGATTACACGCTTGGGAACTTTCTCAAATATTCTAGTTTCTACTCTAAGGAAATGTTATTTTTCCTGTTCTCATTTGGCAAAGACTATTGAAATATTTGAAATAATTATATCACTTATACTGTAATTATGGAATTGCTCCTTTTGCACGTTTCTTAAAATCTGATATTGTTATTGATTGAAGAAGCTCCACTGTGAATTCAAAGTGCACTTAAAATCTCATTTTATGAAGATATATAATTATTTGACCTTTCTGCTTCTAGTTATCTGACAGCTGGTAGAGCTCCTGATGATAGCAGGTTTGGGTACATAATCTTGTATTTATTTTGCAACTCGTTACATTAATAGCTGTGCCTTTTGTTCTTAGTTGTAATGATTTTCTATGTGTTCACTTTGTATTGACTTTGAGGGTTTTTGACATTGAAATTTCTTTTGTCTATTCTTGACCACATCGCTAATCTCTCTGCAGGTCAAAACATTGACCTCTCAGCCCTTCAAGCATAAGCATCTCCTCAAAGTCACTCTTAACCAGGAATGGTAATTAATATAACTTTTCCACTTCTTAGCCCCCGTTTTTGAGTGACTTATGAAATGCCATTTCTGAGATCCTGGTTAATTCAGTGCTTAGGTCAAACATGTAGGGAATAGACAAAACAATCTAGTGGAAGATTTTTCCATTTACATAGCCTTCTGTGCTATTATTTCTAATTTTACAAAGTCCCAGGTATGGTGGCAATGAATTACAATGATGCAGTCTCCATGAAGCTTCCTAAAATGATAAATTATTTGTCTTATATACTGTAAAATAGAACACTTAAGACCCTCTGCTGTATAGATATTTATAAAAATGCAGTCTGTTTCCAGAAAGTATTTATATAGGAAAGCACAACCTCCTCTAATGGTTTCAGACCATTTGTTTAGCTTCTCTTTGATAAGTGACAGTCTCTTTGTGTCCTTAGAAAAAGTCCTCATCCATGTTCTTCCAACAGGTGCATTAGTGCTGGAAGCCTGTCAGGTGGATAATAAGAATTCAGGGACTTGAGAAGGCATGTCATATTTCTGAAAATGATGGAAAGTCATTTCCCACCTCTTTCTTAGAGAAGATGTCTTATTTTCCTGCCAATCTCCTGGCATCACATTAGTCACACATTCTTGATCTGGTCAGATTCATCAAATAGACATTTTTTATCAATTATGTGACAGTTTATATTGTCCAAACTTGTGATGAGCCCCACTGATTTTTCTGCGACTTTCCACAGATACATCCAATGCCCTCCATCTACCATTGGAACTCAGCGAGAGGTGCAGATGGAAACACTGATGCCGAGAAAAACTTCTTCCACTGTGTACCCAGGATAACTGTTCATTCTTTAGATTTTTAACACAGAGATCAGCCCATTCAGGAAACCCATCTCTCTTGTGTATCCACATCCATCCATGCACTCAGACTGAGAATCACTGGTTTTCATTTCTGCCCCCAACACACTCTGCGTCCACACCTATTCTAGCACTCACACAGTGTGATGACATGTCTCCCAAAACTAAATTGCAAACTCACCGAGAAGCTTAGTTCTGTATATAAAAAAGGAAAATCATCAAAAGTATAAATAAAAGAGTCACATATTCCAACGTATGTGTGATTAGAATGAAGATTTCTTCACATCTATTCTGTTGGTTTCTAGGAGTGAATGCATGAAGGGATAAACCAGCAAGTTGTTTAATACATGGTCTAGAGAAGACGTTCATTGATGACTCACAGTTTTTCATTTAGTGTTTGTCTTTATCTTGTGGTAGAATTTAAGTACTTTTTTTTTTTTTTTAAGATTTTATGTATTTATTTGTCAGAGAGAGAGAACAAGCACAAGCCAGGGGAGCAGCAGGCAGAGGGAGAAGCAGGCTCCCTGCTGAGGAAGGAGCCTGCTGTGGGGCTCGATCTCAGGACCCTGGGATCATGACCTGAGCCGAAGGCAGACGCTTAACCCACTGAGCCACCCAGGCACCCTCCCATTAAGTACTTTTTTCTGAGCCCAATAATTTCATTTCTAAATATGATGTTTAAATCTATATTTAAGAGCTGGTCTATTCCAGCTCGCCACTGAACACTTGCTATCTGTCTCCCACGAGTTCATTCATATCTTCTGATTATTCTTTTTGTTATAACATTATGTTCTCATTTCATGAGTATAATACCTTTTGTTAGACCTTTGGAATGAACATAGAGATTGGAACTGGTGAACTGTGAATTCTATGAGAAATGGCACCAATGAAAGAGGAAATTATTCAATTGTATAATCAACCATATTCTGATTTTTTTCAGATTTATTGGTGAGTTTAGGGAAAAATTACTAATGAGAGTTAAAAAAGTAAGTATATGAATAACAAAGAAAAGTAAGTGGCTTATTTGTTATTATAAGGAGACTGAACATAACTATATGGGAGAGAATGAGAGAAGAGATAAAATCTGGGACTGGAAATAAAAGAAATAAATTCTAAAAAACAAGTGAAGAAAGAAATTTAGAGATAATGTCTAAAATTTGGAAAAAAAACAGTAAACACATGTTTAAGCATCATATTTAGAAATGAAATTGTTGGTACCCTAAAAATGTACTTAAAATAAACTTAAAAAAAATTAAGCATGTATCCAGAGAGGGTGTCTAGAGGATGTGAATTAAGGCACTAAAATGCAATGAAAAGGAACAACAAATTTATCAAAAGTTTTTTAAATATATGAATTTTAAAATGGTCAGTTTGCATTAATTCATAAGTTTTAATTAAAAACAGGCATCGCCTATTGCTTATGACTTAAAACATTTTAGATTTTAGTTCAAACTTTCTAGTTGTATAATGTAAGCTGAGTTATTTGGGAGATATACTAGACTTACACATCTAATTTCTGAAATCTAGTATTTGTATAGACCTATTATATTCCATGTAAATGGGAAACCAGCAGATAAGTAAAAAAATAAAATTTTCCTCCATAGGCCCTCTCATCTATTAGGGGTGTATGTGTTTGTTGAGTGTATTTTATGTTAGTGAAGTGTGTAAGGTTGTAAATTTCTAACCAAATTAGAAAGTAAAAAGAAATGAATAATTAAGAGAGGGCCAATGTCATAAATCCACAGCAATAAAAATAAATAAATAAAAAGATACCCTCAACGTCTCTTAAAGTAAAAATATCTATTCCTCACTCTGCCTCATGCTCCATACAATTGCAACATGTTTTTCTATTACCTTTTCTATTATAAGTCACATGTTTCCCTTCAAGACTCTTACTCCTGCACTCATTATGCGTCTTAAGATAAGGCAGACACAGAAAATTGAACAACCTCCTATCCTCCAAAGGGATACAAGATACTTGCAAAGAAATCAATGTATTTCATGCCATTCCATTTTTCCCCTCATTTGTCTACCGCAAGTTGAAATGTGTGGTTTTTACAGCTTAAGGAAGGGTTTTTGGTTCAAAGATACTTATAAATAGTGCACAAGTTGCTAGAAGAAAGAGGAGGAAGAAGAGGTTTGGAGAAGGAGGTGAAAGGAAAGAGAAAGTGAAGAGCAGAGGGAAGAAATAAAGAAAAAAAAACTTATGGAAACATTTTTAATTCAAATTATATCAAAAGTTCCTCAAGTGGATGGCATTCCTTAAAGTGACGCTAGTGTTGCGTCATTCGTTGTTTCTTTATGCATTCATTTTGATTTGGGATAAACTCTTTCCACAAGGTCTAGTGTTCTCCTTGGCTTTCTTTATTCCCATTGCTCTTTAGCTCCCTCATTTTTTCTCTTATTTCCTTTCTCTGCACTTTCTGCTAGCTGTTAATCTCCCTGTTCTCTTGGTTACCTCTCCCTCCTTCCTCTGCATCCCCACCAGCACTTCCACCTCACACAAAGATGCTTCTAGACAGTGCAGTCACAGGAACCCTAGGCAGCCTGCTAAATTGCAACTCTGTGACAGAGCTTCTTCCCAGAGAGCCGATGTGAGACGTGCTATCTACATGCGACACACCTGCCACGCTCCTTAGACTGAGGATAACCCTTCTTCAGATGACAGCCCACGGATGAGTATTCCCAGGTCCCAGATGCAACCCAGATTCTAATTAACCTGATTAGGCCTGTTGTACGTGACTCCATTTTTTTTTTTTCTTCTTTTGATCAAGTTGTCACTATCTATTTGGATATTCATCTTTTTTCCTGTTATTTACCAGTCAGGATGTGCTACAAATAGAAACAATGCAAGGCATCTACTTTCATGTTGCTATCATCTTCTCCGCTGCCTTTGCCTCTCCCCCGGGTCAAAAGCAACAGCATCCGTGACAAGTTTGAGATCTAACAGCGTAATTATGATTTACTAATGTCTGAAATCATTTGTACAGGGCATGTGGAGATCCGTGGTGTTCAGACAGCCAGGATTAAGAAGAGCACGCTCTGGCTGATAAAATAAAAATATTCTTTACTCTCTTAGGAAGTCTCGGTCTCGCTGCAGTAGGATGTTTCATAAAGGGGATGATCTGCGTGGAAGCACAAACTCAAAAGTCTCGCCGCCTACATGCTGCTTTAAAGATGAGTTTCAGAAAGTTAGTAACCATACTCCTATTGATATTCAACAAGCAGGTCATTTACAGGTCGCTTTAAGTGTTTCAATAATGAGGAACACAGAATATGACACAAGGATGAGATTTGGATTATGCTTTCACAGTGGCTTCAATCTATGTATTCACCAAATGCTTGTTTTGATTTTTGTGTTTTCACAGAGGGAAACACATAATTCAATTAATTAGTATCCTCAGATCATAAAGCACTATCATAATTAAATCGCATGCATACCTTTTTCATTTTTAATTTGCATGTCTATTTATTCAAATATTAATTTATATTTATATATTTAAATATACATGTATTTGCATAACTGTTTTAAATAACATAGGGGATATTTGTGAAATCATTCTTCATAATCTTCTCTGTATCATTCGAATTTTAGTATATGCACTGCCAAAGTGAGCACAGATATTGGTGAAATTATTGTGCCTCAAGTTAAAACATTTCCAACAACTTGAATCCAGATATTTATGTCTCTTTCTCTTATCCACCTGCCACCACCAAGTGGTAATATGTGTCCTTGATTTGTTTGACATTAGCTTGCCTTTTATTGTATTTTTATCATGCATATATATTTCTTGGTTTTGCTATTTTAAAACAATATGTAGTCTTATATAACCTGTTTTTTTATATTGCCGTATGACATTAAAATTCATTCATATTTTGCATGGAACATTAATTCAATAATATTCACTGCTGTGTAATAGTCTATTAAGAATGTATCACAATTTATTGATTATTTCTCCTGTCAAAAGACACTTGTGCCATTTCCATATGTATTGCTATTATGAACAATGATGTTATGGATATTTTTATATATATCTCATAGAACACAAGTACCAAAATGTCTTGCATATATACTTGAGAGCAAAATAAAAAGGTCAGAGGATATTTGAATATTTGCATTTAAAAGAGTACCAAATTGTTTTCTAAATTGTTACATCAACCATCAGTTTTTAATAAATCCATATGTTCACTATTATTTTGCATTGTCTTAAGCTTTCCAATTGAATGGATATAAAATGGTTATTAAATTAGTGAAATACTCTATAGTTCATTGGCCATTAATATTTTCTCTTCTATAAATGGCTTGCTAGTATCTGAGTGCATTTTTATAGAGTTGTTCATGCCATTCTTATTTATTTGAGGAGGCATACACCTGTATCTAGATCTGTAGCTATTTCACTTCTATGTACCATGACTATCTTCTGATTAATGGTTCATCTATATTTTCTTTAATGCACTTTTGACAAATGCAAGTCTTAAGTTTATTTTTAAAGTACATGAGCATTTTCTTTTGGGGGTTAGATCCTATCTTAAGAAATCCTACTTACAAAAATATAATAATACATTTTTTTAAAAATTAACTATTACTTGGTTTTCATCAAGGTCAGTACAGCAATTTAATGGGGAAAGGAAATTTCATCAACCAGTAGTGTTGAGATGATGTTATATAAAAAAATAAATAATAAAAAGTGAAACCTTTGACCCCTATGTAATGTCTCACACAATAAGGCAAAATTATTTGAGATGAAAAAAAAAAAAGCTAAATATATATGGTTTCTAGGGGAAAAAATGGGATAATATCTTCACAATTTGGGAGTAAGCAAAATTTTCTTAGAACTTATAAAATACTAACTACAGAAGAAAGGTAATGTTAAAATGATTAAATAATGATAAACATAATAAAACCATATAAAACATAGTATTTCCAATTTGTGAGTCTGTGCTAAGCAACTAGCAATAGTCCAAGTATAGGTAGAAATATAATGAAGTTCATCAAGGGGAGTGCTGGTCAGATATATGAGCTTGAGTTCTATCCACTAAGCAGAGCAATCGTGTCCATTTTCAGTTCTGCATAGCTGGTGCTGAGTTTGAACAGGTGCGATTTCCCAGTGGATACCACTGCATTTCAGTTTAGATGAGCTATCCGTGAAACAGGCTCAGGCATTTAGCGGAACCTCTGTGAACCCAGGCCCCACTGAGCCAGCAGATTTGCTTCATGCAGTAGAAAGGAGGACAAAGTTCCCCAAAAAGGAATAGCTACTTTTTTTTTTTCCATGTAAAGTCAAGATGCTGAAGGGGCCAAAACAACTATACTCATGAATATTCCATTTCCATTTTACATGTGAGTTTCAGGGGATCCTTCCATCCTGATAGTCATTAAGTCTGAGTTAAGCCACAAGGAAAAGGGATTATCAGGCTGAAGAATCTTGAGGCCTCTTGCATTGAGCATTCATGTTAACAAAAGCACAGTGTCATCTAATGGCTAATTTCCAAAAGGTCTGTACCCTGCAGCAGAGTCCTGGAGATCATGAGTCAAAAACCCAAAGGAGATCTCACCGAAGAGGACAACCTGCTTTGCAGACGTCCCACTTGGCAAAACCGTCTGTCATAGAAACATGTTGCTCAAAGGGATCATTTGGGTTGTGGACTCCAAAGGTAAACAACATGTAAATATCTTTCTAAACAGTTTCTGATGAAGACTTTGGTTTGGTCCCCACTCAAAGGATGCTGATTTGAAGTTAGCCATGATATAAGAGACTAAGTAAAATGCCCACATGAGGCACACTGCCTCCAAAACCTAGAAGTCCAATGAAGTCTTGGGTCTCCTTTTTGGTAGTATCGTTGGATGAAGAGAAGGCAATTTTCCCTGAGTGCCAGAGGAACTGAGAGATGTGACTCTACTCACATAGTGCCAAGAGATTTCACTGGGTAAGTGGAACCCTGAATTTTGTCAGGGTTTATCAAACCACTCCTGCTAATAGAGGACCTTTGGGTCAAGGCCTTTGATGTCAGCACCTTAGGATGTGAGGGTTCTGATGTTCTAATAAACAGGGTATCATGCACACAGTGAAAGCTTCCCACCACAGAATGTAGGCATTCACTCAAAATCCAGACCCAGGTGGGGAATGGCAGAAGTTAAGATAATGCTGCAGAGTACTGCAAATGTATATTAGAAGCTTTGCCACATGAATGCAAATTAGTCTTTTTTCTTGGGTGCCTTCAGGGTAGAAAAGAAGTGTTGGCAATGTCTAAGGCAACATACTGAGGGCATTAGTTCATGCAATCGATTCAGTAACAGTCATAATATCTACAAAAACTGGGAATATAGAAGCAAGAATGGAATCCAGTTGGTTTTGTTGTTGAAAAGGCCATTCCTGTTGGCTTTACAATGGGCTGTATAGGGTGTAGTATTGTGGTCCTCCACTTCCTACTACCTGTGATGCACTAAGTCCTTAATCAAGTCTGTGATTCCTCTCTCTTCCTCAGTGACTGTTTCCATCGCACCAGCTGCATGAAGACAAGGAGACAGACTGAGGAGTGACTTACATCCTTCACGAACCCTTCTCTACATGCCACAGTCCCTGAACAAAAAAATCCTCCCTCAGCTTTACAAGCATTCCTAGTGCAATTGTGAAACAACAGAAATAGTATACGAGCAGTGGAACCACAAATAACATTACATTGGCCCATTTGCCAATGGGCATTTGATCAGCCTAATAAATCCAATCTAGGATGGTTTAAGGTTGCATTTTCATCAATGTTTCATTTATGGTTTCCCAAAGGTTGTTTTGTTTGTTTGTTTGTTTGTTGTTTGTTGTTTGTTTGTTTCCCAAAGGTTGCCAAGCTCTATTTTTAACTTTTTTCTTTCCTTGTCTCAGGGCTCTCTCTCAGAGCGCCAAAGCTTTGCTAGCATCCAGGACCCACTGCAAAAACAAACAATATCTCTAAGACCTTTCCAATTCATGTCTGAGCGGCTCCCCAGTTGGCACAGTAGCCCGCAGAGTATGCTCAACTCTTGCCATTTTTCCTGAACGACAAGGATACACCTCCAACCACCTCATCTTCCAAGGAACCAGCTAAAGATTTAATAACTGCCCTAGTTTATTCCCAGAGCAGCTGTGAATAGCCCTCCTCCCACCAAGGGTACAAGTGTATGTCTTTGTAAAGATAGCCTGAAGTGGAGGTGGGCGTCTGAGCGTTTCTGGCATCTAAAATAAATCTTTGTACTGGCTGTTATAATGGATGGACTTGGGAATGATTGCCAACTTGGTGAGAAGTCACCCTACCTGCAGGAGCATTAGAAGCAATCAGGGAACCATTTAGACAGTTGTCCTTCACTTACTTTCTGGAACTCAGCCTGCAAACATCTCACCAATGGCTCCATTTAAACACACCTGATAACCCTAGAATGGGATCAATGTGTTTGCTGCTGATTCCATTGTACCTCCGGAAAACCTCATAAAACACTTCATCTTTCCTTTTCCAGCAATGTACATCTTGTCAACATCTCATCCTTGCTACCAAACTACAAAGAACTGTGTAGGATTTGAGATTTTACCCTATTTATAAGGTCACAGCTAAGTCTGCCATGGTTTCATAGACACTAAAAGAAAATACAAGATGCCCAGGTCAGATCAACGAGCCAATATACTAGCATTTGTGCCAATGTTCTAAGCCCTGGTTCCCACAGAACAATGAAGAGAGTCAAGTGATAGCTGCACGTGCAGATTATGTTGGAAGAAAGAAACCCTGAGATTAGGAAACCTGAATCTTAAATAATGGGGGGTAAGATATTTGCTCTAGAGAGAGACATTTTCTTTGTTATACTGAACAGGAAGCAAATCTACTCTTTAGTCCAGAGATTAACACTAGCTCTATTTTCCAAGGCTTTTCAGTATGTAATATTAACCCAGTAATCCAGAACAAAGGCAGTCAGTGTGTCCTGGGTGGCTCGGTCAGTCTCTGCCTTCAACTTAGGTCATGATCTCAGGGTCCTGGGATTGAGCCTTACATCGGGGTCCCTGCTTAGTGGGGAGCCTGCTTCTCCCTCCCCCTCTCCCCTTTCCCCTACTCATGCTCTTTCTCTCTCTCAAATAAGTAACCAAGTCTTAAAAAAAAAAAAAAAAGAAGAAGAACAAAGTCAGTCATTTACCTCTACTCTCAAAACATGGTAAGACATCAGTGGGAAATTTCCACCTAGCACTTTGATAAACACTTTGGCCTATCTAAAAGTTAGTTAAACATACATCTCCCCCTATAAGCTACCACTCTACTCCTAGGTGTTTATCCAAAGGAAATGAAAATGAATGTCTATAAAAGGCTTGTGTCAAATGGTTATAGCAGATTTGTTCATTATTAACCAAACATCTCGATTGTACCTCAGTAGGAGAATGGATAAAGAGACTGTGGTATAGCCATAGAAGAGGACTACTCAGCAGGGGGTGGGGCTTAAAAATATTCTTTGGAGTCACAAAAGCAAAAATGAGCACATATAATTTTATTTATATGTGCTTCTAGAATGTGCAAAACTAATCTCTAGTAATAGAAATAAAGGTTATGGTTGCTAGGAGGTTTACTCTGGGAATGTGCCTGAAGGAACTTTTTGGGGTGATATATTTGTCAAAAGTTATCTAACTATACATTTAAGGTCTAGGCATCTACGCAGAGTACAAATGATGCCAAACTGGTGTTTGTATGTTTAATTTCCCTGAAACTGATATTTTTGTATAAAATGTGGAGTACGATTTATAACAATGTATAGGTTTGTGTCAGACACTGCTGTCATGATTTATAAATATTAAGTTAGTCAACTCTCACAATGTTACTATTATTAGCCCCTTTTACAAAGGAGGAAATTGAGGCACAAAGTAGTTAAGTACTCAAGATGACACAGCCTATAAGTGGCAGAGTCAATTTGAAACCACAGAAGTTAATGATCACCCTATACTGATTTCTAGTACTGTTACTGGAAATGTTTTTGGTTAGAGTATTTGTTGTTTTGCATTCGAAGGACTGATATACACAAATCAACACTAAGTCAATAATTATGACCCTGAGTTGCTGTTTGGGAAGACACCTTTATTGCCTTGAATATGGCCTCTTATATCATCACAACAAACTACTTGGATTATTTAGAACTGTGCTGCCCAATAACTAGTAACTACCAACATTGCGTGGCTATTTAAATTTAGATTAAAATAAATTTAAATTCAGTTCTTCAGTAGTATGAGACACTTTTCAAAAGGTTAATAGCCATGTGTGCCAATGACTACCATATTGGACAAATACAGTACAAACACAGACAGCTCCACCTCACAGGAGGTCCTACTGGACAGCACTAAGTTAGACTCATCCTATTCCAAGTGTTTTCTGAGGCCGACAGCTTGGACACTACCTGGGCATTTGCTGGGCACATAGAACCCAGACCTATTGAAGAAGAATCCAAGTTTTAACAAGATTCCAAGTTATTAAAACACATATTAGTCAGTATTTCTGATGTGACATTATGCTTGGCACAACGATTAAATGTGATTAATGAACAGGATGTCACTCTGAGTTTGTATTCAACCTTTACTACTGAACTAATTCTAGCCTTCTCATTTTCTGTCAAAAAATTGCTTCCTAGGCTCTAATAACTATATAATCGCACATAGACCTGATAATTGAACATGTAGTAAAACTAAACTTTATCATTTTATCCCAAACTGATGACATGCCCATGAAGAACTTATTCTTCATGGTTCTTTGCCTGAGAACAGTCTAATAGTTGGTTTCACATGACTGCTGCTCCCTGACTTCTGTGAAGTACAGGATTCAGGATAGTGGGAACTAGACAAGAGCTTCATTGTACATTTGAGAAAATATGAAGAAGCATATGATCAAGCATAATTAATATAAGGGAAAGAATATGAACTCAGACTCTAGAATGCAAGTTCGTATTCTTACTGTACATATGCCAATGACAATTACCTATATATTATTCACATTGTAAAAAGCTAGGACTTAGGATCATCCTGGGGTTTTTTTTTAGATTTTTATTTATTTATTTATTTGACACAGATCACAAGCAGACAGAGGGGGGAAAGCAGGCTCCCTGCTGAGCAGAGAGCCCAATGTGGGGCTCAATCCCAGGACCCTGAGACCATGACCTGAGCCAAGGCAGAGGCTTTAACCCCCTAAGCCACCCCGGGTGCCCCTTTCCTGGTTTTTAATACGCAATTAGCGATACCAAAGCAACAAGCCAGAAAAACTTCTCTAATGTTCTTGATTTTTTAACATGATACTAAATCTATTTTTTGTCACTATTAACCATTTCTTTATCTATTATATGAGAAAGAGCCTTTATATTTAACAATCTGAAAAGTTTTTGTTGTTCCTTGTGGAAAGTTTTGTATAGACAGAACTGACCTTTTATTTTACAGTAAAAGCTCTGCACAAATTCTCCCAAGAAATGACCTTGAGTTGAACCTCCTGGTAGTCACATTTACAGAGACCTTATATACAGTGTTTCATCACAGAAGCTATGACTGGTTGCCATCCATTAGTTTACTTCTCAAAAACTATTTAAAGTTGATACTATTATGGCTAATTTTCAGATAGAATTTGGATACTCAAAAGAGTAACACAAGCTGGTAGGTAGAATTTTATCACAATTCTTTTACTGTAGAGTCATTTTCTTTTTAAATACTGTCATTCTCTTTTTAAAATACTGTACTGTATTTTATATTCTGTTTCCCCCACCCACCACCATTTTTTCCTATGGTGGGGTAAAAATATATATATTTTTCCTTCCTAGAGAAGGAAAAACATTTCAGAAATGTCCCATCATTCAGGAGCACAGCCAGGGCTAAAATGAACATGTCCAAATTCACAGCTGAATGTACCTACAGGTTTGTCTGACATGCTGAGGTCGTTTCAGAATTTGATTAAAATAATCATTGTGTTATAATATCAACACAAAACTTACTTTTAAGAACCTGGTTATTTACCGAGTACCTTCCATTTGTTTAAGTTTCTCTAACTACTTATAACTGATCTAAAGTGCATTCAAAGTCTGTTTAGTGTTGCATATTATACAGAGTAATTTATATATTTTATCTCAAAATTCTTATGCCAATTTCAAAGAGATATAGTACATAACCCCATTCGATAGATGCTTTTCATGTGCTTCAAAGGATTCAAGGAACCGCCTCAAGCTCATACAACTAGTAAGTCAAAGGCTACTAGGCTCCGTAACCCACTTAAAAACTAGCCAAAAAGTAGTCATTTCAGCAATTTTTGCTTCCATGTGAATAATGACACTGCTTTAGTATATTATCAGCAACTGACCTTGACTTTTCTCTTACTTTCATAAACTGGAGCCCTATTTGTCCTGGTATTTGCTTCTACTTTAGCTTCTCACAGATATCAACAATGCAGTGGTTGGACAATGCCAGGTGGGGGGAACCTACAGAATATAATTACTCTTTCGCCAGTTTCACCATCTATTAATTTTTTGAAGGAGAAATCGGTACATGCAGGATATCTGACATAATTGTTATGCTAATATCCTATCCCTAAGCATCCTTTTATTTGTTGAAAGGGTATATGTATTTGGATCTGATATTTTATTTACTGAGGCTGATTGCTGAGTCTGTTAACAGATAAATATTGACAGATGTCTCGGGAAGATAATGAGAAAAGGCATTTCTGAAATTTGTAGCAATTTTGTGTTAACTCATAAAGCCATTTTGGTATTCATTCTTATACAGAGATAAAACTGAAAGCAAGATGTCTTTTTTTTAATCCACATAATTACTTTCTTTATTTCTATATAATTACTTTCCTTAAAAATCACTGCTTGAAGGCAAAAAGGAAGATATTCTCTTAAAATCTCTAGTAAAAACTTTGCAACATTTTAAACAATTCAAAGGGAAGATGCCTCAAATGTCAACGTCAGGACAATTTTGCAGTAGCATTGAAAGTAATGCATTTTCATTATAGAACAATTGGAAAAAGAATAAATAAGAAAAGATGGATAAAAATAACTATAGTTCTACAGCCATAAAAAGTAACTGTAGTTCTACAATTATTACTCAAAGTATATTTTTTTTATTGTATTTACTGTTGGTTGGTTTTTTTTTCTTAAGGTAGATAAGATTTTTTTTTCTTTAAAAACAGAAATGGTGATCACTCAATATGTAGAATTTATAATCCCTAAGTTTTTTCATAAATTATAAATTAAACATACATTAAATTTAAATACTTTTAAAATCTTCAGTATTTTCAGGAACAAGTTTCCATATTCAGATGTAATTATAAGCAAAATAACATCTGTATCACTGAAAAACTTATTACTTACAAATGAATGTTTATTCTCAAAGTCCAGGTTCTAAGACTCCTTGCATAAACATTCCACATTGCAGTTACCCATACACAGACAAGAAAATAAATACCGCTGGTTTTCCCAGAGGTAGTTGAGAGACAATCTCCCATGCATTTGTTCCCTGGGATTTCAAAAAGGGATAGTACGAGCTCTATTGTGTACTGATGCTAAGGAAACAAAGAGGTGAAAACAACTTCAGCAATCACCTGGAATTGGTTGGTAATGGGCTGTGTAATTTTTCCCTGTGCAGCACTGCCAGCACAATGCAAAGCTGCCTACTTGCAATGTTCATTTCACTTGAGTAGTCCCAGAGTGGCCCAAGGAGGCATTCCTGATATCAGGACTCTACCATCATGGAGTGTAGGCTTCCTTCCTGGCCTAGATTTGATCACCAACATGAATGAATTATAGGACTTGAGTGTGAAACTGGGTTTGTCTAACAACTTCTTTTAAATGAATGGGCTGAATAGCTTTCCAGATGTATCCATAATAGACTCAGCCATCCACTCAAGAGATGTCTCTTGAGCCCCTTCTGTGTTTAATGTGAGGTGCTGATGTCGCAAGATATAAAGATGAACAAGAAAAACATACCCTTTTGTTGTCATTAGAGTGAATGAAATGGGTATGACCATATGTTCTAGTAGAAGGGAGTCTCTCCTGTAATCCCATCTGCATTGTTTTTTTGGGCAAAAATCACCAACATGGGATATCTTACCTGGTCTGGGCACTGATAGGATTGAGAGCTCTGTCTTGATTCTGTGGGTGGCTGCATGACTCTTCTTCATGAAGTGGCTGTGGTTTTCCTATCTCGTTAATGAGAAAGGTGGGGGTGGGGTGGGGGAGAGACCTCTCATTAGAATCACCTCTGCACTTTCTTTTAGAAGATTAAGTTACTGAGTCTTCTTAAAACCAGCCACTGCATTGAGGTTATCTGAAGACAAAGAAGGCATTTTCCCATAGGAGGATGGTTGAGTTGCTCCATATTCCAATAAATGAAATGCAGTCAGTGTATTTGTATTTTGAGACTTTGGGAAGAAATACCAGTACCTGCAAGGATTCCTCGAGAAGGAAAGTTTCCCTAGTTTCGAACCTGTGACAAAGCCTAATCTAAATTTGGAGTTCAAAGGAGTCTTCCAGGAGGAAATGATAACAAAACTAACAGGGAGATATTAAGCGGATTGTGAAAGCACAAGCTTTTGTGAAGGAATTTAGAGAAAGAACAAGGCAAATTCAGCTAGCAAAATTGTGGGTTTTTTCCTGCCCTCACTGGTCTCAGGACCTGTAGGGTCACAAAAGGACCAGGGGGTGTCTGAATTTGGCAGAGCTGCCAGGTACCAGAGCAGGGAAGCAGGTTGCAGAGACATAGTGAAGGAGGGGGCTCTCAGCTCGGGGTTACCTTAAACCGTGATCCAAGGCACATTCAGGCCACTGTTCTTCAACCAGGGACCCCACAATTGGCAGATCCAAGGACAAGCCCTCCTTCCCGCTCTGGGAAGAGTGGCACAGAACTGGGCAGCAGGAATCTGTTGAGTTTGGAGACTCCAAACGGGGCTGTGTGTGAGAGATAGAAACACTTGGTCACTCCACTAGGAGTGCAGCTGGAGACCAGGGAGATGGGAGTGATTGCTTTTCCCTGAGGGTGCACTGAGGAATGGGCCCCAAGCTCTCAGCTCCCCTAGACTGGAGACTGGGAGGCTGCCATCTTCATTCCTGCCCTCCAAAGCTCTACAGAAAGTGTTCAGGGATCAAAATGTCCTGAGAGCGAGCCTGAGCAGATTATTTAGCATGGCCTCTGGCAAGGGCCTTGCAATTCCACTCAGGCAAAGACATTTGAGAATCACTGCAACAGGATCCTGCCCCAAAAGATCAGCAAGAACATCCAGCCAAGAACAAGTTCACCAAGCAATGAGAACTCCTAAACTTAAGAGTTATGGGAATACAGCACATAGAATCCATGGCTTTTTCCCCATGATTCTTTAGTCTTTCAAACTTAATTTATTTTTTTAAGATTTTATTAATTTATTTGACAGAGATCACAAGTAGGCAGAGAGGCAGGCAGAGAGAGAGAAGGGGAAGCAGGCTTCCTACTGAGCAGATAGCCCAATGCGATGCTTGATCCCAGGACTCTGAGATCATGACCTGAGCTGAAGGCAGAGGTTTAACCCACTGAGCCACCCAGGCGCCCTTCAAAATTAAACTGTTTTAATTTTATTTCTTTCTTATTCTATTTTTTTAAGTTTCTCCTCTTTCCTATTTTAACTTTTTTAAAACTATTTTATCTTATCAATGCCTATTTAAAAATTTTTAAATTTTCATTATTATAGTCATATTCTATCCCTTCATTGTATTTAACCTTATTTTTTGTATACTTATAGGTTTTTTTTCTTTCTTTAAAATTTTAGGATACAGTTCTTCTACCAGATCAAAATATACCCTAAAGCTACCACATGGTTTTGTTCTAGACTCTAGCCTGATCACATTCTTTCCATCATTTTTTTAATTTTTTTCAACCAATTTCTTTTTTTTTTATTTTTTTTTAAAGAATTTATTTATTTATTTGACAGAGAGAAATCACAAGTAGGCAGAGAGGCAGGCAGAGAGAGGAGAGAAGCAGGCTCCCCACTGAGCAGAGAGCCCGATGTGGGGCTCGATCCCAGGACCCTGAGATCATGACCTGAGCCGAAGGCAGAGGCTTCAACCCACTGAGCCACCCAGGCGCCCCATCAACCAATTTCTTATCTTATTAATTCCCTTTTTAGAATTTTTTTTAAATTTTCATCTTTACAGTCATATTCCATTCCTTCATAGTGTTTACATTTGTATGTGTGTGTGTGTGTAATTTCTCTTTCTTTAAAATTTTGGGAGGCAGTTTAGTTCAGAGCATTAAATGAGAAAAATATGCAGCCACGAATACTATATCCAACTAGGCTGTCATTGAAAATACAAAGAGAAATAAAAAGCTTCCAGGACAAACAAAAACTAAAAGAACTTGCAAACACCAAACCAGCCCTTTGGAAATATTGAAAGGGGTCCTCTAAGCAAAGAGAGAGCCTAAAATTAACAGACCAGAAAGGAACAGAGACCATATACAGTAACAGTCACCTTACAGATAATACAATGACACTAAATTCATACCTGCCAATAGTTACCCTGAATGTAAATGGACTAAATGCCCCCAAACTAAAGACAAAGTGTATCAGAATGGATTAAAAAAAAAAAAAAAAAAACAATTGATATGCTGTCTGCAAGAAACTCATTTTAGACCCAAAGACACCTCCAGATTTAAAGTGAAGCGGTGGAAAACAATTTACCATGCTAATGGACATCAAAAGAAAGCTTGGGTTGCAATCCTTATATTAGATAAATTAGATTTTAAGCCAAAGACTATAATAAGAGATGAGGAAAGACACTATATCATACTTAAAAGGTCTGTCCAGCAAGAAGATCTAACAATTTTAAATATCTATGCTCCGGGGCGCCTGGGTGGCTCAGTGGGTTAAAGCCTCTGCCTTCGGCTCAGGTCATGATCCCAAGGTCCTGGAATCGAGCCCCGTATCAGGCTTTCTGCTCAGCAGGAGCCTGCTTCCTCCTCTCTCTCGGCCTGCCTTTCTGCCTACTTGTGATCTCTGTTTGTCAAATAAATAAATAAAATCTTTAAAAACAAAATTATTTAAATATCTATGCCCCTAACTTGGGAGCAGCCAATTATATAAACCAATTAATAACAAAATCAAAGGAACACAATGATAATAATACAATAGTAGTAGGGGATTTCAACACCCCCTCACTGAAATGGAAAGATCATCCAAGCAAAATATCAACAAGGAAATAAAAGCTTTAAATGATATACTGGATAAGATGGACATCACAGATATATTCAGAACATTCCATTCCAAAGCAACAGGATACACATTCTTCTCTAGTGCACATGAAAAATTCTCCAGAATAGATCACATTCTAGATTACAAATCAGGTCTCAGCCTGTACCAAAAGATTTAGATCATTCCCTGCATATTTTCAGACCACAATGCTTTGATACTAGAACTCAATCACAAGAGGAAATTTGGAAAGAACTCAAATACATAGAGGCTAAAGAGCATCCTACTAAAAAATGAATGGGTCAACCAGGAAATTAAAGAAGAATTGAAAAAATTCATGGAAACAAATGAAATGAAATCACAACTGTTCAAAATCTTTGTGACACAGCAAAGGTCCTGAGAGGAAAGGTATATAGCAATACAAATCTTTCTCAAGAAACAAGGAAGGTCTCAAGTACACAACTTAACCCTATACTTAAAGAAGCTGGAGAAAGAACAGCAAAGAAAGCCCAAACCCAGAAGAAGAAAAATAATAAAGATCAGAGCAGAAATCAATAAAATAGAAACCAAAACAAACAAACAAACAAACAACAACAACAACAACAAAAACAATAGAACAAATCAAGGAAACTAGGAGCTTGTTCTTGAAAGAGTTAAAATGATTGCTAAATCTCTGGCCAGACTTATCAAAAAGAAAAGAGAAAGGGCCCAAATAAATAAAATCATGCATGAAAAAGGAAAGATCACAACAAACACCAAAGAAATATAAACAATTGTAAGAACATATTAAGAGCAACTATATGCCAGCAAATTGGACAATCTAAGAGAATTGGGTACATTCTTAGAGACATATAAATGACCAAAACTGCACCAGGAAGAAATAGAAAACCTGAACAGACACATAACCAGTAAGAAGACTGAGGGAATCATCAAAAATCTTACAAAATACAGGAGCCCAGAGCCAGACAGCTTCCCTGGGGAATTCTAGCAAATGTTTAAAGCAGAATTAATACCTATTCTCCTGAAACTATTCCAAAAAATAGAAATGGAAGGAAAACTTCCAAACTCATTTTATGAGGCCAGCATTACCTTGATCCCAAAACTATAGATCCTATCAAAAAGGAGAATTACAGACCAATATCCTTGATAAACATTGATGCAAAAAAAAACTCTCACCAAAATACTAGCCACTAGGATCCAACAGTACATTAAAAGGATTATTTACCACAAACAAGTGGGATTTATTCCTGGGCTGCAAGGTTGGTTCAACAACTGCAAATCAATCGATGTGATACAACACATTAATAAAAGACAGAACAAGAAACATATGATGTTCTCAATAGACACAGAAAAGCATTTGACAAATTACAGCATACCTTCTTGATCAAAAAAGCTTAACAGTGTAGGGATAGAGGGCACATACCTCAATAATATAAAAGCCATCTATGAAAAAGCCACAGTGAATATCATTCTAAATGGAGAAAAACTGAGAGCTTTCCCCCTAAGATCAGGATCATGGCAAGGCTGTCCAATATCACTACTGCCATTCAACATAGTACTAGAAGTCCTAGCCTCAGCAATCAGACAAAAAAAGAAAAGGCATCTAAATCAGCAAAGAAGAAATCAAACTATCACTCTTCATGGATGATATGATACTTTATGTGGAAAACCCAAAACTTTCCACTCCCAAACTGCCAGAACTCATAGAGGAATTCAGTAAAGTGTCAGGATATAAAATCAATGCACAGAAATAAGTTGCATTCCTATGCACCAAGAGTAAGACAAAGAAAGAGAAATTAAGGAGTCAATCCCATTTACAATTGTACCCCAAACCATGAGATACCTAGAATAAACCTAACCAAAGAAGCAATGAACCAGTACTCAGAAAACTATAAAGTAGTCATTAAAGAAACTGAGTAAAACAGAAAGAAATGGAAAAACATTCCATGCTCATGGACTGGAAGAACAAATATTGTGAAAATGTCTATACTACCTAAAGCACTCTACACATTTAATGCAATCCCTATCAAAATACCATCATTTTGGGGTGCCTGGATGGCTCAGTTGGTTAAGCCACTGCCTTCAGCTCAGGTCATGATCTCAGGGTCCTGGGATCGAGTCCTGAATCAGGCTTCTTGCTCAGAGGGGAGCCTGCTTCTCTCTCTGCCTCTGCCTGCCTCTCTGCCTGCTTGTGTCCTGTCTCTCTCTGTCAAATAAATAAATACATAAAATCTTTTTTAAAAAAATCTTTTTTTTCAAAGAAATGGAACAAATAATCCTAAAATTTATATGGAACCAGAAAAGACCTCAAACAGCCAGAGGAATGTTGAAAAAGAAAGCCAAAGTTTGTGGCATCACAATTCCAAACTTCCAGCTCTATTACAAAGCTGTCATCATCAAGACAGTATTGTACTGGCACCAAAACAGACACATAGATCAATGGAACAGAATAGAGAGCCCAGAAATAGACCCTCAACTCTATGGTCAACTGATCTTCGACAAAGCAGGAAAGAATGTCCAATGGAAAAAAGACAGTTTCTTCAACAAATGGTGTTGGGATAACTGGACAGCCACATGCAGAGGAATGAAACTGGACCATTTCCTTACCCCACACACAGAAATAGACTCAAATGGATGAAAGACCTCACTGTGAGAAAGGAATCCATCAAAATCCTTGAGGAGAACACAGGCAGCAACCTCTTTGACTTCAGCTGCAGCACCTTCTTCCTAGAAACATTGCCAAAGGCAAGGGAAACAGGGCAAAATGAACTATTGGGACTTCATCAAGATCAAAAGCTTTTGCACAGCAAAGGAAACAGTCAACAAAACCAAAAGGCAAGCAACAGAATGGGAGAAGATATTTGCAAATGACATATCAGATAAAGGGTTAGTATCCAAAATCTATTCCACACATTGTGATGTCAATTTTTATTTTTCCATATTTTTTTTCATACACTTATTTGGAAAAGCATTTGGTGGTCAGGTTTCTATTTTGTGTTGGAGTTTAAAAAATAGATCTTCCTTGACTTTGATAGTATAGAAATTTCAACAATATTTGTTCTTCCAATCCATGAGCATGGAATGTCTTTCTATTTCTTTGTGTCTACTTGAGTTCCTTTCATCAGTGTTTTATAGTTTTCAGAGTATAGGTATTTCACCTCTTTGGTTAGGTTCTTTGGTTAGGTTCATTCTTAAGTACCTTTTTTTTATTTTTGGTACAATTGTAAATGGTATCATTTAAAAAATATCTCTTGCTGTTGCTTCATTATTTGTATATAGAAATGCAACAGATTTCTGTATGTTAACTTTGTATCCTACGACTTTATGGAATTTGTTTATTCGTTCTACCAGTTTGGGGGGGGGAATCTTTCATGATGTCATTTCATCTGGAAATAATGAAATTTTTACTTCTACCTTCAGATCTGGATAAATTTTATTTCTTTTTGTTGTCTGAGTGCTGTGGCTAGGACTTCCAATACTTTGTTGAGTAAAAGTGGTGAAAGTCAACATCCCTTATTCCTGACCTTAGGGGAAAATCTCTCATTTTCTTTCCCCATTGGAGATGATGTGAGCTTTGGGTTTTCATATATGGGTTTCATATATGACTTTTATGATGTTGTGGTATATCCCCTCTAAACCCACTTGTTGAGGGTTCTTATCATGAATAGATATTATGCTTGTCAAATGTTTTTTCTGTGTTTGTTGGAATGATCCTTTGTTTTATTGACGTGATATACCACATTCATTAATTTGTGAATACTTTGCCACCCTTGCTGACGAAAAAATCCCACACGATGATGGTGAATGATTTTTTTTAATGTGTTGTTGAATTCAGTTTGATAGTACTTTATTGAGGATTTTTACATCTATGTTCATTAGAAATATGGACCTGTGCTGCTTCTTTAGTGGTATCTTTTTTTTCCAAATTATTTATTTATTTATTTATTTGTTTATTTTTTTATTATTATTAATTTTTTATTTTTTATAAACATATATTTTTATCCCCAGGGGTACAGGTCTGTGAATCACCAGGTTTACACACTTCACAGCACTCACCCAAGCCTTTAGTGGTATCTTTATCCAGTTTTAATATCTACAGTAACTCTGTCTTCATAGAATAAATTTTGAAGTTTTCCTTTCTTTTTAAAAATTTTTTTGGCATAGTTTGAGAAGAATAGGTATTAAATCTTCTTTAGCTGTTTGTAGAATTCACCTGTGAGGCCACCTGGCCCTAGACTTTTGTTTATTGGGAGTTTTTTGACTTCTGATTCAACTTCCTTGCAGGTTATTGGTCTGCTTAGATTTTCTAGTTCTTCCTGTTTCAGTTTTGGTAGGTTAAGGGTTTCTTGGAATTTATCCATTTCTTATAGGTGGTCCATTTTGTTGTTATATAGTTTTCCATAATATTCTCATAATTGTTTGTATTTATATGGTGATTTTATTTATTTGATTCATTTCTATTTTTTCTTGATAAGTCCGGCTAGAAGCTTATCAATGTTACTGATTTTTTTCAAAGAATCAGCTCCTGGTTTCATTGATCTGTTCTGTTTTTGTTGTTGTTCTTGTTGCTGTTGTTGTTTGGTATTTGGTTTTGGTTTTTTTGTTGTTGTAGTTTCTATATCATTTACTTCTGCTCTGATCTTTTATTATTTCCTTCCTTCTGCTGTTTTTAGGTTTTGTTTGTTGTTCTTTTTCTAACTCTTTTACCTGTGAGGTTAGACTTATTTGAGATTTTTCTTGCTTCTTGACATAGTCCTGTATTGCTATAAACTTCCTTCTTACCACCATTTTTGCTGCATCTGAAAGGTTTTGGACCATTGTGTTTATTTTCATTTGTTTCCACATTTTTTTATGTCTTCTTTGATTTCCTGGTGGACCCATTCCTCGCTTAGTAGCATGTTGTAGACCCTCCATTTTCTGTGGTGTTTCTAGATTTTATCTTGTAAATGACTACTAGTTTCATAGCATTGATGCACACTCTTCATTCTATTTTTCCTATGGTGGTTTTCTCATACCAATATATGACATAATTTATTATGCTTATTATTTATTATCAGCCTCTGCTCCCTACGTTCTAGTATTATAATTATGTTTGCTCATTTTGTTTGGCGATATACAAAGAGTAATGTCTGGCATAGAGATGTTAAAAAATGTTTGTTTCCCATAAGAATGTAGTGTGGAATGATTTTCTGATTTGGGGTCCAGAATCCTACTGCAGAACACACTTTGATATTTTCCTTTCCCAATGTCAAAGGTACCCCTTAGTACACAAAACATTTTTGTTTCTGTTTGTCCCTGGAGGAAGAAGGAAGGTTGTATGATGAAGGGTAGTGATAAAAGAAAGGGACATGGCTTTTATACTGGTGTAGGCTGGGATAAAAGGATGGTTTTGGCACTCACGACTTCCATAAAAGTAATTTCTTCTTTTTGAAATCTAAGTTCTTTTTTCTTTCTTTCTTTCTTTCTTTTCTTTTTTTTTTTTTTTTTTTGATTTATTCTTACTTAAGCCTTCTGTGTGACAGAACTTGCCCTTGACATGGCTTATCAAAACTATATCATTGACTTTTATATTTAACAGCTTGGAAATATGTGAACAGAAATTTGCTTTACAGAAAACTTAGGAGTGCCATCTAGTTTCCGTATAATAATGAACATCTTTCCTTATATCCTGGGTTGGTATCTGACCATGGCTCTTTATTAGATCTCTCAAGAGGTTAACCTCTTACCTTTTTCTTTCTCCCAACTTGAAAATGAGACCCAGGGTAATCTGAGGTGGCTTAAAATTATTTAGAATGGGTGAAGAGGAAAAATAAATTCAGAACTGTAATGCAATCTGTGTGTTCCTTAGCCAGGCTCTCTTTGCCTGTGGGACATGGTTCAACAAAGTCACTTGATACATTGGTGTGTTCAGATGTATAGCTGATTGCTTTGGGTTTCTGTTCTCACTTGATTTGTGAGTAATAAGCCCCAGTTTACCAACTGATGAGTGACTTAATAGAAAATGGGAGAACAAGTGTCAATTTAACAAAATCAAGAAGCTACCCACAGAGAAAAGAAGCACTTTTCTTTTTAAGTCTAATTTGGGTTCTATATTAAAAAAAAAAAAAATGAGTGAGAGTCTTTTCTCACTGCTCTCAGCTCAAGAAAGAAATGCCAAGTGGCAAAAATTCTCCTTAATTTTTTCTTTTCTTTACATTGAATGGGTGAAAATTACCCAATTTGTATGCCCATTACAAGTTGCTTAAGTGATTTCTAGAGAAGAGAGCTATATTCCTCTTTCCCTGCATTGCTGCACAGTATTTCAAGGCAATGTAGATGGATCAAGTGAAGATCTTTGACAAAAATACCTGCCTACTGCTAAAAGCTCATAGAGGTAGCTTTAAGCTGCTTAAAAGTGTGCATATGGAATGAACTTTGACTAGCATTATTTGGCCAAATACCTTGACATCAAATAATAATTTCTTTTTCTAACCCATCATTTTACAGAGGAGAAAACTGGTTTACAGATAGCCCACTATATGTGAAGCAATGAGTATAAGAGCTCTGTAAACATATGATATCAAATGAGATAATGTAGCATAGTAAAGGAGCATGAATTTTGGGGTCACAGTGAGAAAGCGTTATATCCCTATTCTCCAATTTATTCACTGTGGGGCACTGGGTGAATTTCTGAAGATCTGTGAGCCTTATCAATGAAATTAAAGTATTAATTCTTATTTCTTGTGATATAAAAGATAACTATGAAAAATTAACAATAAGAATTAAATAATTACATATTCCAAGCACTCTCGATCCCAGGACCCTGAGATCATGACCTGAGCCGAAGGCAGCGGCTTAACCCACTGAGCCACCCAGGTGCCCCTCCAAGCACTCTCATAAGTATTTTACACATATGAATGTCCCAACAACTCTATGACTATCATGTTTTTATTATTCCCATATTATATAGAATTAGCTAGTCATGAAATTAAATGATCCATGTAAAACACTGTGTATAATTCCTGATTTATGTTGAATAAGAAGTTTAAATTACCACCTCATGATCACCATCATTATCTTCATTGTCCTAGTTATTATTCTTATTTTATTAATATTATTTTGATAATTATATAGTAGACATTTTCATCCATTTCCACACTCACACCATATCTGACCCTGGGCACTAGAGCAGAATATTGTAAATTTGGAGAGGAATTCTCCATTTACATTAAAGTTTCCACTATACCAAGTACAACACCTACTAATTATTAAATAAACCTTGGTTTAAAATTAGTCATCTCCTCAAAATTGGTCATAGATTTTTTTAATTTGTAGAGCTTATTTTATAAAACAAGGTGTTAATCAAGGTATCTCCTGATGCTTGGTTTCATATACACACACATTTTCCTTTCGCTTCAAATTATAGTTGTTTCTTACAGAGTAGGTCATATTGATGACACTGCACAAAGGAATGGCTTAATGAAGATTTGTTCTGGTTCTCTTGAGATACACATGTTCTCGGTGAACATAGGACTGTGCTGAATCCTATGTTTTCAAATCCTTTTTGCAGATCTCTTCCCTGTTAATCATCTATAATTGATCAAAGATCAAGATCTTTTGGTAGAGAAGAGGAGGAAAAATACATTAACTAGTCATTCTTATTTATTAATTTGGTATTCATTAATTAATTTATTCATTAATAAAGCAGAGAAAATTAAAAAAAATCTTTCATTCTCACTTTTCTGATAAATACAGAGACATGTACACTTCAGGCATGATAGTTGTCATTTTCTAGGGCCATTAAAAGTAGACAGAGTGATCACAACAAAAAAGAAAACATATTGATGAAATGCTTTAACTTCCAAGCAACACATCTATCTGAAATGTGAATAAAGCTGTATTTCACACATGATTTTAAATCTGCTGTTGTTAGTCTCATATTTCAATTATGCCTCATTTTCCTAAAAGGATACATTTGGCTTATAAGTCTCACAAGCTAACAGCTGTTGGATACAGTGTTTTAATTAAAACCTTTGCCTCAATACATTTTATAAGGCAATTAGAATGTTCACAAGAAATGTTTGAGAAAAGTTCATCTGACTCTATTTAAGAAATGGGACATTGTATTTAACTTTGAGCAATGTGAGGCCCTGGTAGGGACCATGGTAATTTGACCAAAATAACCCTAATTATTAGATTAAAAAATCAAGAAAAATACAAAAAAGCCATAAAGCTACATTTTGATAATTTATACTTAAAGTGGAGTAAAATCATGTTAATTACATGAAGTTATTTGTCTCTAAAAAGGAAAGGGTATCAAAACTGAAAAGGGACCTAACATTAAATTCACCCATAATATACAGGAGAAGAAACTGGAAAATCTTTCTGTGCATGCCTGGATGTGATCTTCTTAGTTCTAAAGATATGTTGAAGTAAGAAGGAAAATAGGATGCAGAAAAATAAGCCTATATTTTGGCTCTGACATTTTACAACTGTGTTAGGTTGGATTCTAAGTCTCAGTTTGCTCATCAATAAATTGGAAAAATAGCACATACCTTATAAATATTTGCAAAGCCAAAAATCCTATATATTCCATAAATTTACTGGAGACTCTGTGCAAAATAAACAGTAAACATATTGCTGCTGATTATCACTTTTGTTACAGTCATAATCATTATTAATGTTTGGGTTGTGTAACACATGGCTTGATTTAGTCAATCAAAGAAACAACGTATGTGTTCAATGATGTGGGGGATGATAAAGTCTATTGATGTATTTTTATAATATAGAGAAGTTTCAGTTTAAACCAAGGAAAGAGTAACTGATTTGGCAGACTAGTTCTTTGGAAACTTTTGTAAGACCCTGCCCCTTGTTGTGAGGGGAGGTCCTCACCCCAATACCATTTATAGCACTTTGTTGTCAGAAAGAAAAAGGAAATTCTGCCATAAACCGAACAGGCTATAACTTGATAGTCTTTTAAGATTTTGTTGGTGTTTCTTGGGTCCCCGTTGGGCTTAAGAGCCCTCAGTGCATATGGCTGGGATAACCCTCATGGATTCCTCTGCAGCCTTGGTTGTGTTTGTATTGGTTTTACTATCTTGAACTATGAAGACAGAGCAAGTTTGATTGATTAAAGCCCATGGTCGTTCTTGAGCCACAAGCAAAGGGTTGTTTGATTTTGTGTGTTTTCTCTAATCGGTACTTAAATTCCTATTTCCCCCAAGGTATCTGTAATAAAATTTGCCAGCTATTTAATAGTAACTAGGATGCCTTGTACAGATTTCTCTGTTCATTTATTTTAATCCTGGTATTAGAATTCTCAGGTCTTTTGAAACCCAAATTGCTATCTTTTGAGGCATGGTAGGTCCTTACACTATAATATTTTAGGTAATTCTAAGGAGGACAGACGAAGTCTTAAGAAAATCTTCAGCTGTCATTTCCTTAGCTAGACTTCTTGTATTATTATCAATAAGGCGAATTCATCATTATGTATACATAAGACTGACATTGTAACTTTTTAAAGAATTTACATAACATTGGAACTTATCAATATTAACACTTTACCAAGTTTTATTACACTTAATAGAATTTTTTCAAATGATCTAATAATTCTTAGACCTCCCTTAAAAAGGTCAAAGTACAATACTGCTTTGGGATTACACTTTTCATCAATAATTTACTGTTTATAAGCCTAGAATGGCCTTGATAATGGAGTTGGATGAACTTCCAAAGTTAAGAAAACACATATATGACATATACGCAAGAGAAGAAACATAAAAATAGAAAGCCCTTGCAGAGATCAAAACTCATAATTATTTCCCTACAGACAGTTTTGGATAACATGCTGCTAATAGATTAAAGAAAGAAGTTAGGTGAAAGAATTCTGAAATATCTTAAAAAGACTCCAGCCAAATATCTCAGGCTGTGAATTCATCAGATTGGAGCCAGCTAGGGAAGACTGAAATAATAAAAAAGAACCCTGAAAAAAAAAAAAAAATCTTTTGCCAAAGGTGACTTCGCATGTTTTTCCTTTCTCTAATTCAGGTATCAATAATCACCTGAAAATTCAAATATGGTCTATTTAAAGAAAAATAAAATTAAAAATAAAATAAAAATTCTAGGTTTAATTATCAAAGTGCTTTTAATAGCAATACATGGTTTGTTGCCTTCAAAATGAGCAATAATAAATGAAATGTTAGAATCTCCCTACAATATCTTTGTCAATTCTTTTTTTTAAAGATCTCATTAATTTATTTGACAGAGAGATTGAGATCACAAGTAGGGAGAAAGGTAGCCGGGCGAGGGGGAACCAGGCGCCCCACTGAGCAGAGAGCCCGATGCAGGGCTAGATCCCAGGACCCTGAGATCATGACGTGAGCCGAAGGCAGAGGTTCAACTCACTAAGCCACCCAGGTGCCCCCTTTGTCAATTCTTGATCTCAAGCATATTTTTTTGTGAGCTATTCAATAAATTGTTATGCTATAAGATGGTTAGCTTTTGATGTTTTCAGAAACATGAAAATTCACACTTGACCAAAAGCAATCTGTTGAGTCTTGGAATCCTTCAAGAAAGATATTAAATGGCAAAAGTTTTATCTCTTATTCTTGATTTGTGGTGAGTGTTTTAATATCAATATTTCGTAACACTGGATATCAAATACAAAGTCTTTAAAATGTGTTTTCCCATAATTCATCTTATAAAGTAGTGTTATTCAATTATATTTCACATTTTCATTTAATTTTCTTATTTCCCATTTTTCCATTATTATAAAATAAAACTAGGTACAAACATTTCCAGATTATTATGAAGTAATGAAACAAAGTAGAGATAAAAGAAATGAAAACTTACATTTCCCTCTCCTACCATCTATGAAATGTAATTATTTTCATCTATTTTCATTTAGTTCTCTAAATAGCTTATAATAACCAATTTTATTTTCATTTTTTCTATGTTAATAGTGGGACTCAAAGCAGGGTAAAAGTAGTTAAGGGATTGTCCATTTTTACAATATTGTAAAGTGGAGAACCTTTGAGTCAAGATCAAGATAGTGACAGGGATGCCTGGGTGGCTCAGTTGGTTAAACAGCTGCCTCTGGCTCAGGTCATGATCCCAGGGCCCTGGGATTGAGTCCCACATCAGGCTCCTTGCTCGGCAGGGAGCCTGCTTCTCCCTCTGCCTCTGCCTGCCACTCTGTCTGCCTGTGCTCCCACGTTCTCTTTCTAACAAATAAATAAATAAAATCGTAAAAACAAAAAAAAAAAAAAGAAAAGATTGCATGACAGCAAATTCTTATACATTCCAAAGCTTCACAGTCTATATTTTCTGAAATAAATTTTGGTAAATATTTGTTTGTTTGCTCCAAAACAAACAGACAAACAAAAATATAATAAAATTTCCTCTGCTACATTTCTGAGAAATAAGCATTATTTTTCCCCCCTTGGCAATAAAACAAAGAGGATGAAATTCCTGCCTAAGTGGATTGTGGTCCCTTGGAAGAAAGAAATTTAGAGAAAATATGGCAAAAAAGTTAATTTATTTTAGGATTTATTGGGGGTTAACAGAGATGAATTCACATAATCTTTTACATTTGACATTAAAAATGGAAGGGTAGAGGATGTCCATACTTAGTGTCTTGAATGCTGAGAGTATGAGGCATACGACCCATGAAGGCTGTAGGAGATGGTCAGGTAATAGAAAGAAGAAAATTTTATTTAAAAAAGAAAAAAGTAAACACTATTAGAAGCTGGTTCAGGATATTTCTGGTAGAATTTGTAACAGCTAAAGTACTGGTTTTAATTTGTCTATAACACACCATTCAACGGAATGACTGAAGACTCATTTAGTATCCAAGCATAATAGTAAGATATCAGAATTATACAGGATGACTAAATCCATCAAACCTTTAGAGACTAGGTAGGAAAACTAAGGAATAATACATGCCTAAAAAATATATAATGGATTTTAACCTGAAGGTGCAGTCACAAAGCTAATGTCCTTATAGAAAGATGGCAATCTTTTTGAGATCCAAAAATGCAAAATCTATCCAAAGAGAGAAAATCCATGAGGAATGTTGTTTTCAGAGGTGATTTTGAGAAATAAGGATGGGCAAGGGAAAATGAATAGAAGAAGAAAAGAGGCTATGGCATCCTAAGGTTTCTTCTTTACCTAGAATGCTTATATCACTGCCTGGAAAAAAAAAAAAAAAGTGATTTACCATTATCTATATTATCAATCTAGAAACAGGTTAACTTTCAGATGACCATTATAAAAATGGTATTACAAATCATGGGTACTTGTTACTATAAAGATAGTAGATAACAAGCATCTGTAATAAAAATAAGACATTGTCTTTTTTAAAAAGTCTGCTATAATTACCTATGTATTAGAGCAGAAGTGTTATCAAAGTATGCCTGAGATAAGCAAAGAAAGGAAAGACAATATAAGCCAAAAAAAAGAGAGAGAGAGAGAGAGAGAGAGAAATTTTTAGAGGAGTAGATTGAAGAAATTTAGAGCAATTATGGTACAGTTTCAGGTTTTACCAACTGACAAAAATAAATGAGCCAAACATACAATGAGAGAATGCTACATGAATGAATTGGTTGAAACTGGAATTCAGTTTCAAAGAATAACTTTTGGCAGAGTAGAAAGTGCAAGGTTGGCTTAGGAATAGGAGTATGATGGAGTGGGATGTTTGGAGAGGCTTTCTTTTATAATTTCTTATTTTCAAATATATGGGAGTAGATAAATGACATTTACATTAAAAAAAATGTCAAAATGGCATCCAGCCCTAGGATAAGAAAATAGTAATTTCTCCTCTAGCAAAGAAGCCAAAATTGACAAGAAAAGACATTTCACAGATACCAAGTGCAGCCTGGTTACACACTGGGCATATTAAGTGAACAAAATGAGACTTTTATAGGAAAGATGTAGTGTATTAGACACAGACAATTTCATTCAAATGGTTTAAATCCTTTGCTTTTGCTTAAAACAGTGTTAGATTAAACAAAAAATATCTCCTTCAAATTTTAAATATTTCATATATTACATCCCTGGAAAACCCTAGTCACAAGGAGATCATACTGAAGAGAGGAATCTTTCTTTTCTCCCCCTACCCCACTATTCTTAGAGTGTTTCCCCTTAAAAATGTGAAAGAATAAGGATATTATTGCTGCATGGAATGGATAAGAAGGTAGTAAATCTTTCTTCATACATAATGTATTTTTTTTACAAAATAATTTAAATAGTAACATGGGGATATTTGCATATTCCACTCCATAGTTATCTTAATAATTTTCTGAAAGTAAATGATTAGATGCAATTATATATATATTTCAAATTTCTTGATTTCTCCTTTTTTTTTTTTTAAACACACAGTCAAATAGAAACTACAACCAATTGGAATCCATACAAGCAGAATGACTTACAAATCTAGCTGCTCCAAATGTAAATCCCTTCCTACTCATTGCTCTTAGACCTTTCTTGTCTTTTGGCCACATGGTTTGAGATACAGAATAATTTATTAGTTAGCAAAGCAGTGCCATATTACCAATATGACTATTTGGGATTTAAAAAAATCAAACTATTTTGCATTGCCTTTAGTGCAATATGAAGTAGAAGACAGTGGTTAAGGTGTGCCTGGTTCATTGGTAACTGCCCAATGGGGTCAGAGGCAAAAGAAAGCATCCCATATGAGACTTGAAAATACAGAGTAAGAAAAAAGAAAAACCGAGTTAATTTTTTGCATGATCTAAAATAAAAGACAATTTTATCGCTGTGATAATAATCAATAGTAAAATAGCACTCATTAAACTATGTGATTTCTCAAGAGATAGAAAAGGAAAAAAAGGTTAATAAAGGTGAAAAGTGGGAATCTTATCTACCTCTTTCTAGTAATTTTAATGATCCTTTGAATGTTATATTGGTGATAACAATGATCTCTCTGTAAGAATAATTAAAACACTCACAGATGAGCAACAGTAGACTAGTTAAATACTATATTGTACCTGGCTTCTTTCACCTGTCCATGTAGTTGTAATCCATTTTTCTCATTGTTCTTTATATCAACTGTATGACTAATCATTTACCCATTCTATTATTGGGAGACTTTTGGATTGTCAAGTGACCTTCAAGAAATCAAGCAACATGGGTGTTTGGGTAAAACAAAATAAAAAGAATTAATTAAAACATTCAAAAGAGAAATTGTTCTACTAACTTCTTCTCCTGACATCTGAGATGGCCCCTCTCCCATACTGCCTATGTCGTTCATAACAAAAATCTCTACAGAGTTCTTTTGTTGATTCATTAGGGTAGATTCAGCAAAATGTTAGGAGCCAATGTTCAGAAACTCAGAAGTCTTGGGATATAAAACTCCTTTCCATGCAAGGGCACAATGACTTCATTAGACTGGTGATTTTAACTTCAGTCCTATGTATGAATTACCAAAGACACTGTTCAGAAAACATTAAATACCATATCAGAGATACAAGGTTCATAAGGATTTGCAAGCATTCTAAAGAATACATCTTTCAAAATTAATCTCATTTCTTTGGTTGAGAGATTAAAGAAATTGCCTGGAGAGTACATGATGACATCAAAGAATTGTGAAGTTCGAGTCAGGTATCACTGGAAATAAACTAAACAAAGTATGTGCGTGTGGGGTTATGTCTAAGAACTATTAAAAATTATTAACTTATTTATAAATATTAGTATCTTTAGTTACTATTAATATAACCCTTAGTAGGAACCAAATACATTTTATATGTATTGGAGTTTAGAGGGAGTAAAATTCTTATTTATGTCCACAATTAACAAAAAATGTACCACCCCAAAGAAAAAAACAAACAAAGAAGAATCTTGCTTATTGATATCATCCTGAAGAAGAATTTCTGGACATGAGATCCAAGTTTTCCCTAGCATCTTTCCAACTTAACATAACTTAGCAATATATAAAGGACATTTAATAAAGCTCTATGAGACATGATATGCATTTGATAGTAAAAAATGTATAAAGAGGGGCACCTGGGTGGCTCAGTGGGTTAAGCTGCTGCCTTCGGCTCGGGTTGTGATCCCAGGGTCCTGGGATCGAGGCCCACATCGGGCTCTCTGCTCAGCAGGGAGCCTGCTTCCCTCTCTCTCTCTGCCTGCCTCTCCATCTACTTGTGATTTCTCTCTGTCAAATAAATGAATAAAATCTTTAAAAAAAAAATGTATAAAGAACTAGGGGTACCCGAGTGGCTTAGTGGGTTATATGTCTGACTTTTGGTTTCAGCTTAGGTCAAAATCTCAGGGTCCTGAGATGGAGACCCACTTAGGCTCCAAGCTTAGTGGGGAGTCCTCTTTTTCCCTTCCCCCCTGCCCATCTCTCCTCTGCCACCCCCCTCTCGCTACATGCTTGCACACACTCTCTCTCTCTCACAAATAAATAAAATCTTTAAAGAATGTATAAAGAACTAAAACATTTTAGGGATTTAGGCTTCCAATATGATTAATTTTAATAGATATAAACATGTGAATGTGCAGTTAGTTTCAAAATTTTTTAAAAAATAATTTATTCCAGGTATGTAAGTTGGTTTAATATTTGAAAAATCAATTAATGTAACCCAGCATACCAACAGGCTAAATAGAAAAATCTTATAATCACATTAATTAGTGTGGAAAACTCATTTGACAAAATACAGATGCAATTCATGATAAAATAAACTAGAAAAAATAGGAAATTTCTCAACTTCATAAAAACATCTATAAGAGACCAACAGCTAACATAATACATAATGGTGAGAGACTGGGTTCTCCCTTCCCACACCCCAAGCCATCTTATCTCACCACTTCTATTCAACACTGCCCAGGGAAGCCCTATTTAGTTCAATCATACAAGAAAAGAAAATGTATGCAGAGGGGAATATAAAAAGAATAAAATAATAAATTTCTTTTGTCACAGATGACATGACTGTTCATGTAAAAATTTACCTAATTGTCCAGAAATACCATTTCCTAGAAAAACAAAAAATTATGTTCTTGGGTATAAATATAACAAAGTATGTATAAGATCTGTATGTAGGAAGTGAAACATGGATGCAAATCAAAGAAGATCTAAATAATGGGAAAGATAGTTTTTGTTCATAGATTGGAAGGCTCAGAATTGTGAAAATGTCACTGCTTCCCAACTTGATCTATGGATTCAATACGATTCAAATCAAAATACTAGCAAGGTGTATTATTGGTATTGATAAGCTGATTCCAAAGTTTAAATGGAAATGCAAAGAACCTTAAATTGCCAGCAAAATACTGAAGATTAGTGTTGGACTTGCACTATTAATTTTTAAACTAATTTTAAAGCTGCAATGATCAAGGTAATACTGTCCTAGCAAAAGAAGCATGTATCACTGGAACAATATAGAGAGTTCAGATGTAGACTTGCACAAAGATAATCAGCTGATTATTGACAGAGGCAGCAAGGCAATTCAACAAAGAACGGTCTTGGGGCGCCTGGGTGGCTCAGTGGGTTAAGCCGCTGCCTTCGGCTCAGGTCATGATCTCAGGATCCTGGGATCGAGTCCCGCATCGGGATCTCTGCTCAACAGGGAGCCTGCTTCTCTCTCTCTCTCTGCCTGCCTCTCTGTCTACTGTGAACTCTCTCTGTCAAATAAATAAATAAAATCTTTAAAAAAAAAAAAAAAAACAAAGAACGGTCTTTCTAGCAAACGGTTCCAGGACAATTTGATATTGACATGCAACAAGAACTAAAGTGCCTAGACATAGATCTTACATATTTCACCAAAAAACAACTTAAAATAGATCATAGATCTAAATATAAATATAAAAATATTAACAATGAAATGTATATAGCTTTATTAATAATCTGTAAGAAGTCATAGTCCGGCACAGGGAAATATTCCCTATCTCATCAGAAAGTAAACGTGTTTGGAAACCCTTTCCTAATGCTCAGAACTGTGTACTGTTGAGTTTACATCTCAGTGCTTCAAGAGCTGGGCTGCTACTCTATAGAAGGTGGTTTTACCCTCCTCCCAGCAATATTCTGTGGCTGACTGTGATTCCCTTCACAGAGCAGGAGATAAGGGGTTGAACAAAATTTCACCTGGACAGGCTTCCCTTACAGATTGGCTTCTTCCTCCCTACAAAAGGGAACTGAAAGAATTAAAATGTGAATTTCATATAATTTCACATTTCACAAAATGTCATTCTTTGAATTTTTTAAAAGCATTTAAACAGGTAAAAACAATATCCCAACTTCATAGGCTATCCAAAAACAGGAAATAGGTTAGATCTGACGGATTAGCCTTAGATTGCCAACCCATGGTCTAAGGAACAACCCTCCCTGGGCACCTGGGTGGCTCAATCAGATGAGCGACTGCCTTACGCTCAGGTCACAATCCTGGAGATCCAGTGTTCCAGTCCCCACATCCGGCTCCTAGCTCAGTGGGGAATCTGCTTCTCCCGCTCTCTCTCTGCCCTCCCCCCTCTCATGCTCTCTCTTTCTCTCTCTCACTCTCTAATAGATAAATAAAGTCTAAAAAAAAAAAAAAAGAGAGAAGAGAGAAAAGGAAAGGAAAGAAGGGAAAAGAAGAGAAAAGACCAAACGAAATAAGACAAAACATCTGTACATTCCTCCTCTCACCTGTCAAATTGTTTTCAGGTTCCTAGTCAGGGATTGCAAGAGGCAGCCAGAGTAGAGTAAGGTTTTTTTTGTTTGTTTGTTTGTTTGCTTTGTTTTCCTATAATTGATTTTAAGAAGGTATGAGAATGTCTGGGAAGGAAGGCCATGTATAGATGAGAATAGGGAGAAGGATGGGTGAAAACCACCAAGGCAGGACAGTAGTGGTCTGTGAGTTCTCTAAACATGGGGCCTATAGCCTATGCTTATACTTAGTAAGTAGCAGAGGCATTGGCTTGGAGTCTTATACGGTGAGCCTGCGGGATGCCATAGGGAATCAGGGTAAGAGGAACCTGCTCAAATATTCATTTTGTACAAATACCACGTAGAAAATAGTAATGTAATGTCATTTTTAATGTGTATACACACACACACACACACACTTTAATGTACGTGTGTGTGTCTGTATGTGTGTGTGTTTACCATATGTAAAGATATTTGTCCCTGGGAGTGTGGGGGGAGGCAATACTGTACCTATTGCAACATTCAATATGTTTGATATGTTGAAATCAAAGCACAGGTTTATCCATGAATGGGAAGAGTGTAAGAGAAATGGAAATAGAAGGTCCATATTGTATTTATTCAAACAGGAGTTGAACACCTACTTTATACTAGGTTTTGCTCTCATAGCATTACTTGAGAATTGCCTACTTACTACTTGAAAGGAAAGGAAATGCCTTGTTTATAGATTCCGTGAGTACTTTCTTGGCAATGCAACACATATCAATGTTTTCATCTAGCTAACAAATTCAGGTCTGACTTTAAATTCAAAGCTTTTGCTAAATGTCTTTAGCATTTCCCCTTAGTATCTGAAATATCTTAAAAGTTGTTTATTGCAATTCCTGAAAGCCAATTAAAAGCACTCCTGTTGGCTCTCATAGAGACCTCCTATGTACCTTAAAAATATTTCTGGTTGAGAAATAATTTAATGAGAAAAAAGCAGTGGGTTTCTAACTATTAAAATTGACATTCACTGGGCAGGGAGGAAGGGTCATTGCTTGAAGGAGTAGAGAAGAAACTCTGTTTCATCTCTTATATTTTAATATTTAGCTCATATCATGGAATGGTATTGAGCAGATTGGGAAGAAAATAAAAACTATTACAGTTTTTATAAAGTTAGAAACTAAGACTTTACAGGCACTGCACGCTAGAATGATGTTAGTCATTTTAATATATTTTATAATATTCCAAAATGTTTCCATGGGAAACGCTATGTAATTTACTCTTTCTTAAAGATCCAAATTGCATGCATATTATCACATTTACAACAATAAAGTCCTAGTTAAAGAAGGTTTATTTGCTTTTTTAAACCAAATTCCCACATATTTTTTAATACCAACCTGTGATACATTCTGTTAAGGAAATTTATAGAGATGTACATGATAAAAGGAGATCTATGGCAGCAGTACAGGAAGTGTTGGCACAGAGCTGGGTCAAGGTGCGGAATTCAATGAAGCTCAAGAGAGATTGTGCTAGACTATTCTGACAAGTGTCACTACCTTTATCTTGATGGAAAGGGCAGATGGAAGTTATTAAATATTTTTAAATGGGGGTAAGAATAATCAAAGTTGAGATTTGAAAAGTTTGCTCTGACTGAAATGCAGAGCGTACTTTAGTAACTAGAGAGGAGACAGAGCGGCTCATTAAGAAAAAAAAAAAAAGAAAAGAAAAAAAAAGAAACAAACCTCAACTATGGCTGAGAGAACTTGAGTGTGAAGAACAGGAGGAGAGGGCCTTGGGGTAAGTATTGAAAATCTACATATTTAAAGGCTAGAGAGAGAAGAACATGAAAGTTAAAATGCCTAAGAAGAAGTGTTCATAATTATCGTAGAACAACCAGGGGTGTTTGGTTTCAGTGAATCCAATGGAAGAGAGAATTTTTACCTTGTGAAATTCTGGGGTAAAATAAGATTTGGGGATATATTCATCTAATTGCACTCATGGACTATTTTAAGACTTATCCCCTATTTGCAGATTTTTCCCGAAATCCATTCCACGCTGTCTTTAATTTAGCTTTCTCCTCTGTATTTTCAGGACCACAGAATATGTCATTAAATCAGTTCACAAAAAAATTGCTGGATGCTAGCTAGCTATGCGCCAAACTAAGTTGGGCAACAACATTCTCAGACTTGAGAGTAATGTATCTCCTGACTGCAAGGTACCTACCGAGAATTGGGGATTCAAATATACATATTTAATCTATGAATATAAATTTATCTATGAATCTATTTATTTATTTATTTGACTTTATCTTTAAGAGTAGTTTTAGGTTCACAACAAAATTGAGAAGGTACAGATATTTTCTCATACATCCTTTGCCCCCTCATATGCATAGCCTCCTCAATTAGCAACATTCTCCATCAGAGTGAGACAATTGTTACAGCTAGTAAACCTATATGTACTCATAATTGTCAATCAAAGTCTGTAGTTTGCGTTAGATTTCACTCTTGGTTTCACATATTCTACAGAATCTACAAAACAGTTTTACTGCTCTAAAAATCTTCCATGTCCCACGTATTCATTCCTCCCTCCACCCTAATCCCTGGTAACCACGAATCTTTTGCCTCCACAGAGTTGCCCTTTCCACAATGTCATATAGATGGAATAAAACAGTATCTAGACTTTAAGATTGGTTTCTTTCACTTAGTAATATGCATTTAAATTTCATTCACATCTTTTCATAGCTTGATAACTCAGTTCTTTTCAGTGCTGAAAAATGTTCCATTGTTTGAATGTACCACAGTTCATTTGTCTCTTCTCCTACTGAAGGACATCTTGGTTGCTTCCAAGTTTGAGTAATGATGAATAAAGCTGTTGTATTGGTTAATTGGAGTTCTTCAGGTAAACAGAACCAGTTGGAGATTATCTATCTATCTATCCATCATCTTCATCTATTTAATCTACATATTGAAGTGAGCAATATTATGAGAAATTGGTTCACCTGATTGTATAGGCTAAGAAATGCCACAATCTGCTAACTACAAGTTGGAGTCCCCGGAAAGGTAGTAGAATAATTCAGTTCAAGTCCAAAGGCCTAAGAAACAAAAGATCTAATGATTAAATTCCAGTCCAAAGGCAGAAGATGAGGTAAGATGTATATGGGTGTATCATGGAGGCAGGAGGAATGGGGCAAATTCCTCTTTCCACTGCCTTTTGTTCTATTCAGAATCTCAGTGGATAAGACAACCCCCAACACATGGGAAGGACGATCACCTCTATGGAGTCCACCAATTCAAATGCTAAGCTTATCCTGAAACACCCTTGCATATATATCCAAAAATAAGATTTAGCTAATCTGTCCCCTCCTGAATGTCCATAGTTCATTCAATGAGATATCTCTGCACTTGTTTTCAGAAATCCAATCTCAACCTTGTACAGTATGTGGAATCTCAATTTATCATGTTGGTAATTGTACTTTGCCTAACCCTATAGTCTTGCCCCATGCATGGGTATATAGGTGTTTAACTAAAGACTTAGGGGACTCTCTGGTTGGATTTCAGGAACTTTTCTGCACAGCTCTGGTTTGTTTGCTTGCTGTTTGTTTTTTGGTATTCTGTCTCATAAATTCGAAAGTACCAACTTTTCTTCTCAGTCAGTGATACCAATATCATCTACTTAAGTTTCCTCACCAAACTATGATCTAGAAAGTGCTACCAGGTAGTATTTCAGAGCAACCACAGTGGGAGGATGACCTTTCCTTTTCCTCCGAGATGACAATCCTGTACATTCTGTTGTCGAATACCTGAAAATATTTATTTTATATGTTTTGTCCAAATTTGAAGTTAGTTAATGTTGGAGAGCTAGTCCAAGAGAAGATTTTTTTTTTCGTGGAATAATTTTTCCTTTAGACAGTATTCCTCCATACAGGACTACATTTCTATTTCCAGTTAGGATATGATCACACCCCCTTAACGAAATTAGGCCATCTATCGAAGAAATCAAATTTCTCACCTCTTCATTCTCAGAAAACTCTTTCTATACATCTCATTATAAATTATGTAGCATAATTGAAAACTCAGTGTTGGTCATCTGGGCATGACCTTACCTGCCCGTTACTTTATCTGTGAAAAGGCATTTATTTTGGTTGATTCCTATGAATAATTCCATTTTAAAATTCTAATATCCAAGTTCCTATCCCTTGATGCCATATCTGATATTTAAGATACAATGGGAAATGAGAGAATATGATAGTATTTACTCGTTCTAGTTTTGTTGAAATCTATCCCAGCACTGTCCATTAACCCACACCTTCCTTTCATTTTCCCAATATATCTGGACACACATAGCACATAGCATAGTGGTTAAGATCAAAAGTTTTCAAGTCAGATAAAGAATAGAATCAACAGTACATATTTTATCAATTGTGTGACATTGGGAAAAGATTTAACCTTTTCAAATAATAGTTACCTCTCTGTAATGTTGATAATTAATCTTAATCTTTAGGATAAAAAATTGTGAAAATATAGTTCAATTACATATATAATTTTTGTTCTTTTCCCCCCATGTAACAAAGTCTCAATTAATCATATCAGTTATGATCATTTATAGCTGTGAATTTAATAAAACTCCCCCTCAACTCAAATGCTTGGAAGAGGCTCCAATTATTTACTAATGACATTTCACTTTGCTTGGAAAAATGCCAGCAACAATGTTCTTCATATTACTAAATAGAAGGGCAATAAAATGATTTAGAAAATCAGCCTTTTCCAGACATAGCTATGACTTCTAGCATACACATATGCAAAAAAATAAATAAATTGATTTGTTCTTATTCCTAACAACTCAGTAATCTAAGGTTGTTCCATAAGGAAGGCTTGTTATGCAGAGCAATAACTGGAGGTACCTGGAAAAAGGCCAAATTGGTTCATTGGGTGCTTTTGTATGAGTTGTCAAGCCATAAAAAAGTCAGTAGAAAAACCGAAAACCTCTTTAGAATCAATAACTAACACCTCAAGTACTTGACTTCAGTCATGACCCTGACTATGGAACATATTTTCCATTGCAAAGACTGTAAAACTGTGGAGATTTCAGGCCGTTTTCTTTTTGTACTCCAAATATGATTTTCTAATCAGCGGCTGACTGTCATTTCCACCATTTGGTGGGAGAACAAACGTGTATCAGGCAGTATTTGTATTCCTAGAACACTAATGAGTATATTGTAAGGAGATTATTAGCAAGAGCGCATTTGTTTCTATGACCCTTTAGACCTTCTCAATTAAGAGTTTTAAAAGGAGATGCTGAAATTTACAATGTTAAATTTTGTTTGGCCCCATCTTTCAGTAATAATCTAATAAACATGGCAAAATAGTATGGCACTAGTAACAACACCTGCTGGCCAGCTTAGGCTGTCTGTGCTAATAAGAGTTATTTTCAAACTTGCCTGACATCCTGCCAATTTGAAAGTGTGCTTCACTTCAAACACATTGTTAAATTAGTGGATGTAGAGTACTGAGGTACAACGAGAGATGACAGGCTGCAGGAGCCCATCACAGGGAATTTGACAATGTTCTTTGAGGGGTTTCTTCTCATTTCCAAATTAAAACCATGAGAAGCTTCATCTCAAAGATAAGCGTTGTAGAAGATCATTTAGCTTTATGGATAAGATTTTATTTTTTTTTTAACTGCAATAAAAACTTTGAGAACTACATGCGGGATTCTGTCCTTGGGAGAGTATATTTTACATTTATTCTTGCTGACCCAGTCGGCAAAACGCGTTTCCATTTTTCTAACAGTTTTAAAATTTGCTTTCAATTTCCTCTGTAAATAAAATTTGCACAACTCAAATAGAATTAGATATACTTGAGGTAGTCGCTATCATTTGATGCACTCTAAAGATGCGTTAAATTGAATATAGTGTTCTGCTCCAGATAAAGGCATAATTATTGATTGCAGGCAGCTATTGGAATTAACTACGAAGATAAATTGTGTTATTATTTTTTAAAATAGTAAACTTGGAAAGTGCCTTTAATTTTAAGCAAGTCTCTCATGAGACATAAATTATAAATCCTGGAATATTTATTTTAGAAATTTTATAAAATTATTTGTTATTAAAATAATCAAGGTAAACTAAGAATTATTGTTAGTTGGACATATAGTTCACCAATAACCTCATTGTTATCTCTCTAGAAAAAGAAATTAGGATTCATTTTGTGGGAAAATATATCTAGCTTTGTTTAAAACACAGTTTAAAGAACTTTTCTCATGATCAAATAATATAAGACTGGGGGGGGAAGCTATTTTAAATTGATGTCCCATTTTTGACTCTTAGTTTGCAAAGGGCAGAATTTTACTTCAATTATCACACAGTAGGTGTTTGGGCAAAAAGTTATTTTTTTGAATAGATAAACTTGCACTAGCAAAAAAATGGAATAAAATAATTTGTAAAGTTAAATTAAATTAAAAAAATAAAATAATATAAAACCAAAAAAATGCAAAACAACACAGGGCTTCAGGAGGAATTCAAATTAAACCAAATTTCCCTTTCTTGTTTTTCCTGTCTTTTCCAGTATATAATTTACTCCTGTATACTTTTTCTATAATATAAATCTTCCAGGATTTCTTTATGGCTCAAAATAGCTTCCCTAACTTTTGAGTCTGTGATAGATCTTTACAATTAAGTGCCAACACTTTTTCCTCGTTGCAATTCTAATTCAGGAGAAGAATCCATTTGGAGCAGTCCATCACTCACTCTAGAATAAGAAATCACAGTTTTCTTACAGCCTATGAATGAAATTCTTTTCAGTCAGATTCATTCTATCCAATCACCTATAAACCAGATATGGGATCATTTGTACTGCCTCCAATATATGGAGATATACACTAAGCAGGACTACTTACAAAGGCTAATTCTCTAAGAAATAGATGTGAGTTCAATGCACATCCAGGGTGGGTTTTTTTTTGTTTTGTTTTGTTTTTAACAAAGGACAAAAATCAAGCAAATGGTCCAACAGTAAGCAATTGTTCAAAAAAAAAATGCTGCTACCAATACATGATAGAAAAATATTTAATAGCAATGAAAATTAATTATAAATACTATGAAGGAACATAGAAAATTACTTGTGGCTAGGAGCATCTAAGATCTCAGTTTGACTAGGAGAGGTACCAAGATGGCTTTAAAGTTTCCCTCAGATTGTTTTTCAGAGTCTATAGTCTCTCATGGTTCACCTCCCCTTCCAATTTCCCCCAACTCCCTTCTCCTCTCTAACTCCCCATGTCCTCCATGCTATTTGTTATGCTCCACAATCTGAGGGTTTTGAAGGGGCGGGGGTGGGAGGTCGGGGTACCAGGTGGTGGGTATTATAGAGAGCACGGATTGCATGGAGCACTGGGTGTGGTGCAAAAATAATGAATGCTGTTATGCTGAAAATAAAAAATAAATTAAAAAAAAAGTTTCTCTCGGTTTAACCAAATTTTAGGTAGGCATCTTCCTGCCTCTAGGCCCCTGATCTCCATTTCTTCAGAGCATTTACTTTAAGAAACTTGTAATTGCAAATTCTTTCTCTTCTACTTTGAGATGCAAATTAAAAAAAAAAAAAATCCTTTCACCAGTTTTACAAGGAGGACTGTTTTTCTCTAGGGCCAGAGAGCCATCCCTTTGAAATGTAATCATCAAAGAAGTTAGTCCCCCTATTTCCCCATCTCTGTGGGAGGGTAAGAACCTGACTTCAGAGTGTACCCTGATCAGTGCTGTACAACTATTTCCTTTCGTGAAGATAGGATATAGGGAACTTTACTTCTCCTTGGGGTAAGGCTGAATGGCAAACATGGCAGTCAGTGATTACACGACTCCCCATCCCAGATCTTAAAAACTCACTTTGTTTCAGTGGAGTTGAGTTCACACTCACATCTGGCCTCTCATCACTACAGCAATAGCTTTGCAAGAAATCTTCCTTGTAAGGAATTTTCTTTGTAATTCTAAATCAAAATCCGTTAGAGATCTTAAGCTTAAGTGTTAAAGGAATGGGAGTATAAAAAACTTTAGCTTTGAAGATTTAATTAAAGGGAATTCAAATAGTATGTCATTAAAATTTATCCTCACAAAGTCAATGCAGGAGGTGAAAAAATAAATTACAGAAAATTCAAATGATTATATTTTCTATTTGGAAAATTTAAAATATACATAGTTATAAGGTGTATTACTCCGGGTTTTGAGTACCAGAGAAACAGAACCAATGGGATGGGAGATTTATTATAGGCTTTGTTTGGTTCACAGTGTTATGGAGTCTAAGAAATCCCACAATCTGCTGTCTACAAACTGGAAAACCAGGAAAGTTGATGGCATAATGTAGTCTGAGTTTAAAGACCTGAGAACCAGAGGAGCCAACAGTATAACTTCTAGTCCAAGGCTTGGCAGGTGAGGGCTTGTAGTTTATGAGCTAATGAAAATATTTGTGCTAAAATATTTACACATTTCAATGTGAAAGAAAGTAAAATTTAATATATCTTCTCCTTAGCAAAATCTAATCTGTGTTTACAAAGCACCATACCAACAGTAGAGACAGTATTTTTTTCAAGCAAAAATGAGTGAATGATCTTAGTACCAATTCTCAGCAAGCCAAGAATCCTGCAGCAACTAATTGGAAGACTAGGACAAATTACAAAAGTTTTATGATTACAGATATCAAATAGCTGAGGGTTGGATGAGGATTAGCTGAAATGAAATTCAGAGAATGGAAATCATTTCAAGTCTGGCTAATGAACTGCTGGTTTTGTGTTTTTCCTGAGGACATTTTCCAAATCACTGTGGGGTAAGAATTTAGTCTTCTATATTAGAAAGACTCTCCTAGAAGGAAAACAAAAACAAAACAAACTAATGAAAAACCCAGCAAACATTTGGGGTTGGAGTGGAAGTTAGAAACTAGAGAGGCCTTAAACAATTCTAAAAGTTGTGGTGAGTTCAGGGGTTTTCAGGAGACATGGGATAGGATTTAAAATCTTCTAGAGTAGAGCTAAATCTCTCATAGATTCCTAATGCACAAGAAAAAAGATACTGCTGGGAAGTGAGTCCCCATCAACCCCACCGTGGATATCCACTTGTTTTTTTTCTTCGCTGTTCTTGAATCTGTTTGCAGTGATAGTATGGGGTGAAAGCTCTTGGTTGGGTTCCTCACAGGTTTTCAGGTGACCCACCAAACTTAAAAATTTCCTGAAAGGGGTATCACCCAGAGCAGAGAAGACTTCTACATAAATTGAATTGTACTAAGCCAGCAATTTAAAGGAGTTTCACATTAGTTTCTGATCAGAATGGCATTATTAAAGTCTCCTGATTTGCCTAAAGGAAAAGATAAGTTTAGTTGGTGCCACTATATATATATATTTTTTATATATATATATATATTTATACATATATATACATATATATTATATATATATTTATACATATATATGTATGTATATTATACATATATACATATATATTTTATATATGTATATACATATTTATATATATTTTATATATGTATATACATATATATTTTATATGTATATACATATATACATATATATGTATTTTTTATATATATACATATATACACATATATATATTTTTACACAAAGTTCAATATTCAGTTCCTATTTATACAAATATATGTATATATATGTGTATATATATATACATATATATATATTTTTTACATAAATTTCAATATTCAGTAAAAAACAATAGACACATAAAGAAGCAGACATGCATGGTTTGCAATTTATAGAAAAGGCAAAGAATGTATGATTCAGATACTGGAGAAAAAGACTTTAACTGTGAGAAACACGATAAATATAACACAAGTACAAAGGAGAATATCAATGTAAAAATACAGATATTCACTAGAGATTTTAATTTTAAAAAATAAAATGAACTTTCTAGAATTAAAAAAATGCAGTATCTGAAATTAATACTATAAGTGTTTAAATATATTGGAGAAGGGGGTGGGATTATGGACATTGGGGAGGGTATGTGCTTTGGTGAGTGCTGTGAAGTGTGTAAACCTGGTGATTCACACACCTGTACCCCTGGGGATAAAAATATATGTTTATAAAAAATAAAAAATTAAAAAAATATATTGGACACAGGTGAACTAAATTAATAAAGTTAAGTATTGATTAATAGAAAATACACAAGATGAAACATGGGTACCTGGAGAGAAAAAGAGAAAGGGATAGAAAGGCAATAAAAAGAAAAGTGTATACCAGAGTTTAAGAGATATGGGGGATGTGTTTATAGAAGTAAAGAGAAAATACCAATCCACAGATCCAATGAACATAGAAAAGCACAAACAGAATAAATCCAAACATAACCTCTTTTAACCGCATTATAGAATAAATGCTGGAAAACCAAAAACAGGGAAAAAAATTAAAAAGCCACTAGAGAAAACAAGACACAATGTTTTCAATAAGCAAAGAATAAGACTGCCAGATGACATTTCAATAGAAATGAGGGAAGATGAAAGGAAATGTAAGAACATTTTTAAATTGCTGCCAACCTAGAATTATATACCTAGAGAATATATCTTTCAAAAAGGAAGGTGAAATAAAGATGTTTTCAGATAATAAATACAGAGGCAATGTGCCACCAGTAGCTCTGTAGTAAAAGATAGAAATTGATTTCAAATAGTAATATATTTAAAGAACAAGATAAACAGTACATCAATGTATACATATAACTTGTCTGTACAACACAAGTGTCATGTCTTTTAAAATTTAAATTATGTACATAAAGTTAAAATGCATGACAAAATGATTCAAAGATGGTAGTTTATGAATCTTAAAGGTTCTAGTATTTGAGCAGACTAGAGATGGTAAACTAAATTATTTGTATTGGACAATAGTAAGTCAAGAATATATATGCTAATCTGTAGGGTAACCATTAAAGGATAGTAAAAGAATGTATCACAACAACAAAAAAGGAGGGAAATCATGGAAATGTTTGATAATATAAGAGAAGGCAAGAAAGCAAAAGCAAAGAAACATAAAACTGATAGGTCTACATAAAACAAATAAAAATATGGTGCATATTGACCAAACTTAATAGTAATCACAATTATTAAATTACAGGTAGTGTGTGAATGGAATATGTGTGTGTAGATAGATAGATGATAGATAGATAGATAGATAGATAGATAAACATTTTAGATAGATAAACATCACTACTTTTTTTTTAATCACAGTATAAAAAGGGTCATTTCTTAAATGCCCACTTCTCATAGAGCTTAAATTAAATTGAATCCATTTTTCATTCACCCTCACTCAATCTTTTGTGTTTTCAGACAGTCATTTTATTTTATTTTCATGTCTTCATTTTTACACTGCCTCAAAGGATTCTCTCTCATATTAATGGCTAGGGATTGGAGCATTTGATATTCATCCACTCCATTCCTTTGGTGATCATATTCCCTTTTAGCTTTCATCTATAAAGACTTATAAATAATGGATTCTCTTCTTCGGTTTAATCATGTAAAAGGACTTTTGATTATTTCTTTAGCTGCTCACTGCATTTTTCTCCTACTTAGGCATTAGAGAAAATACAGTCTTGAAACTGAGAAACAGAGCGTCATACAGAAGTCTGGATACATACACTGTTTTTACAAATCACCCACTCTCCAGCACTGGACGATTCTTTTTATCCATAGTAGCACACATGATCCTAAGTTCCCTGTCATGGGTTATAACTAAGTTCAGAGGGCATTATTTTGTGAATATAATTTAAATCCTTCAATAAGTATAATGGCTTTTATTTCATACACTGAATTCTAGCTGCCATTCTTCTGTCTACTTTATCACATAATGAACTGTTCTGCCCTTTTAGCCTCAAACATCTTGAAATCGCACGGTTTCATACAGAAGAACTCAGACATCTTATTAGGAACATAGTCACTAATTTGTGATATAATGAGAAGAAAATGTTACATGTTTAAATCACTGAAATTTTAAGGTTGGTATATTAAATTGATGAATACATTGTTTCAAAAAATTATAAAGGTATGCATTATTGATCCTGAAAACACATTTTCATATGATTTCACCTTCTCAATGTCATCTCAAAGAAACTTGTCTTATCCCTGCTATGCTTTTGATGATGTTGTACAACAAAACATTTAAGGATAGAAGACTACAAGGTTTTATTAATTAGGAAAGAATATAAAGAAAGTGTTATAAGTTTATGTGCTAGTTAAATAATTAATGCATTTAATATATATGCTCCATTATTCCCACAATAATTCATGGTGACAATTATTCCTACTAGCTCAGTGTTAGTAGGACAAGTAGAATCTTCAGATTGAATTTAAGGAGCTAAAAGTGGAGGAGATCAGAAATCTCTGCATGTGTGTGTCCCAGGTCTGTAAAATGGTCTCTCATTTTTCAGTGCAGCATATCATGAGCCTAATTAAAAATGGCTAAGCAATGTCTTCAGGCAGATAAGTTTGAAAATGGGGCCCATAGCAGTCCTGCTTTTCCCAACAATGATTACAAAGTAGTATAATCATTTCTTATGTGTTAAGTTGTGAAGCCCCATAAATAGCCTCACTGAGTTTCTAGTAGCCAAAGTGAAACATATAAGCCACTTGGAAAAATAAACTGGCATGGACAGACACAGAGGTAAGACAGAGAGGGATGAAGCAGTAACATTTACTGACCAAAACACAGAGGGATATTGGGACAAAGACTAGGTACCAGGAAGGAGAGACATAGACCATCAGAGACATATTTCTGCCACAACCCTACACAAAGCAGAATAGATAGAACCCAAAGATAGTAGAGAGAATGCTAATTTAATTAATATGGAAATGTTGCCACATATTGAAATGGAAACTTTATATAAAAAGTACTTCAGTTAGCTAAAATAAAAACCACCATACTAACTGAACTGAGCTGAAGGAATATGTTCTTTGAGGTTTCTCCAACCCACAGATAAATAATTGCGGGGAGATAGAATAGTTAATATATGCATCATTGATTAATAAGAAAAAGATACCACTAGAATTTCATGGTGGAAGAAAGTTATTTTTCTCGTTTTTTAAATCATTATTAAGATCAAAATATATTCTTAAGATGTAAGTATATCACATTCATTTATATGAAACATAACTTTGTCAAAAAAGATAGATTATAAGTATATAAAATTATTGTATATAGTAAAATATTTTATTTTAGAGGAACTTAAATAACTATTGCAGATATAATTGTGTTATAAAATTTAAATATACCATTTTGCTGATAGCTTTTACAATATGAGTTGTCAATTGTGACAAAAAAATAACAGCAAAAGGTTATAGATCAAATAATTTTTGTAATAAAATTAAACAGCATGGCAAACATTAAATTCATAAGTTTAGTATTTTAATAGTCCATCAAGACATACATGGTTGGTTGGTATGTATAACACAGCAATCTACGTGTTATAAAAATTATAATTAAAATATGATCATAAGGATGCAGACTTTAACTGTGGTATATTTTACAGATTTATGTTATTTGTTAGATTTTCGCCATAGCTCTATGATACTTATATATATATATATGTTTTAAAGATTTTATTTATTTATTTGACAGAGACAGATCACAAGCAGGCAGAGAGGCAGGCAGAGAAAGAGGAGGAATCAGGCTCCCTGCTGAGCAGAGAGCCAGATGCAGGACTCCATCCGAGGACCTTGAGATCATGACCTGAGCCGAAGGCAGCAGCTTAACCCACTGAGACACCCAGGTGCCCCGATACTTATATTTTTAAAAGATTTATTTATTCATTTCAGAGAGAGAGAGAGTGCTCAAGCAGGAGCACGGCAGAGGGAGAAGGAGAAAAGCAGACCATCCACTGGGCCGGGAGCCCCATGTGGGGCTTGATCCCACCACCCTCACATCATGACCTGAGCAGAAATTAAGAGTTAGACGTCCACCCAAAAGGGCCCCTCAGGCACCTGACAATTAAATATCCTAATGATTGGTTTTATTGCAAAGGTAACCATGTTCACTATAGAGAATCTGGAAATACACAGAGCAAAGAACACAAAATAAAAACAACAGTGAATTTCAATCACTTATCTACAATTGGTGTGCAAATTTTGGGGGAGGGCCTTGGGAAAACAATTCTGTCTTAAGCCCAAGATACCACTACCCAAAATGTAACAGTATAAACTTCTTATGAAATGACAGAAATAAGAGCACCTGGGTAGCTCAGTGGGTTAAAGCCTCTGCCTTCTGCTCAGGTCATGATCTCAGGATCCTGGGATCAAGCCCCGCATAGGGCTCCCTGCTCAACAAGGAGCCTGCTTCCCTTCCTCTCTCTCTGCTTACTTGTGATCTCTGTCTGTCAAATAAATAAATAAAAATTAAAAAAAAAAAAAAAGAAATGACAGAAATAGTCCTGATCCCTGTAATTCAGTGCATAATACTGCAGGTCTGCAGTCAGACCTCCTGGCTTCCATTATGCTCCCATCACTTACTCACTCTATGACTTTAGGCATATAATTTAATCTATCTATGCTTCGTTTTTCTCATTTTGAGAACAGTGGTAATAATATGCCTAACTGATAGAGTGTATGCAATCACTAGAAATTCAATATTAAAGTTTTGTAAGGATGTCAAATACCCCCTACAGTGTTCAAAGCAGGGATGAAAATCTAACAAGTAGGATGTGTGAGTATTAATTAGAAAGTATATGTTAAAGGTTTATATGAAAGCTTAGTACACAGTGTTGTGTTCCATAAATGTTTTTAAAGGTTCATAGAGTTTTATGCTAATTATCATCATTAATATTAATAATACTAAAGTTATACCATAACCAGTATACAACTACCAAAAGAGTCTGCTTTTCTTCAAAAACATCGAACATGAGATCTCTAAATATCTTGTGCTTTAGGCACATTTCTTTAGAAATTATTCATACTCTTCTTCATATTTTAATCATTTGAATATTTAAATAATTCAATATTTAATAATAGGAAGCAACCAGTCTTTCAATGTCCAAAATCGGGAAATTTAAAATTATGTTTGTAGGTTATCATGGACTCTCACGTTATTTTCTGAGAAAAGGAATAAAGAAGGCTAGATCTTTGCTTTTCGGCAACCCTGACTCTGAACATTACCATCTTGGCTTTGAACAATAAGCATGATAGCATCCTTTAATTTTTGATGTAATATAGTCTCAAAAGAGTAGGCTTAACAAACTCTAAAACATTATTTACCATGTATAAAATATGTGTTATTATATACTCTGTGTATGCATGATATGTACACAGACATATATGTTGTAAAACTGAGTATGTTTTGATATATATTTTACTTATATTTCGTCTTGATACTTAATCCAATGCACAGCAGCAAAAAATTATGAAGAGCTTGACAAACAGTACTTTCAAGTGATTATTTGTAGAGAACTTCTGAATTAAACTCATTCAAGAATAAAAGTGGTCATACAGACTTTGAAACTATGGCATGTTCCCTCCTGATAGAGGTAGAATTGAGGGCAAATTCATAAAAATATAGCATCGAGACCTTTTAACCTCATGTCTATGCTTGGGTTTCCACAGAAAGAGGAAATGAAGTCAAAGAATCACATGCCTGAAGTTTATCTGGTGGAATGACTTCAGCACAGAAGAGCGTCCCTCCCTCACTGGACAAGCACTGCCTCCCCACATTATACATTTTATATGGATTCTATATAGATTCTATATAGATTATAGGAGGTCAGCAGTTCCCAAAAGATGCCTGTCTTGGGCTGAAGCTTCAGAAACAAGCTGGGACCAGAAAAGGAGGTTCAGCTGAGGCAAGATGGGTTCACAGCTGAATGAAGCTGGTTACAATAAAAATGGCCAAGGTAAAAGACAAATACTGTAGAATCTTGTGGGGATGCACGGAGGGAGAGGGACAGGAAGCAAGAGGTGTGTGATGTATCCATAAATACATAATTCACAGTTTAATAACTCACCTTAATTCTAAAAGCAAAGGGTTGATTTTTTTATATGCTCTTTATCCTAAATGAATAATCAACACTGATGGTAATAAACACTGAGAATAAGATTAAATTTCCTCATTAATACTTTCAAGTTGTTTGAGAAAATCTGAACTGTACAGTACAATGTTATTTATTTTTGTGAGGATTTAGATATAGCATTTGTTTTTTATTAACTTCTCTTTCTAAAAGAACAAAACATAGTTGAGTCATAAAAATATAGACATTTTTATAGTTTTGTTGTGTTTGAGAAAAGAACACAAGATATAGGACTTTAAAATGCTACTGACACAACCCAAGTGTCCTTCAGTGAGTTACTTAACCTCAGTTTATTTTTCTATTCATGTAAGATTATTTGGTTCAAATGCTATATCCCATCTTAGTTAAGAGAGCAAGTGCTGATTTGGGGCTTGTTTAAAAGTTGAGTCATAGGATTAATTAACCAATAATAGGATTAATGGATAATAGGATTAATTCTACTAATTGTTTGAGCCTATTTATGTTGCTTAGACCCTCCCTGCTTCAGTTTTCTCATTTAAAATTAGGGACAATGCTAGTACCCATCAAACACATGTAATATGCTAGAGTACTCATTAAAATGCTGTTAAGAAGGTATTTACCCAGGGGACGCCTGGGCAGCCCAGTGGGTTAAAGCCTCTGCCTTCATCTCAGGTCATGATCTCAGGGTCCTGGGATCGAGCCCTACATCGGGCTCTCTGTTCAGCAGGGAGTCTGCTTCCCTCTCTCTCTCTGCCTGCCTCTCTGCCTACTTGTGATCTCTCTCTCTCTGTCAAATAAATAAAATCTTTAAAAAAAAAAAAGTATTTACCCAGAAAGATGAACTGATTTGTCCAAGGTCACACAGTGTCTGATTAAATCCAGGACTAGATGCCAAACTGTTAACTTCCAGTCCATTCTATTCTATTATATACAGTACCCAGAATGCCTCCCACAGTAGTCCAGATGCTGATTTTTGACTCTAAAACTTATTAACACTATTCTTTTTAAGGGTTTTACTTATTCATTGAGACAGAGAGAGTGAGCATGAGGGAGAGGGAGAGAGAAACTGAAGCAACTCTGTGCTGAGTACAGAGCCCATCAAAGGGCTCGATCCTATAACCCTGAGATCATGACCTGGAGCCCAAAGCAAGAGTCTGGCGCTTAACCAGCTGAGCCACCAGGTGCCCCAACACTATTTTAAAAAAAAAATAGTATTTTAAATCATACATCATACAGTAAGCTCATCAGTAATCACTAATTTAAAAACTTAGCTAATCATTATAGATAAACCTGTTTTTTCATTGCTTTTGAGGTAATTTTAAAATGTCATGTTAAGTGTAATTTTTTTAGCATTTATTTGGAAAGTATCTGTGACTGTTTGCTCTTAAGGATTGATTCTGATTCCTTCAGGAGAACTGCTACATTTTAGAAGCTCAAGCCTTATCTAGTTTGGGGAAAAAGAGAAGGCTGACAAACTGATTCTTCAAATAGATTCTCTAATACCTTTCAGTGATATTCAGCATAAAATGGGTTTATGACACAGAGCAAGACCAGAAATCAACAATCGGAAGCCAAACACCAAGTAAAAGAGAAATGCCCTGGGGGCATCACTATGGAAACCAAAGAAGCTCCAGTTGGCAGTACAGAGGATGGGAAAGTACTGCACAGAAAGAGCTGCAAACAAATTAAACCAAACCCTGTGGTCGCAGCTGAAGCTGTTATTTATAATCCCTTACAATGCATGCCTTTATTTCAAATTTTTTCTCCCAAGATGGTGCTAGGTTCTGTAAACACCCCTGGCCAGCAAGACTAGGCATTCTAACTCAGAATCACTACTTCATAACAAAACTTATTTCAAGCTACATTAGGCTTCCCCAGCTGGGCTAAACACGACTGTAATATAATGTTTGTTTCTAAAAAATAAAAAAGGACCTTTCGTTCAGTAGCCAGTGAGCTGAGACTGCTGTCTCTTAAAATCTCCAGCGAACTTCAGAGTTATAAATTAGGTCCTAGTCTTCAGAGTTATAAATTACACTCTGGTTTTCCCTCTGCCTTAGGAGAACTCAGGAGAAAAGACTGAAGTAATTTGAAGTAGTTTTAAAGAACACCCACACCTTGAGATATGTTTTGGGAAACTGCTGATATCCAGAGATCTCATAAAGGGGAAAATAAAGATTTTGGATTGCTGGCCTTGGATGCATGCAAAGTCATGTTGGATCCGTCTGTGTATCTTCCACAACGATTCTCAGCAAAGGTTGTTCCTTCTATTGTCCTAAAATCAGGAATATTATAGGACTCTATTAGTTCCTAGCTGTAAGGTATATTGATAAATACTGAACATAGAGGCTCAAATACTTCAGTAAGCACAAACACTTTAGAATACGGTAACACACCACATTTACTACTAGTGGTCTAAGATTTGACTATGGAGTATCCTTTTCTCCCTACCTGTATCTGCCTATAGAATTTCCATGTTTCTTCTGAATTAGATTAAGTCATTCTTTTAGCTTCTACGTATCACATATTTTTTTCATTCTTGGTAATTTTATGACGTCACTACTGGTCTAAATTTCCTGCTGGTATTATTGTATTAAGCAACTTAGTACTCTCAAAATTAAGTTGTTAGTTTGAGCTTCAGAAATCTTGAGATAATCAGAACATCAAGTTCTGCTTGCTAAATGTGACACAAAGAACACTGCCTGCCAGAAAAGCATGGACAGCAAATGTTTCTATTCTTCCCTGCTTGGAGAAAAGAGAGTGTCCCGTGATCTTTATAAATCTTCACAGGATTTTGCTTTCACGGTTATCCAAGAATCTCTGAGGACCTTTGATTATTCAAGTCATAACAGTCCAACCTGCAACATGCTTGGTAAAACTCTCAACTTGGAGTAAAGAAATTTGGGTTTTCAGCCTCATTTTGAAACTGAGTTATGTGATTTGAGGAATGATAGTATTGCTATTTTGGAAGCTCCCTTTTTTCTTTTTTGTGCTGGAAACTGTTAACAGATACAATAAGGCAGAAAAAAAAAAGATAAGATTAAACAGATGCACTGAGGCATATTAGAAAGTTTAAGAGCTTATTTGAGCAAAAAATTATTGAAATTGGGCAGTGCCAAACTGGAAGTGGTTAGGAGCGCTCCACCTACAAGGAGCCTGGGGAAAGACTTAATTAAAAAAAAAAAAAAATCAGAGAAAGAAAGTATTTGATGGACTATTGCTTAAAGCCTAGGTGGCTACTTATGATTGGTTATCCTTAGTGTTTTGATTTTACAACCTTAAGGCATTCAGAGGCTTACATTTTGGTCTGCTTATATAGAGGACCACCTCTGTCTAATGGATTCCTTGTTTAATTAATTTAACACAGCACTCTGTATCTCTTGCAATCAGAGATTGACTAAGAGGAGGCTTTAAAGCAACCAAAAGCATTTATTTGAGGGTGTGAGGCATGCAACCTGGAAAGTACATAGTTGACTGAAATTCAAAGGCAAAAAAAAAAAAAAAAACCCACAAGGTTACATAACTTGTTTTGAAACAATCACGAATGATGCTGACAGAGTTAAATGCTCTGATACAGGATTGGCTATTCAGCTAACAGATGTTCAGTATCTTGATTTTGGTCCAAAGTAGAAGGATATATTCAGGAGGTGCAAAAGGTGTAATTGACAAGTTACAACTGACAAAAATCCAGAGTTCATGGCGTTCTGAGAATTGAAACAGGAGATGTGCATAGGCCCTGCTTCCTCAATATCCTTTGACTCTATCTGAAGGACATTCTTAGAGATGGCTACTTTAATTTTGGAATCTCCTTTCACAGGGAATGCATAAGATTAGGTTTTAGAACTGCTCTGTTCCAGTCCTCTCATGATTTAGATAGTAAATAAATCTAACACAAGTATTCAAAACCCTTGAGCCATTTTTCAAAATCCTCTGTAATGGTATTGGATTTCTATAGCTCCTCTGTTGGAAGCTGTCCTCTTTTGGGATTTTTCAGGGAGCTTAGAGGGAAACTTATGGTAACTTGACAAAAACTACATGCAACACTTCCTGAGATTTGCATTTTCGTCTGTTTAATGAACATTAACACATTATATATGGGATACACCCAGATATATGTGACTAGACAGATATTTATAGAGGAATAGGGTATATAAGAAAAATATGAAAAACAGAGACTTTGTATACAATGTTCAATTACAATATACCTGGATAGTTGTATGTAAGTATACAACATACTTACATAATGGCTGAGATTTTATTATTCTTACAAAGCAATGAGATTTTGCCTTAGAGATTAAGCAGTCAAACTATTCACTAAGCAATTGTATGAATTTTGAGAAACATTACATGGGGTCTAAAATTGATCTTTAAGCTTTCCAACTAAATTCACACCTCAACTTCTCCACCCACCAGCCATTCAGATATCTCTAACACGGTGAACTCATTGCTCTCCTGTAGATCACCCAATCCGAAAGTAATTTGAGAGAGCATTGAGATCTGAGAAAGAATTTTATGTGTGTAGATATCTCAGGAGGAGATAAAGATTGCAAAGGAACCACTGCAATATTAAGGTAAATATAATTGTTTACATTTTTTCAGAGGACGGAACGGTTATTCAAGAATTGTTCCAAACCACACCACTAATAGAAAATGATGTGGCAGTTTATGCCCACATAGTTCGGTTCTAAGTATACGGGCCCTTTATTTTTTCAAAGAAATAATGCCTTAAGTAATCCAACACATAATTTCCCTTATACATTTTTGAAATATTACAGACAATATTAAGATGGGATTTAAATCATGTCCTCAATCCCAAATGATCTATACAACTAACTACATTTACACTTTTTTTTTTTGTCTACCCTTTCAGAATATTTTCTTCCACATTTAAACACACATACACACAAGTACATGTGCAGGTATGTCTAATAAAAATATTAAGTATTGACTTTGCATGGTCTTTTTAAACAAAGCACAGCTTATTATGTATTTTTCCTAAACTGCTGTTTTAAACAAAGTTTTTATTTTATTTTATTTTATTTTATTTTAAAGATTTCATCTATTTATTTGACAGAGATCACAGGTAGGCAGAGCAGCAGGCAAAGAGAGAGGGGGAAGCAGGCTCCCCACTGAGCAGAGAGCCCGATGCGGGGCTCGATCCCAGGACCCCGGAACCATGACCCGAGCCAAAGGCAGAGGCCCCAACCCACTGAGCCATCCAGGCGCCCCAACAAAGTTTTTATTTTAGAAGAGTTTTAGGTTTACAGAAAAGTTGTGAAGATATGTAGAGAAGGATTCCATAGATCTGTAACCCAGTTTCCTTTATTAACATCTTATAGTATTGTGTGTAATGCACTTGTCCTACTACGTGAACCAACAGTGATACATTATTATTAACGGAAGTCCTTACATTATTCATATTTCTTTAATTCTTATCTCAGTTCCTTTATTCTAGTACAGGACACCTGCTAGATTCAAATAAAAATGGTTTTATTTCTTCCATCCTAATATTTGCACCTTTCATTTGCTGTTCTTATTATATTGGCCTCCAGTATGAGGTTGAATAGGAGTAGGGAGAAAGGATATCCTCTCCTTGTTCCTACTTTTAGAAGGAAAGCATACAGTTTCTCACAATTAATTATGATGCTGTTAGGTTCTTCTTTGCTTTGTTTTGCTGTGCAAGTTCCTTATCAAGTTGAGGAACATGTTCCAACTTCCTAGTTTTCCAAGAGTTTTTATCAAAAACAGATGATGGATTTTTTTCAAGTGCTTGTGAACTTATATAATCATGATTTTTTTTTCTTTTTTGTCTTCTTTCAAACTATGAAACTATTTTCTATTAAAGATCATGGGAATAATTAAAACCAGAGATAACCTCTAACAACTCACAATTAGTAAAAAACAAACAAGAAAACAAAATTTAGTACTGTTGAAGCAGACCAACAAAAACATTTATACCCTATGGGTGGGAGTATAAATTGGCATGCACTTTGGAAAATAATTTGACATTACCCAATAAAGATGAAGGGTTAGTAATTTACTCCTCAAAGAAACCAGATGCATAATTTCCATAGCAGCTCTGTCTGTGAAAGCTGCAAACTTAATATCCATCAGAAGTAGAATGAAAACCAAGTACAGCCTTAAGAAAAATCATGATGAGTCTCATGAACATAATGCTGAATGAGAGAAATTCAAGACACAATCATCAACTTCATGTAAAACTCAAAAACACATAGAGCTGAAGAGTACACTTATCATGATGAGTGCTGAGTAACGTATAGAAGTACTGAATCACTACATTGTATACCCAAAAATAACGTAACACTGTATGTTAACTATACTAGAATTGGAATTTAAAATAAAATTAAGGTTTTTTTTAACTTTCTGATGTGGTAGATTACATGAATTGATTTTTTAAAAATTTAATTTAATTTGCGTGTGTGTGTTCCAAAATTCATTGTTTATGGACCATACCCAGTGCTCCATCCAATATGTGCCCTCCATAATACCCACCACCAGACTCACCCAATCCTCCACCCCACCCCTCCAAAACCATCAGTTTATTTCTCAGAGTCCACAGTCTCTCATGGTTTGTATCTCCCTCTGATTTCCCCCAACTCACTTCTCTCCATCTCTCAATATCCTCCGTGTTATTCCTTATGTCTCACAAGTAAGTGAAACCATATGATAATGGACTCTCTCTGCTTGACTTGTTTCGTTCAGCATAATCTCCTCCAGTCCTGTCCATGTTAGTATAAAAGTTGGGTATTCATCCTTTCTGATGGAGGCATAATACTCCATTGTATATATGGACCATATCTTCTTTATCCATTCATCCATCGAAGGACATCTTGGTTCTTTTCACAGTTTGGCAACTGTGGGCATTGCTGCTATGAACAATGGGGTACAGGTGGCCCTTCTTTTCACGACATCTGCATGTTTAAGCTAAATACCCAGCAGTGGAATTCCAGGGTCACAGGGTAGCTCTATTTTTAAATTTCTTAAAGAATCTCCACATTGTTTTCCAAAATGGCTGCATTAATGTGCTTTCCCACCAACAGTGTAAGAGGGTTCCCCTTTCTCCACATCCTCTCCAATACTTGTTGTTACTGTCTTGTTGATTTTGGCCATTCTGACTGGTGTAAGGTGGTATCTCAATGTGATTTTGATTTGAATATCCCTGATGGTCAATGACGATGAACATTTTTTCATGAGTCTGTTAGCCATTTATATGTCTTCTTTGGAGAAGTGTCTGTTCATGTCTTCTGTCCATTTTTTGATATGATTATCTGTTTTGTGTGTATTGAGTTTGAGGAGTTCCTTATAGATCTTGGGTATCAGCCCTTTGTCTGTAATATCATTTGTGAATCTCTTCTCCCATTCTGTGGGTTGCCTCTTTGTTTTGTTGACTATTTCCTTTATTATGCAGATTTTTGAATGTGAAATCTGCCTTCCAAACCTGGAATTACCAACTTAGTTCTGGTATATAATTATTTCTCTATATTATTGGATTTGATATGGTAATATTTATTGACAATTTATACAACTATGTTTATTAAAGATATTGGTCTTTAGATAGTCTCTTTTGAATTTTTTTTAAATCTGATTTTGGATTAAGGTAATGCTGGACTCATAAGAACAAAGTAAGACATATTCTTGCTGTTTCTATATTCTGGAACAAAGTTTGGACAATTAGGATGATTTCTTAATTAAATATTTAGTGGAATTTGCCAGTGAAACCATTTGTGCTTTGTACTTTCTTTATTGGAAGGTTATTAAATTTTTAATTCAATTATTATAACAGATGTAGGATATATCTGGTTGTCTATTTTCCCTTATTTGAATTTTGGTAGTTTGGGTCCTTCAAGAATTATTCCATTTCATCTAAATTACAAACATGTGTATATATATTTGTAGAAAACATTCCTTTATTATTGTCTTAATGTCTGTGAGGTCATTAATGATGACCTCTTTCCATTTGTAATAATCTGTGCTTTGTCTTGTTTTTTTCTTCTCTCTCTCTCTCTAACTTTCTTTCTCTTTTCTTTTTCCCAATTGGTTAACTTGAGTAAAGATACATCATTGTTATTGATCTTATCCAAGAACTACTTTGAGATGTTGTTGATTTTCTCTATGGTTGTCTTGCTTTAAATTTAATTGATTTCTCCTCTAATTTTAGGATCTTGTTCTTCCTACGTACTTTCAGTTTAAATTGCCCATCTTTATCTACTTTCCTGTGATGAAAACTTAGGTTATTGATTTATGTATTTCATCTTTATTTTCTTAAGTATACATTTAAAGGAACAGACTTCTTTCTAAATAATGCTTTTACTTCATTCCACAGATTCTGATAAGTTATGTATTCATTTTCATTCAGTTCAAAATATACTTTTAAAATTTCTATTGAGACTTCTTCTTTGATCCTTGGGTTATTTAGAAATGTATCATTGAATTTCCAGATATTTGTGTATATTCTGGCAGTCTTTCTCTTATTTTCTCATTTAATTTCTCTGTGGTCAGAGAACACACCTGTATTTTATCTATTTATATTTGCTTTCTAGGGCTGCTATAACAAAGTACCACAAACAGAATGGCTTTAAACAACCAAAAATTTATTCATTCACATTCTGGGGAGCTAGAAGTTCAAAGTCAGCCACGTTCCCTCTGAAGACTCAAGAACCTTCCTTACATCTCCCAGCCTCCAGTACCTTGTGGTGTCCCTTGCGCTTGTGGTAACATAACTCCCATCTCTGCCTTCATCCTCATATGGCTGTTTAGTCTCGTATGTCTCTATCTTGTTCCCTTCCTACAAAGACACCAATTACATTATATTAGGGTTCATCCTAGTGTCTTCATCTTGACTTGATTATATCTGCTATGGTCAAATTCAGAGGTTCCAGAGGTTAGAGCTTCATCATATCTTTTCAACCCTTAACATTATTCTTTTGAATGCATTGAAGTGTTGAGTGACTCATTACATAGTCTATTTTGATGGATGTTCCATATGAATATAAGAAGCATGTGTGTTTTGCTACAGTTGGAAGGAGTATTGTATAAATGACAATTAGATCAATTTAATTGATAGCTCTGTTCAGGTAATTTATATCTTTATCAATTTTCTGACTACATGATATATTAATTAATAACAGAGTGGATTTTGTGTCTCTATAATAGTAGATTTGTCTATATTTCCTTTCAGGTCTATCAGTTTTTGCCTCCTGTGGTTTGGTGCTTTCTTGTTAGGTAGATACATGGACGATTTCTGTGTTATCTTGGAGAACTGACTCCTTTATCATTACACAATGCCCCTCTTTATCCCTGACAACCTTTCCTGATCTCAAATCTGTATTGTTTGAAATTAAAAAGGCTATTCCAGATGTTATTATTATTCTTTACTATTACTACTTGTGGCATGATATGTCTTCTTCTATCTCCTTACTTTTAATCGAGGTCAGTCTATATATTTAAAAGGTGTTTCTTATAGACAAAATAGAGTTGGAAACTATTTTCTAATCTACTCTGATGATTCCTGTCTTTTAATTGGTGTTTTTAGTCAAGTCACAATTAAATTGAGTATTGATATATTTGGACGTTTATAATGTTTTATACTCATTGATTTTGTGTTTTTTATAATTTTGTTATTCCTTTTCTCCTGTCTTTATCTGTTTTTAGTTGAATATTTTGATTTCATTTTATCTCCCCCTTAAAGTACAAGTTATATTTCTTTTTGTTCAATGTTAGAAATTTCTTTATTATTATGTAATTATTAAGCACTAGCTTCAAACTGTGGAAAATTTAAAATCACACTTTGACAACCCATTCTTCCCTCCCCAACCCAAATTCCTTTTTTTTTTTAAAGATTTTTATTTATTTATTTATTTATTTTTGATTTATTTATTTTTATTTGACAGACAGAGATCACAAGTAGGCAGAGGGGCAGGCACAAAGAGAGGAAGGGAAGCAGGCTTCCCGCTGAGCAGAGAGCCCAATGTGGGTCTTGATCCCAGGACCCTGGGATCATGACCTGAGCTGAAGGCAGTGGCTTTAACCCACTGAGCCACCCAGGTGCACCCCCAACCCAAATCTTGATCAAGAATTCTTTAAGTGAAGACATGCTCTCTTCTGTACAAAACTTTATCAAATTAAGACAAATAATTGTATTCATCCTGCTATAAAATGTTGTCCATGGCTGTGGAAACATTGTCTGCACAGGCTCCTTTTACTGTCCAGGTCCTAAGGCCCTCTTGCTCATGAAATGTCTCTTCGTAAAGAAAGCCCAGCATTTTGCTAGGTTTATCACTCTCAGGGTGAAAAAATTTCTCAGAAAGTCAATCCAGTCTCTTTTCTCACCTGCTGTTAAGTAGGCCCTCATCACCTTATCTTGTTTGCAGGTTTAGTGGAAAACCAGGCTCTCCAGGAATGGGACAATTAGTGATTCCCCACATATACACATATTTCTCACTTTGCCTTCTGAAATTGTACTTTTGGAGTTTCTTTAGGCACTCAGAAATGTAGTTTTATATATCAAGGCTCTATCAGCTTCATTCTTAATCTCATAATTTTTGAAGAAGACATTGGCCTTGAAGTAATAGATGGCCTTGCCTTCAATATCTGTATCTTTTATTTCTCTAGGGCCAGGTCCTTTGAGTGGACCTGTGTTAGGCAAAAGTGCCATATTTCCAATGAGTCTGGTGTCAGGGATCATGAGAGAATAGTGGTAAGCTGGCATTTTGGCACCAGCTGGGTTTCAACCTAGTTGAGTAGATTGGGATTAGAGCATGGTACTCCTGGTCCAGAGGGAGTAAGTGTGGGGAGATAGGCAGAAGTTTAAATTACATTTCTTTAAAAATAATTTTAGTGGTAAGCCTACAATATACATTACATATTTTAACTAATTTGGCAACACTTTCCTATGTATTGCTTCAAATGTAGTACAGAAATCTTATGATAGTATTCTAAAATTTTTCTTCCCATCTCCTTTGGCAAAGCTGTCATTCATTCTCCTCATCCATGTGCTATAATCACCAATACCTTGTTTCTATTATTACATGAAACATTAAGTTTTCTTTTTGTAAAATTAAGATAATTAATGAAGATGGCTATACCAAACAACAGATTTTCAACATAGATGAAATAGCTTTCTGTTAGAAGATGCCATCCAGGACTTTCATAGCTAGAGAGGAGAAATCAGTACTTGATTTCAAAACTTGAAACAAGGGGATATGTAGCTGGTGACTTCAGATGAGTCCAGTGCTCACTGATCATTCTAGAAACTCTGGGACTCTCAAGAATTATATTACCTCTACTCTGCCCATGCTCTATAAATGGAACAACAAAGCCTGTATGGAAGCACATTGCTGTCATGGTTTGTAGTAAACAAGGTTTATGAAATATTTTAAGCCCACTGCTGAGACCTACTGCTGAGAAAACAAGCAAACAAGCAAACAAACAAAAAACAGCAAAGAAAAAAAAATTTTTTTTTCAAAATATCACTGCTCATTGACAATGCACCTGGTCAGTCAAGAGCTCTGATGGATATGTCCAATGAAATTAATGTTGATTACATGCCTACAAATACAACATCCATTCTGCAGCCCACGGATTAAAGAGCATTTTCAGCATTGACATATTATTATTTAAGAAATACATTTAGAAAGGTTATAGCTTCTGTAGATACTGATTCTTTTAAAGGATCTGAGCAAAGTAAAGTGTAAATCTGGGAAGAGTTCACCATTCTATATGCCACTAAAACTACTTGTGATTCATAAAGAGTGGTCAGAAGTGCCACATGAACAGGAGATTGGAAGAAGTTGATTGCAACCATCAAGGATAATTATGAGGGGCTGGTTCAAGACTCAGTGGAGGAAATAATTGCAGATGGGGTAGAAATGGCAAGAGAACTAGAATTTAAAGTAGTACCTGAATATGTGATACACTGTGATAAAAGTTCAACAGATGAAGATTCACTTCTTATAAATGAGCAAGAATGTGGTTTCTGGAGGTGAAATTTATTCCAGATAAAGACGTTGCGAAGAATTGTTGAAATGACAACAAAGAATTTAGAATACTACATAAACTCGTTTGATAAAAGATCAATAGAATTTGAGTACTGACTCCGATTGTGAAGAAGTTCTACTGTGTAGAATGCTATCAAACAGCACTGAATGCTACAGAGAAATCATTCAGAAAGGATGAGTCAATCAATGCAACATTCTTCAGTGTTACATTGAAAATTGCCATAACCACCTCAGCCTTCAGTAACCACATCCCGATCAGTAAACAGCCATCAACACCAAGGTGAGATCTTGTACTGGCAAAGGAAAACCAAAAAATTCATTTGACTGGCTTATTTGTATTATTGTGGTGGTCTGGAACCAAACCCACAATATCTCCAAGATACAATTACATTTTTAATACCTAAGTCTTGCCCACACCTGCAATATCTGTAACATATTACACTCAGTTTCCATTGAATGCCTCCCTTTCCTTTGATTTTAAGTACAAGTCTCATGTTTTGTTGTGTGTGGTTATAAAGTGCTGGATATTGTGGAAGATAGTTACAAGGAGCCCAAAATACATCATCTTCCTTTAAGGAGTATTGTGTTTTATTCTGGCAGGCATCTAAATTACTGCCTACACGTTTTCTTGATCTTGTCAAATTTGGCTTCACAGTGTGTTATGTAAAATTTATTCTCATAATGTTCTTATTCTAGGATGTAACCTATACTCCAAGGTTATGTCATCTCTGGATAATCAATTACAAACCCAGGGATCACAATGGGATCTTTATACTCCTTTTAAGGTAGATTACCAAAGTTCCCAAGACTTGGTAATCTATATTTCTCTTGAGGACACCTGCTCTTTACTTAGCCTTTCAGAGTCTTCCTCTGGTATATGCAACTACACACTTAGATAAGTTTTGAAGGTGACCTACACTCAGATCTCTGGCACTTTTACCCTATAGCTCATTCTTCCCTTGTATATTACCTCACAAACACTATCCACCATAGCGGCCCAAACTTCCATATGCCCCACTTTGGTTCAGCAAGAACACTCTTTCCTTTTAGACTCTACTTCCTTATGTTGTTACTTAGAAAGTACCACTAGGTGAAAGTCCAATGTAAGTATGAATTTCATTTTGCTCAAGCATCGCATTTCATTGTTAACTGTGGTTCCACCCTGAAAACAATTGCCTTACAGTTTTATAGGTGCTTACAGTAGAAGGATATATATATAATTCTCATCACCATCATAACAGGAAGCAAAAATCCTATGCCATCTACTTGCCTGGTATCTTCTGCCATAAAAATATTTATTCTAATGTAGCCAATTTTAATTCCTTTTATTTAAGGCTTTAGAGTTGGCATTATTTACAAGGAAGATCTTTCTGCCCCAAAGTGAGGCTACATTAAGGACTTGTTCTAGTTTTTAGTTTATATAGTTTTCCTTTTTGTTTCTTTTTTGTTTCATGTAAAGTTAAATGTAATACTAACTATAATGTATGTAATTTTTTCATATTGTTACAGGATGTTGGGACATGACAGGAAATTTCTGAAAGCCAAAATTCCCCAATGGCACTTTCCAAAATGCAAAATGTCCACTGTAATAACACATACCCCCAAGAGTCTTTCTGGTATTGCTTCACTCCTTGTAATGAAACTTACAATACAATACAATCCCCCAAAACTCTATACTCCTTTCTCATCTCCTTATACTTCTTTACCTTTATTCAGCCTAGAATATCACTCTCAAACCTTCCCATAACATTTCCATACACTTATTGAGTTTCTTTCAAATACACACCTCAGAATTAGGTTTCTCTCCAGTCTTCACTTCCCCAAGATTCCTACTTGGACTTTCCCTGCCCTTTCTGTGCACATTCAGAATTCTTGTTGTTGTTGTTGCTGTTTCCTATTTATTTATTTATTTTTAGAGAGAGAATGAAGGAGGATTGCAGAGGAAGAGTGAGAATCTCCAGCAGACTCCCTGCTGAGCTCAGAGCCTGGCACGGGACTCAATCTCATGACTCTGAGATCATGACCTGAGCTGAAATCAAAAGTTGTACACAACCAACTGAGGCATCCAGGCACCCCCAAAACTCTTAATTGTTGAAAATTCTTTGGGTACAGGGAATGTTTGTCTTATATATCCTCAATAACCATTCTAGCAATGAAAAATACTTCTAATTATCCTAAGCAAGCTAATTAGCAAACCCTATGGTTTATATGGATGTGCTTTTTAAAATATACAGAAGTTTACACAAAATAATTTGCAACTTTTTAAATTATACAATTCTATATATTTTGACAGTTATATACACCTAGGAAATCACTACTGCCAATACAAAATGTCTGTCAATTCTAATATTTCTGTGTCTCTTTATAATCCAGCTTTTACTCCACCCTTGCTCTTTACGCAACTATGAACCTGCTTTAAACCATGACAGTTTAAATTTGTTATAAATAAAATTATACGTTTATTCTCTGATTGTGTGCATATGCGTGTTTGGGACTATCTGATTTCTTCCACCAACTTAATGATTTTGATAATCAAATATCATGGTGCATATATTAGCAACTTTTTTTTTTTTTTGCTTATTGTCCAAACATATTTGATTATATGGATATATCATATTTTGTGTAAAACATTTACTTGTTGATGGACATCAGTATAGTTTCCAGTTTTTTGCTATCACAAATACAATTGATATTGACATTCATATAAGTTCTGTGTTTGGACAAATGTTTCTATTTCTTGAGCAAATACCTAGGATTGAAATGATTTGCTTATGGAAAGTATATCATAAATTTTTATGAAACTGGCATTTTTCCAAAGTGGTTGTTCCATTTTTCATTCCCATACATAATCAAGACAAGATCCATTTGCCCCACATGTTACCAATATTCTGTATGACCAATCTTTTAATTTTAGCCATTATAATTGGCATACAGTGGTATCTCATCTTATTTCTAATTCATTAACATTTTTTAAATTCATTGCTTAGTGAATAATGACATGCAATTTTTATATAGATTTTTATTTATAATATTTGATTTTTCTCTTAATTACCTCTATAGATTCCTGATTAAGGTATCATGTATGTTAACCAATAAATCTAGGCTTTACTCACACATACACATATATAACATATACCCCAAAATCATAACTTAAGTTATTTTTAAGGCATGTCATGTCAGATAATCATAATCATTTACCCAACAGGAGATCAGGGACTATGGATACCTATAGTAAAGTTCTTTGACTTTGCATCAGTTCTATTCAACTCAAATCCTGAAATAGTTACAGAATGCAGAGGATAAACCATGCATTTTACTAAGTAAGAATATGTCAGTAAATGTTAACACTGTGGACTGAATGTTTATGTTCCCCACCAATTCCTATGGTGAATTCTAATCCCCAGTGTAATGCTCTCTGGAGGTGGAGCCTTTGGGAGGTGATTATATCTGAAGGTGGAACACTCAAATGAAATTAGCGCCTTTATAATAGAGACTCTAAAGCGCTCCATATCGCTTTCTGCCTAGTGAGGACTCCATGATAAAACAGCTGTCCAGGAACCAGGAAACCGGATCCACCAGAAACTAAGCCGACCAGCGCCTTGATCATGTACTTCCCAGCCTCCACAATTGTGAGAAAAAAGTATTGTGTATAAGTCAGCCAGTTTATGGTATTTTGATATAGCAGTTAAAGGTGACTAAAACACATAATTTATTACAAACTCTTCTTCTTAAGAACTGAAGAGACACATCCAACTAAAGCCACCAGCAGAAGTTCGAACCAAAACCAAGACTTTCTGCATTTCCAATCTCCTTACTTTTCCTTGTGGAGATATCACCAAAAAAGGATATGATAACATCAACCATTTCTACCACTTCCTTTGCTTTTATGTCATTAATAGATACTGTATCATCTTTAGGGTGATCCACTCAGAGACAGCACTCAAAACCCTCTCAAAATATCTAGCAAACTATGGTTCATAAGCTGAAATTTTTGCTTCATAACTGATTGTATGGACATAAAGAATGGGTCTGTGAAAGGACAGTTCCCAGGACTGAGTAGCCAGATAACTGACTTGAATGAATCCATTGATGGGGCAGGGTGATTTAATAAGAGGAAAAAAATGGGGCTTAAATATAATAATGAATATATGTTGAGAAAGGAATTGTCTCATTCTTGTTTTATTGAAACCGCAAATTCTGAGCATTTAGATTGAGTAACTGAGATTATTTTAACAAGTTTGAGTTTGATAGAGATAGGTTTATGTCTCCTGCCTTCTGACAATGCAGTTAAAATAATATAAGTAGAGTTCTTTGGGCTAACCATTTAGTAATTTTACCTGAAGAAAGAAAGGTTATTTCAGAAATCTTTGCAGCTTTGCTTTAATTTTTGTATTTTCTTACCCATACACAATGGGTACGCCTTAATGGTGTACCCCTAATTCTGTCATTCCCAGGTTATGCTCAAAGATCTTCGGAGTTAAGATAGATCTTGGGTTTAACTATCTGTCAACAAAAGTTCCTGTTTTTTTTTTTTTTTAAAAGAAAGCACATTCAGAAAAAGAGAAAAATGTTTATTAATTTTTAAAAGACTTATTTATTTGAGAAAGGGAGACAGAGAGAGAGAGCATGGAAGTGGGAGGGGAAGACGGAGAGGGGAATCTTCAAGCAGATTCCTCAGAGTGCAGAGTCCCATGTAGGGCTTGATCTCATGACCCACAAGATCAAGACCTGAGCTGAAACCAATATTTAACTGACTACACTATGCAGGCACCCCTAAGCTTTGTTGTTTAATTTAAAATTAATTTTATATGATGTTTGGCTATGTTTTAAATTGGGTTAATGATCTCAACCTTAAATGACAATAACAAAACAACCTATAATGTTTCAGCATACTTGTTATCTCAGTGGATTTCCATAAATGAACTTCATGCTTGATATTAGAGAGAAACCATTAATTACCACTTCATGGGTACTTCTTATATACTGAGAGACAATATAGCACGTGTCACTCACATTTCTGTATGTCCTGTGATCACAGGCACTGACAGCCTTTTGTTTTGGCTGATCTTTTCAAGGATGTTTGCACAGCAAATAGTCTTGGAAGATAAAAATAGTGTCTCTATTTGGAAGATATATATATTCTCCATTTTTGGTAAAATTTGGACAGATGGGCAGGTTTGGCTGCAGCCAATTATAAAAGATTGTAGATTCTATGCTCAGGATTAGGAAAGAAGCCCACTTTAGAATCATGTGTGCAACCCTGGAATCCTTTGTTCCTTGAATGAGTATTGATATAAGATTTATTATCTACGGACAATATATATAAATCAGAACAGTCATTTTTTTTCTGTAGGTAAATTGCATCATTCCATTTCTTGAATTGGTAAGTTCAAATTAGTTTTTTTTTCTTGCTATTTTTAGAAGCATCAAATGTTTATTTTTACAAGTATTCAATAATTAGCAAATATTATTATAAAAAGATAAATTCCATTTATCCCATGTATTTACTCACTTCTAGGAAGATGTTAGCTTATTGCAGTTTTGAGGCTAAATGCAATTTCTTTTTCAGCTTTATTTAGAAAAAAACGAACCATTTTAAAAAACTGCTTTGTCTTGTGAATATCTTAATGCCTGAGCTATGTAACTCTCATTTAAAAGGATAATGACTTTACTTAGAATCAATTTTTATTGCCTCTAATATAATTTAGGGAAGATGAACAATCATAAAAACGTAGAAAAGTAGCTGTGATTTACTACATTAGCTTTTCAACATTCAGCAACTGATTCTGTAGGCAAATATGAGCAAGCAACTCAGTCAATGGGCCACCAATTCCCTGAAGACTATTCCTTCAGCATTCCCTGAGTGGATACTAGTTTCTTGAATGTAGCCATCCAGTTTGCGATTTTGCATGGAGGGCTAATCACAACTCCTCAAACACAAAATTAATGTGAGTGTATGCGCGTGTCTATGTGTGTTTGTATGTGACTTACCCCAAGCCTCTGTTTCTAAAGAGATTAGAAACGTACACCATATCATTATTTTCTGTTTGCTCCTAAAGAATAATATATTTAAAGATTTAGTCATATTAGGAAACTTAAATTTATATAAACTATGACTCTTGAATAGGTACACATGGCAGACATGTGGAACTTAGCACAAGAAAACCTGTTTTCATTATAGTGATATTTAAATAATTGATACCTTGTGTGCATTCTACATGCCCATGACAGTATTGCCGGGTAATTTTCCTAAACTACAAATTAGACCAGTCTACTACCCTATTGAAAATTCTTTACTGACTCCCCATTGCATTTAATCCAAATACCATTGTTAACATCATTATTGCATTCATGATTCATCCTCTCCCTTCTTTGGCCAGCTCATCTCAGCTCTATCTGCTGAGAACATCTCAAAAAACCAACCTCTCAGCAGCGAGGAGCAAAGCCAACACCTAGATGTTGGTTCCTAAATACATTTCTTTCTCAAAGGAACAAAGGGTCCAAGTGATAAAGGGTTCTAAACTACCAAGTGTTACAAATCAACACTAATAGTTCACATAATGTTTCAAAATGAAAAGAGGCTTAATGCCAAAGATCAAATGAAGCACAGGAGATGAGTCTTTGTTAAGAACCCTAAGGACTTAACGCAATGTGTTGTAGGCACGCACTCATACAGACACATACGCATGCACGTGCGCTCTCTCTCTCTCTCTTTCTTCTAAAAATCTTAAAGGAAGTCTCACAGCAGCCTATTATGCTAACATAGAGATATAAGCTTGTCTCAATAGAACTGCAGGGACAGTTTTTGTTAAAAGGGGTAAACTATTATTTGATAAGTAGAAACTCCATATTTTGAAGAGTGTCATAGCAGCAAAGCATTCGCATGGATGAGAGGGGACTGAAGCCTTTCAAATTTAAAAAATGCTACCAGGCCCCCAAATTTCCAAGAGCAGGAAGAAGATTAGATAGGAAGAATGAAACGAGAACTCATTTTCTTTTTTAACCAGAATGTCCTGTCCTTGACACTTTCAACATTCTACCTGGAAATCATCTTACTAAGGTTTACACATATATTACGTACATGGTCTATCTTCAAAACTCCTTAAGTCAAGAATTTTGACAAATATTTTTCACTCCCATGCCAGTATTTTATCATTGTTTCCCTATGTGAAGAATACCCTTTTACTCTGGTTGATTTAAAGATTTTATCACTATCTTTGTATTTCAACATTTTGACTATCATGTGTCTAGCTATCGATTTCTCTGTATGAATCCTAATTAATAATGTTCGCTGAACCTCTTCAATCTCTGGATTTAATATTTATATTTAATATTCTGTGGAATATACAGAATTATCAGGCATTGTTTCTTTAATGTTTTAATGTTGACTGTCCTTTTTTTTTTTTTTTTAATATCATCCAGTATTTCATTCAGACATATGTTAAATGGCTTAATGCCATGACCAGGTTGTTGGAGTTCTCAGTATTTCAAATCTACAATTTGTAAATCAGTTTAATTTCTATTGCCCTGTTCCTGAGTTCACAGACCTTTTATTATGCATTGTCCAATCTTCTATTAGTCCATCCATTGAAATTTTTGACTATTGTACTTTTTAGGTTTAGAATTCCTTTGAAAGAAGTTGAATTCTTTTAATCTTTTTATTTTTTAATTTTTTTTTTAAGAGAAAGAGAGCCTGAGTAGGGGGGTGGGAGGGACGAGAGGGTTGGAGGGTGAGGAAGAAAGAATCTTAAGCAGGTTCCAGGCTTAGCACTGATCCTGACTTGGGGCTCGATCTTATGACTCTGAGATCATGGCCCGAGCTCAATTCAAGAACCAGGCACTTAACTGAATGAGTTGCTCAGGTGCCCCAAGTTCATTTTTTTTTTTTTAAAGTAAACTCTATCCCCAACTTGGGGCTCAAATACATGACCCCAAGATCAAGATTCATATGTTCTACTGACTGAGCCAGTCAGGTGCCCCCAGGTTTGGAATTTTTATTTTATACATTATTTTAGAGTTTCCATTAATCTCCTAACATTTTCTTCCATGTGGAAAGTATGACCTCTCAGTCCTCAGTCCATTAAGTTTGCCACTTTTTTCTTGAGCTCTATTTCTCTTTAGACTTGTAGACGGCAGAGTTCTTCAGGGAAAAGTAAGATGAATGTTGATCTCACCTCCTGTGTTTACCTCATTTTAAGAGCTGTTTTACCTGTCGTTTTTGTCTGCTTTTGTGTGCTTTCCAGTGCCTTCAAACAATTTGTTTGTTTGATTTTTTTCCCAAAGTTCATATTTTTTACAGGGAGCAGGGTGAATCTAATATAAAGTACTTGTTGAAAGCTAGAAGTGCAGACATATATATATTTAAATTTTCCCCAATTTTTGAATTTTAATTTCTTACATTTGATAAATATAAAATAAAAAAATCTTATAGGAAGGTACTTGTCTATTTATGTGCAACGTTTTTCATAGAACACAGTCATAAAAGGGGAAATTCTGGATTAAAGATATAATTATGTAAAAGTGTATTGATACATATTGTTACCCATTGCTAATTTGTTTTCCATAAAGAGTTCATTTACATTCTCCAACAGCAATCTAATGACGGTTTACTATGTCCTCATTACATTAAATATCATAATTGCATTATTCTTTCCAAATATTATAATTAAATTATAGTTGTTAATAAAATTGGCTTTATTAAATTTCATTTATTTTATTATTAATAAGATGAGGTTGACTTTTTGCCTTTCCTCTTTTACTGATTATCATTTGGCTAGTAGGTTTTCTAAGGTAGAACTGACTGGCCAAACCAGATATTTCACTCACACATTTGCTTTAGACAAAAGTATGCTGCTTATAATCTTGTCAAAATTGTACAATTTTCATAATCAACCCAGCTGAGAGCATTTCAGCTTGGGCTTCTAATAAGGCATTTCATGATGGGAAACCATCCAGCAACTATAACCCAACAGCTGTCACTAGGTAACATGATTGAAACCGAAACAGTGAAAGAGTGAGAAAGTAAGGCCAAAGTTGCTAAAACTGTTACTCATATTTCCACACATGACTAAACAGAGTAAAACAAAATCATGTTTTTGATAGGAGATGTGCAAAAAAAGAGAACACAATAAGACTTTTTTTTTTTTTTTTTTTACAATCACAAAGGTTGAATCTACAGAGGACAATTATTTATTTCATGAATAAGGTTTGGTAAGTTGCCAGTGGGTTGCAGAATGCCTTAAATTATAGGATCCAGGCCAAGGAAATAAGTGTTCTAGGTGAAAGAAGCCAAAATACTTTTAAAGCAATACTTTTTATCTTCAGTATGTTAACATTTAATTGTACGTACATTAATTAAACATCCAGATAGTGAACACCAACAATGTGTCAAGCATTTTTGCTTCTTAGTTTTCTATATATGATTTCAGTTAATTTTCATGCTGAAGTAACTATCAACATTATCCATATTATTAGTACCTAAGTGTAGGAAAGAAACTGAGGCCCTAGATCCCTAGTCATTTACTAATGTCACACAGTGGAATTTCAGGATTCAATCTCAAATTAGTAGCTTTTAAATTAAACCTAATAGCAACTTTATTATATGATAAATAAATACATAAAGTACAGAAATACAACTTTCTAGAAATAGACTGAACCTGCTCTTCAATTATTTTATTATCTAATTGGGAAAATATTAACAGTAAAATTTCATGCCACTAATAATTATGGTATTAAGCAGGCATAAAACAGAATATGTCCTATGCATGTATAATTATATAACTATACACATATTTTTGTATATATATTATGAATATATGTTTATGTGTAATATATATTTAACATTAGATACATAACTGAAATACTTCTAAATATACAAATCTGTTGGCTCATAGAATACACATGGGATCAAATTTGGAATCATAATTTAATTTTGGATGTCTTAGAAACCTTCTGCCTTACTTCACAACAACAGACCTTTCTCCAAAAATATCTGATATCTTAAGGGGAGGACTCACTGGTCCTCATAAATGACTTTGTGTCAGCCAAGTGCTGTTCCCCTACCAACATCCCTAACTAAGCATCTTCAAGTTCTTGAGGGCACTCTGCCACATCCCCTCTCTATGATTTCTGCTTAGTATCAATCTCTTAAAGCTCACAATTCTTAAAGTAACATACAGCACTGTATTTTCTCTAATCCTTTCTACTTTACCAATTATTTAGTTTTGCACTTAATATAGCAAAACATTCTCCTCACCTTTTCCTCAGATAACTTACAATTTATGTTTTCCCTACCATGTATCCAAATATAATTACTTTTATTTTTTTTTCTCCTTTTCTAATTCCTCCCCTACCCATTTATTTAAAATATCATTATTTATCTTAGGTTTTACCTTTCTACTAATATTCAGATTTTCCTAGAGCTTTTATCTTTCAGCTTAAAATATCCTTAATTTTCAGTTATTAGAGAAGATGATTTGTGAACTATTCTACTTCCCACCATCTCTCTCTCATCTTCTTGTATTTGTAAGTTATATTATTCCTCCATTTTAGACCACATAACATTCATGTTCTATCTTGTCACCTCACAGACATTATTTGGTGCCTTAGATTTACCTTCAAATAGATCCATTGTTTATCCCTAGTACTTTTTAAAAAGGTTTTCTCTGTCATATTTTGTTAACTTGAAGTTTGTCCTCTGGTAGTTTCATTAACAATGAGTCATGAGAATGATATTCCCCAAAAGCTCTTCTATTTTAAAATTGATTTGTCAGTAGCCTTTTTACTTGAAGGTTAATTTTCTTTGATATAAAATCCCTGACTCACAATAGTCTTTTTGTTCATCTTTATGTTTCAGTCTGGTGCAAGGAGGGTGATACTAACTTGAATTATTTTAAAAAGTCAAGCTATGACACATTCTGTATTATGTCTGCTTAATACCATAATTATTAGTGGCATGAAATTTTACTGTTAATATTTTCCCAATTAGATAATAAAATAATATGACTATGCTATTCATAGGTAATTTATTTATTTTGTCAAAAGGATTTTTTTAAAAAGATTTATTTATTTGAGAGAGAGACTGAACATACTAATGGTGGGAGAGGCCAAGGGAGAGGGAGAGGGAGAATTCTTGAGTAGATTCACTCTGAGCACAGAGCTCAATGTGGAGTTCAATCCCAGAACACTGATATCATGACCTGAGCTGAAATCAAGAGTGAGACACTCAAAATATGAGACACCCATGCATCCCAGAGTTTTTCTTTCTTTCTTTTTTGACTCATATAATATTTTTCTTTTCTTTTTTTTTTTTTTTTAGAGATGATTAATACTACTACAAGGTTAATTCTTGTTGCTTACTATTCTGGGTCTTATTTAAGAAATGTTAGGCTAAGTTATGCTGCATTTTAATGTTTCATCCTATGTTTTTGTACATCTCATATTGAGTCTATTACCAAATATTTTTACACATTTGTACTTCAAATTTCATCCAATTCAAAATATACTTGTTTGTATAAACAAGTATATTGTGTATTAATTTTATGTCCTTCTGCCTCACAGAATGCCTATATTATTTACCTTACTTTTATCATTTATATTTTTGACTTTTCCAGATATACATATTTATGATAGGTAAATAGAGATAGTCTTATTTATTTTTAAATTGTTAATGTGCATCTCTATATTTTCTCTTAGATGATCACATTGATTAATAAACAATATGGTGTTAAATTATAGTGGACACCATGGAATCCTTGCCTTGTTCCTGGCTCTGTGGAACTTGGTGGTGGTTAATTTTATCAGTCAGATTAGCTAGGCCCCAGTGTCCAGATGTTTGGTCAAATACTATTCTAGATGTTGTAAAGAGTTTTTTGGATGAGATTAGTATTTTAATAGGTAGACTATGAATAAAGAAAATCACTCTCCATAATGCAATGGGCTTATACAGTCAGTGAAAGGCTTTCAAAGAAAAAAAGAAAAAGAAATAAAAGAAAAAGATGCTATTTTCAAGAGGGAATTCAGACTCCCATGTACCTTAGGACTCAGGCCTCAAAAACAGTTTTCTCCTGGGTCTCCAGCCCACTGGACTACCTGCAGATGTTGGATTCAGCAATCTCTCCACAACACTTAAATCAATTCCTTAAAATAAATCTCTCCCTTTCCTTCTCTCAACCTCTCTGCCCTCTCCTTCTTCCCTTATCTATCTATCTATCTATCTATCTATATATCTATCTATCTCTTTCTGTCTGGCTGTCTCTGATGTTACTATGGTCTGAATTGTGCCCAGAAATTCAGATGTTGAGACCCTAATCCTTAATGTGATGGTACTCTGAGGTGGGGCCACTGAGAGATGATTTGTTCCCAACCACATAAATAGTTTTCTTGTGTATAAAAAAAGAAATGTTAGATATGCATGGCCTGCTCTAGGCTTTGACACCTTTGATAATTTCCTCTCTCTCTCTTTTTTTTTTTTTTAATTCTATCACTTTATCTGTGTAAGATTTAATAAGACAATAGTCAAAGCCCAAAAATAGCAAAACAAAAATATGGGATATTACCCCATGGTTTCTATATTGCTTGTGCTATGATTTCAAATACACTTGTTTCTGACTGAAGTAAGGTTATTTTGATCTACATGAGGTTGTTTTGATTTTCTTGTATTTCACGTACAGTTATTTTGATCTAGGAGTGAATTATTTTACTCAGGAAGCTGTGTCAGGATGTTGTCACTGACATCTGTTTTTGTCAATAAGCACTTAGTTCAACTGATGACAGTCATCACTGGGAATTTATCAATAAACATAGGGAAGAATGGCTATTAAGTAATGGAAATTTAAACTTATTTTTTAATTTTTTAAAGATTTTATTTATTTATTTGAGAGGTTGGGGGCATAGGGAGAGGGAGTAGTAGACTCCTGTTGAGCTTGGAGCCCAACGCTGGGCTCTATCCCAGATCCTGAAATCATGACCTGAGCTGAAGTCAGAAGGTCAACCTCTAGAGCAACCCGGGTGCCCTTAGATATTTAAACTTTAAATATCAAGAATTTGTGAGGACTAACCAAGAGTGTTTGGTCCGTACAAGGCTACCCTTTGCTGATCTAAATACTCTCTGATGACCTTGGGCATTAACTCCTGCTGTGCAAGCCAACTGTACCAAGAGTACTGAAAACCACAGTGTGACACTACATGTAAAGGTAGGGTTCTTAGATCATCTTGCCTGCTAACAACAGCATCTCCATTCCCCTAGCACTGTGCTCTAAGAATAGGGACTTCTGCTTTGGGTTGAACACTGTGGACATCAGCTCTTGATTGGCCAAGCCAATGTTTCTGAATATGAGCTCCTAGAAATGTACACCTCAGCTAAATTTGGACTTTATTTTTTTCATTTCCACTTTGTTTGGGGAAACATTGTTTTGGCATATGCTACTTCGTTATTAGCTTATTAAGAGATATGATCCTGTATGTGATTGGTGTGTGAAATATTATTTTTATAAATTATAATTCCTGCAGTGAGCCTGTGTTAAATAAATGGTTGGCAAAGATCACCTCAGTTCCTGAGCATAACTTGCCTCAAATAAAACACAAATTCATGGCATTGGACTGTTCCTTGACAGTACGTGTTTCGCAGATGTCTCAGTCAGTCTTCATTCAGCTTGGGTTGGACCAGTTTATGTTTTCACACACAAAGAACCAAATGATTAGTAATCCCAGCACAGCCAAATGGGTTATTTGACTCAGTAATTTTAGACTGATAAGAAGATCTTCCATTGCAAACATAGCGTTTCTTAGCAGATGAGTCATGAAGAACAAGTGCCAAAGACATTACTTTCTCTTTTATGAAGAGATAGAATGATTAAGTGGAAATAATATATTTTCCAGGGTAAAACACTGGATACTGATCTATTCACTGAGGTTAAAGAAGTCCTGTGACTTCTCTGGGTCCGAATTTGCCATTCTGTAAAATTGGATGCTCAGAATATCAATGATGGGGCAGGGTGACTGGTTCATTGCTTGGCATATAACAGAAAAACAACTTTTGGAGAATTGCTGTGTTTTATGCAAAGGAGAAATTAGCAATAAATAAAATAAAGGAAGGAAAATGAACTTTAGAAATGGAGTGCTTATCTTGGATTACTTTTGACTCATTCTGGAATAGACAACAATATACCCAGTAAAGCATGGAGTAAAGGAGGGATATCTGCTCCTTATTCTTTTTACAAGTTCTTCACTAGTTAGTATCAAATGCCTAGTTTGGACCAGGAATCAGTGTCCCCTACATTTTCCTTTCCTTTCCTTTTTTTTTTTTTTTTAATTTTTTATTTATTTGTTTTTTTTTTTTTTTTTATGTCAAGCAAATTACAAAAGAAACTGGTGTTGGTGGCAAGAGGTCAAAATAATGTAATCTAATATGAGCCAGAACTTAGACTTCCACTTTCTGTGGAAGTTTAGCAATTTTTCTTTGCTAATATTTTGACAAAGAGTGCAAACCACACAAGACTGGGAGGATGGAGAAGACAGTGATGTGACTACAAAAAAGAAAAAAAAAATCTAACATTTGTAGTTGCTGAAAGGCTAGGAAATGCCTAACAATGCCAGAATAAAAATGAATTTGAGAAAAGCACATGGGCTTTGATGTTGCACTCACTTTCAAGAAAGCTATTAAATGTTGGCTTTGTCAAGGCAAAAAGATAACAAATAAATATTTTATATCAGACACCTTCAATTCCCAAAGTTAAAACCAGTATTATTACATTGGCTTATAACATAAACCAAGGAAAAGATAAAAGAAATAGTCAGAAAAACTTTATTATTATGTTTTTTTGTTCTGATTTGGGTGTGCCTCCTTAATAAATTGTGTCTGAAAGGAAGAACAATATTATAAATGTCCACCCACCTGACTCAGAAGACAGAGAATGAAACTCATTTATCTCAATTGCTCGATAAGCCAGAGATATTTTAAGCAGAAGTTATATACTGATGGGATTTTTGTTTATCTGATGTGAATAATAAGAAGAAAATCCTAGATGCCAGGTTTGCATACAGAAAGAAAACTGCACTTAACCATTGAAAAGACAGACTTTGGCGTGATGGTAGATTTTCAAATGAAGATTTAAGAAAACATGATTCTTTCTGAAAAATGAAATAAACACCACTATCGCAGGTAAATACTTTTTGAAGCAAGAGGGGTGATTTCTTTTTCATTGTGTGACAAGTACGGATGAAACAGCTTAATTCAGAGCAAGCTGCAGGGATATCACTTTTGAATGGTTTGTTAGAGTTGAGACAGTGAATATTTTATAAATCTTACTGGATCTTCAAATGTCAGGTCTAATCACACTTCACTCATGAGGTAACAATCTCTGTTAAAGAGGATGGTACTCCCAGGTGAGAAAGAACCTAGTTTGCTAGATGGTAAACAAGTGCTATCTTCTTTAAGAAACACAATTTCATTGCTCTATTCCTTTGTTTGTGAAAGAAGATCCAGAGAGTGACATTCTGCAAGATTTCTACCATAGTCAAACAATTTCAGAAATGACTACATACTATACCCTCTATCTGGGGAATCAGGAAGCCTAGTGGTATGCTGAATCTTCTAAAATGTCTTACAGTAAATGTTTCTACTTAAGAGCCTGTATAAGATATTAATCCAAAGAACATAGTTCTAAAAGTATTGGCTTTTTTTTTTTTTTAAGATTTCATTTATTTGTCAGAGAGAGAGACAGAGGGAGCACAAGCAGGGGAGCTGCAGGCATAGGGAGAAGCAGACCCCTCACTAAGCAAGGGGACCTATGCGGGACTCAGTCCCCGGACCCTGGGATCTTGACCTGAGCTGAAGGCAGATGCTTAGCCAACTGAGTGACTGAGCCACCCAGGTGCCCCTAAAAGTGTTTTCTTATGTTCAGTCCATAACACTGTTTCAGCATAAGCCCCTTTTATTTCAGAAAGTATGATTAGATAGAACACAAGAAAATGCCTAAATAAAAGTTGAATAGATTTGAACATGAAGTGAAAAATGTCTTCCTTTTCTTTAAAGCTCCAAGAATGTGTAAAGAACTGACATGTGTATGATGATATGATAAAAGATACTGGAGATCAAAATAAGGAACTGGGACGATGAAATAAATGTCTTACCAACACTTCGTATTTATCTCTCTTGTCAAAAAAGTCATGTAGTGGTTTCTATTACTTAAGGGAATATTTGTATTATAGCTAGAAAATGTGACTTTGGAATATAGTAATTTACCTAGAAGGATCATCACTGTCTCTCTAAAGGAGATTGGGATCAAAAGCACAAGAAAAAAATATTTTTAAAAAAGGGAAGCAAAAGGCTTGTATGGGCTACAAAATGTACTGGAGGGTTAAAGTGAATTAAATTTTATTTCTTTTCAGGGAATAATTAAATTTGAATTTATTTTGCAGTATAAGGTTGCCAGAGAATAAAACATCAAAGAACAGAACAATCTATTTTTTTTTAAATAGGGTTGACAGTTTTTGAAGTGGCACAGAAAATTTTAGTAAATAAAGTAGACAAATAAAAAGTATATAATGAATACTTAATCATTCAGTGTATTTTATGGTTGACAGATGATAGGTATTTGGAGCTAAAATTTTGAAAGAAAAGATTGCTTTAAAAATTTAAAAAACTGGGCGCCTGGGTGGCTCAGTGGGTTAAGCCGCTGCCTTCGGCTCACGTCATGATCTCAGGGTCCTGGGATCGAGGCCCACATCGGGCTCTCTGCTCAGCAGGGAGCCTGCTTCCCTCTCTCTCTCTGCCTGCCTCTCCATCTACTTGTGATTTCTCTGTCAAATAAATAAATAAAAAAATCTTAAAAAAAAATTAAAGAACTTACTAGGCAGAAATTAGAGTCCATTAAAGAGCAAGGACTTTTAAAATTAAACTTATATTCTCATAAAGATAACAGCATAGATTAAAATGGTATATTTAAGAACTAAATATGGCTTAGGATGAGTTCTTTATATTTATGCACTGTCCTTAATTAGCAATTGTTCTTGAATCTACACATGAACTAAATTTTCACAATAATACTTTATGCAATATACTGTAGGTATTATTTAAAATTTATCATTGATGAATTTGAGATTAAGATCTTCTTAGGTTGACCAAACTGCATGATTCATCAGTTAAAACCAGCTAACTTATGTTGAAGTAACTAAGGGTCACAAAATGTGAGTGGTGCAAAACAACTAAAGCTTATTTCCTCTTTGAGTAACACACTCCTCTTGGGTTAGCTGTAATCTACTCCATATCATCTTTAGTTGGGATCCCATCTAACACAGCAACTCCTACATGGAATATGCTGAAGAGAAGGAATGGAATGTAACAAAGCCCTTATCCAGGAACAGCACATGGCCTCTCCGACCACATTTCCCTAGTCATCTCCATCTCACAGATGATGTTGAGTTATTCAGGGTTAAACATTATAATCTTCCCTTAGGTTCACATCAAAAAAGAATCAGAGTATTTGGTATTCAAAAATAAAATCTAGCCAATGGTTAGCAGTAGAAATAGGGTTAGTAGGGCTAGTATCAAGAACATTTACAATGATTTCTGGTAACTCAAGAGTGTTTTGCTTCATTATATTTCTATTTCAATATTTTAAGCACATTATGGTATATTATTTGGTTTTATTAGATGCATTTAATATGTGTCCTATGAATTAGAAATATATTGGTAAAGTATACACCAATTTCATCTTACCAATATTTTGCATTTAAAATAAAGTGAGGGGAATTTCCATTTCTATTCATGAAAGATCATCTGTAATGATAAGTACCCTCTTGTTCTAACAAACAGAAAATTGAACAAAGTATATGAAACAGGTGTTTTGGGATACTGGACAACAGCCAATGCAAAACAATCTCAAAGGGAAATCAACAAATAAGATAAACCATACGATTTCTCTAGTTTACTGCCTGGAAGCATTTTCCAGCTTCAGCAAAACAGGAGGAAGCCAAGCAGAGACCAGAAGATTCATTAAGATAAGGTTACATAGATAGGTCAGGGAGAACAAGACAAATAGACTATTTTAGAGAGGAATCCTTGATTGAAAATCAATATATATGTGTGTCAGAACGGACACAAGTTGGATAAGAAAAAAAGTGTCAAGGAATAACAGTTGCAGAAGAGCTACAAGTTGAATAAATTTCAGTACTTATACACATCTGGGAATCAAACCCCCTGTAGCAATTATACAACTATGAAATATGGATATTAAAATTATACTACACAAGCATATTCTAAAAGATTAATAAAATGTGAACACAGTGAGGAGTTAGGTGGAATTATTAAAACAGACGCAAACAGAATATCTAGAGATGTACAATACATATTTAAGATAAAAAATAAGCCAAGTGAGATTAAACAACTGACTAGAAATAGCACAAGAAAAGATTAGTGAACTTGAATATATAGCAGGAAAAATTATTTAAAGTAAAATACAGACCGCACAAAATTAAACTGAATATCAAGGACCTGTGAGCCAATATCAATGGGACTAAAATAAATGTAATTGGAATCCCAGAAGTAAGAGAAAATAAGTATTAATTAATGGCCAAAAAAAAAAAGCTAATTAAGCACAAAAGAAGAAAAAAGAAGTAGAGCATATAGTGTAAATAAATGAATGAACTTTGGCTTAAAGTGGCAAACTTTTTCTCTTTACAATTTACAGGAGGTCCTAGCATTGTAATAATAGATAAAATGTATACAAATTGGAGGAAAATACAACCTTTTTAAATTTATAGTTGGTAACATTGTTTATGCAGAACTAACAATGAAACTACAGAAATCTTCTAAGAACTAAAATGTGTACTTACCCCTTCAGGATGCAAAGTCAACATTTAAAAAATCAATATTATTTATCTATGGTGAGCAATTGTCATGATGAAGCTGAAATAGAAAAGGAAAAGTTGATGTCCTTTACAAAAGTATCAAATATTACTTGCAATAGTACCAACATAATAAAATACAGGTAAGCTTAAGAAAATACATGGAAAGAGCCTAGATGTCCATCAACAGATGAATGGATAAAAATGTGGTATACCTATCATCTATTTATGTATCTATTTATAGATAGATATATAAATATATACATATACACAATGGAATATTATGCAGCCTTCAAAAACACAAAACCTTGCCATTTGCAACAATATGGATGAAATGAGGATATTATGCTAAGCGAAATAAGTCAATCAGAGAAAGACAATTATCATATGATCTCACTAATATGAAGAATTTGAGAAACAAGATAGAGAATCACTGGGGAAGGGAGGGGAAAAATGAAACAAGATGAAACCACAGAGGGAGACAAACCATAAGAGACTCTTCATCTCAGGAAACAAACTGAGGATTGCTGGAGGGGAGGGGATAGGAGGGAGGGGGTGGCTGGATAATGGACATTGGGGATGTGTTATGGTGAGTGCTATGAATTGTGTAAGACTGATGTATCACAGACATATACCCCTGAAACAAATAATACATATGTTAATTAAAAAATAAATAGAAATTTAAAAAGGAATGGGAAGCTACTGTATAGGCAAAGGGTAGGAGAGGAGAGAAATAATGATAAAAAATTTTAGTGGAAGAAATATAATGGAAAACTATCAGTGCAGGCTAATTCTCTCTCTTTTTAAAGAATCTTATTATTTTGTATTTATTTATTTGACAGAGAAAGAGCATGGCGGTGGGCAGAGGGAGATGGAGAAGCAGACTCCCCATTGAGCAGGGAGCCAAAAGCAGGGAGCCAAATGCGAGTGTCCATCCCAGGACACTGGGATCATGACCTGAGCCAAAGGCAGACACTTCACCCACTGAGCCATCCAGGGGCCCCTACTCTCTCTTTTTTATCAGCCTTTTGTAACAAAGGAGAAAGTGAGATGTTTTAAATAAAGTAGAACTCAGACCTACTGTAGTGTATCAGTGAGGACCTCAGTGTTCAATAGGCTAATACTAACATTACAATGTTTTGATAGAGTTTGCAGAGTTTGCAACACACTAGGGTCCATTTTAAGGCAAATTCACTTATAGTCTATTCAAATGGATGTATCTAACCCTTGTAAACTTTTTTATGTTTACATTCTACTTTATTCTTCCTCCTCCTCTGGTGAAATCTTGGATCATTCTTGGTTTCACAGACCTCGGTAAATGTCTGAAAAATAGTATGCAGAATGAATGAATGAATAAATGAATGAATGAAAAACTAAAATTCTTCACGTCAGAATCAGACTACCTAACTGGGAATATAGGAATGAATCTTCCAAATCAGAGGGGGCCTATGGTAGAGACACCAGGTAAAAATTAACACCTAAACTTCTGAGTTTAGTACTTCCCCATTTTGTGCATTTATTTTTTTTTAAGACGTTATTTATTTATTTCACAGAGAGAGATCAGAATTAGGCAGAGAATCAGGCAGGGGAGCCTGATGTGGGGCTTGACACCAGGACCTGGAGATCATGACCTGAGCAGAAGAGAGAGGGTTAATCCACTGAGCCAACCAGGCACCCCCATTTTGTGCATTTAAATCCATGTCCCTACCTGAGTTTCATAGAAAACTAGCTTCCAAAGGGATATTAATGAGTGTTTTGTTAAGAAGTGATCACAACCAAGTTCAATTGGAATATTCAGATTATTAACAATAATAATGAAAGTTAGCAAGTTTCTTTGCAGCACAAATTCTCAAACTTGTTTTTTTAAATACTATGGTATATTGTAAATTTTTCAAGTGAGACATATTTTATAGAGCAGTGCCTCTCAAAGTTTAATTTGCCTATGAATCAATGTGGACCTTTGTTAAAACATGGATTCTAATTATCCTGTAGAAAAATGTATATATTTTTACATATTGACAACACTGTGGACTTGGGCATGATTTATTAAGGTAGTAGTTTTCATAAACATTGTAATCTTTTTTTTAATAAAGATTTTTAAAAAAGATTTTATTTATTTATTTGACACACAGAGAGAGATCACAAGTAGGCAGAGACGCAGGTAGAGAGAGGGGGGAAGCTGAGCAGAGAGCCCGATGCGATGCAATGCACGGCTCAATCCCAGGACCCTGGGATCATGACCTGAGTGAGGGCAGAGGCTTAACCCACTGAGTCACCGAGGCACCCAACATTGTAATCTTTTTTACAGAAGTTCCCTGACTCATGACAGTTCAAATTAGGATTTTTGACTTTAAGATGGTGCAAAAGGGACATGCATTCACTAGAAATCATACTTCTAACTTTGAATTTTGATATTTTCCCAGGCTAGTGATACAACGTATGATCCTCTCTCCTGATGCTGGGAGTGGCAGCAGACCTCAGCTTGTAACCAGCTATGAGATCACCAGGGGAAACAACAATATAGTTACAACTATTCTGCTTTTTATTTTTAGCAGTGTTCAATAAATCACATGAGATACTTGACAGTTGATTATAAAATAGACTGTGTTAGGTGGTTTTGTCCAACTGGGGGCTAAAGTATGTGTTCCGTACACATGTATGGAGGGCAAGCCTAAGCTATAATGTTTGGTAGGTTAGGTATATTAAATTCATTTTTGACTTATAATATTTACTTAAGATATTCTGACTTATAATACTTTCAATTTATGATGGGATTATTGGGGAGGTAACCTCACTGTAAATCCAGATCTGTATTCCCGAATTCATACCTTGTTTATTGCCTCTTCTTTTCACCATAGAGAATTAAACCATGTGGCAGAGGCACCAATAAGCTCACCACATCTTTGACACTGGATACAGAGCTAGACCTAATTTCCTAGCCTTTCTTCCAGTTACAAGTGTCCTGGTGACTGAGCTGTCATCAGTGGAATGTGAGCCGAAGTGATATATATTTCACCTCTAGATCATGCATCTAAAAGTTCCTCAGCTCCTTTATGCTGCCTTGTTCCCACTGGCTGTCCAAATGCAGAAAATCCAGCAGAGGACTCCAAAAACAAAGGAGATGATGGAGCCAGGAGCTAGGAAGATGCAGGGCTCTGGAATCACTAATGGAACCACCCAGGAGATCCAGTGGAATGGGCATACCACATCACCATATTGTTTGATTGTTCTGTGTTAAAACACTGAATTTTGGGCACATTTATTGCAGCTCCCTACACACCTGGTCAATAAAAATGATTTGAAGTTAGGCAATATATTTTCCTTTGTTTTGGGTGCACAGCAGAACACTTCTATATGAATTGGCTTTCTATGACAATGATCCAGATTCCTGGTTTTTGTTTGTTTGTTTGTTTGTTGTGACATCAGACAGTTAAGCTGCCTTCTGTTCTTGATTACATCTGTTTGATGACTTATTTGAGGAATATTGCCATCAGACTTTTCCATTTCTTTGCCTAACTGTATAGCGGCAACTTAACAGAAAACTAAAATGATACACTACCATAAACTAAGTTTCTTCCACAATGTGGGACAGAACAACGGATTTTTCTTTCTAAATAGTTTTCCAACTTTATATTCACACAGTGAATTATGTTCTCTTATATTGTTCACCTAGTTGATTAGACCATCAATACTGCATGTCCAGTCACATTATAGGAGGAAAGAGAAATAAGGAAAAAATACTCCTTCTTACTGATGAATTAATTCATTAACCCTTTTTATAATGTAATTTAATATAGCCTAGTAGGCTTTATAAATAAATTCAACTCAAAAGAAGTCACTTCCATGTAGGGTTACTATATCGTTATTAAATCCAAATATAATGTTACAAAACTCCAGTGTAACTGAAAATGATCCTGAGCTATTGTTCATACTTACATATTTACAAACTACCAAATAGCAAGTTTCATTCTAGTCTGTTGGATTAAATTTGACTCTAAATTTAAAACATCATCACAAAACCTCTGCCCTTGAATTAAAACAACACTGTAGGATCTGAAAATAAATTTACAAATGTGATCAAGGTAAACAAGAGCCTTTTAAAAATTTTTTGAAAGGCTATGATATTTTCAATATTTTATTTGGACAAATTTTCTTCTTTTTAATTAAAGATTTCTTTGTTTATTTGACAGAGAGAGAGAGAGAGAGAGATCACAAGTAGGCAGAGCAGCAAGCAGAGAGAGAGGGAGAAGCAGGCTCCCCACTGAGCAGAGAGCCTGATGCGGGGCTCCATCCCAGGACCCCGAGACCATGACCTAAGCCAAAGGCAGAGGCATAACCCTCTGAGCCCCTCAGGAGCCCCTATTTGGACAAATTTTCTTTGAGTATGTGCTACTCATAGATCATAGAAAATATTATATGGCTGAGGAAAGTTAATAATTGGGATCAAACATAATACTAATATGCTAGATTACTGATATATTCCCATTTTTTTCTCTGATTTGTTTGTTGTTGTTGTTGTTGTTCTCTACTGTTAGGTCTGAAATGGAAGATGATGTATGTGCTAGCAACTCATATACAATAATTTACAAGATCAAATACTTGCATTTTGATGTATTCACATGTGTATACATACATATAAAACTCATAAGTAATGTAAAAAGCATTTTTTCAGAACATTAGCAGGCTGATTCAAAGAATTTTTTTTCATATGCTCCCTATAATGCACTTTTCATTAAAAATAATATTTATGTATAATGCTTGAAAATAAATTTTTCAAAAAATTCCAACAAGTAATTTAGAATTTTTCTGAGATATCTTAGATATCTCAGATATTAGATATCTACTAATCTTTCTCTAAATTTTCTCCATATAAATTAATGAAATAAATGACATTTTGGAAGTTGTAAATAATTTTAAGATATAAATTTGAACAATTATTTTAATTGGAAACCAACAGGGCACCTGGGTAGCTCAGTTGGTTAGCATCTGCCTTTGGCTTAGGTCATGATCCCAGGGTCCTGGGATGAAGCCTTACAACAGGCTCTGTTCAGTGGGAGCCTCCTTCTCCCTCTCCTTCTGCCTACTGCTCTCCCTGTTTGTGCTCTCTATCAAATAAATAAGTAAAACATTTAAAATTAAAAGAGGAAGCCAAACATTAGTTTATTTTCTCCTACTAGAGTTTAGATAATTACTATTTTAGATTTAGAAGTCTTTGATTTATTTTTTTTTCTTAATATAGTCCTAATAACCTAATTCATTGTTTGTTTGATCTACTAGCTAAACTAAATTACATTTTATGGAGGTTGGTAAAATTTTATGTCTTCAGATCCATTTTATTTCTTTATCACCATAAAGATTCTGTAAGGGCACACCTCTACTGCTTTATAGAAGCAGAACAAGTCAAGGTAAGGAAATTGCCCAGTGACAGATAACTAGGGTGTCTGAAAGTCTACAGCAGACTGGAAAATTTTTTTCCAGCTTTTTAGATGAAAAAATTGTATCATATTATTTTTATAAAGCTAAGGGGAAACTCTTCCTTATCATGACAATACACACACACACACACACACAAATTCAGAACACATGTGACCACATGTACTCCTACTTCTCTGGTTCTTGCCCATAGTTTCTTTTTTTTTTTATAAATTAATTTATTTATTTTCAGAAAAACAGTATTCATTATTTTTTCACCACACCCAGTGCTCCATGCAATCCGTGCCCTCCATAATACCCACCACCCGGTACCCCAACCTCCCACCCCCCTGCCACTTCAAACCCCTCAGATTGTTTTTCAGAGTCCATAGTCTCTCATGGTTCACCTCCCCTTCCAATTTCTCCCAACTCCATTCTCCTCTCTAACACCCCTTGTCCTCCATGCTATTTGTTATGCTCCACAAATAAGTGAAACCATATGATAATTGACTCTCTCTGCTTGACTTATTTCACTCAGCATAATCTCTTCCAGTCCTGTCCATGTTGCTACAAAAGTGGGGTATTCGTCCTTTCTGATGGAAGCATAATACTCCATAGTGTATATGGACCACATCTTCCTTATCCATTCATCCGTTGAAGGGCATCTTGGTTCTTTCCATAGTTTGGCAACCGTGGCCATTGCTGCTATAAACATTGGGGTACAGATGGCCCTTCTTCTCACCACATCTGTATCTTTGGGGTAAATACCCAGGAGTGCAATAGCAGGGTCATAGGGAAGTTCTATTTTTAATTTCTTGAGGAATCTCCACACTGTTCTCCAAAGAGGCTGCACCAACTTGCATTCCCACCAACAGTGTAAGAGGGTTCCCCTTTCTCCACATCCTCTCCAACACATGTTATTTCCTGTTTTGTTAATTTTTGCCATTCTAACTGGTGTAAGGTGATATCTCAATGTGGTTTTAATTTGAATCTCCCTGATGGCTAGTGATGATGAACATTTTTTCATGTGTCTGATACCTGATTTCAAGCTTTATTACAAAGCTGTGATCACCAAGACAGCATGGTACTGGCATAAAAACTGACACATAGACCAGCGGAACAGAGTAGAGAGCCCAGATATGGACCCTCAACTCTATGGTCAATTAATCTTCGACAAAACAGGAAAAAAATATACAGTGGAAAAAAGACAGTCTCTTCAATAAATGGTGCTGGGAAAACTGGACAGCTATAAGTCGAAGAATGAAACTCGACCATTCTCTTACACAATACACAAAGATAAACTCAAAATGGATAAAAGACCTCAATGTGAGACAGGAATCCATCAGAATCCTAGAGGAGAACATAGGCAGTAATCTCTTCGATATCAGCTACAGCAACTTCATTCAAGATATGTCTCCAAAGGCAAAGGAAACAAAAGCGAAAATAAACTTTTGGGACTTTGTCAAATTCAAAAGCTTCTGCACAGCAAAGGAAACAGTCAAGAAAACAAAGAGGCAACCCTTGGAATGGGAGAAGATATTTGCAAATGACAGTACAGACAAAAGGTTGATATCCAGGATCTATAATGAACTCCTCAAACTCAACACACATGAAACAGGCAAACATATCAAAAAATGGGCAGAAGATATGAACAGACACTACTCCAATCAAGACATACAATTGGCCCATAGTTTCTCTTAATAAGATCACTATAGGAGCCTCCTTCCTGAGCAATCTGCTTCAACTGTGTCCACCCTTGTCCTCCTGTAATAATTACCTACAAAGTAGCCATGAAGATCATTTAAAACTATAAGTGAATATCTCACTCTTATGCTCAAAATCTTCCATTTTCTCTCATTTCATTCAAGGTGAAATCAGATTCTGTACAGTGGCCTAGAAAGCCTTGTCCATTCTGTGTGCCACCCTTTATCTCTCTAACTTCTTTTCACCAGCTCAACTCATTCACCTTCTCTCACAAGTGCTCCATTGCTATCTATGCAACATACCATCTATCCTCCTGCATCAGAGATATTTCACTGGTTTACAAGGTTTTGTTTCAGGCTTGAACCCATGTCCCCCACATGTCTGCACTTTGATCACTTCCATATAGTCTTTGACCAAATATCTTCTTCTTAGTGAGACCCAATCATGCTGAACACCTTAATGAAAATTATAGCTGCACCCAGGTGACCCTCCAGATCACCATTACCTTTCCACTTGTTTTTTTATTGTTTTAATTAACAGGTCTATGGAGATGTAATGAAAAACCATAAAATTTTTCCACTACAGTTTATAATTCAGAATTTTTAGTATATTTACAGATGTGTGCATAACCACAATTTAATTTTAAAACATTATCATAACCCAAAAAAGAAGTCCTGGGTCCACTTCCAGTCATCTCCTATTCCCAAGTCCAGCCCTATACAATATATTTTAAAAAAATTGTTTAAATTTTGTATCCTTTTGAATGTGGGTGAGAGAGAGTGGGGGGAGGGGCAGTGGGAGAGGGAGAAAGGAGAATCTCAAGTTGGCTCCACACTCAGTGCAGAGCCTGACATGGGGCTGGATCTCACCACCCTGAGATCATGACCTGAGTCCAAATCAAGAGTCAGATGCATAGCCAACTGAGCCACCCAGAAGTCCCTATACATTTTTTTTAATCCATTCACCAATTGATGGAATTTGGGTTGTTTCAACTTGTTAGCTATCACAATGATGTAATAAACATTAATATATAAGTTTTTGTGTGGACATATACATTCATTTTTCTCATACTCCAACATCATCTATCACCTTTTTACATGGCATTAATGTACTATCATCTTCTATTTACTTATTTATTTATCTATTTATTTATTTATTTTTATTTATATTTTATCCATTTTGAGTCTATTTTTGTGTGTGGTGTAAGGAAATGGTCCAATTTCATTTTTCTGCATGCTGCATGCTGTCCAATTTTCCCAGCATTATATATATATATATATATATATATATTTATCTTCTATTTATTTATTCTATTTATTTATTATATAAGTCAATTATCTGTTGACTTTCACCAACTGCTAGAATCTAAATTCAAGAATTTCTGTTGCTTCTGCTCAGAGTGCCTAGAATACATCTCAGAATATGGCAACAACCCAAAATGTTTGTTGAATGAATAAAGCAATGTTCACGTGTACTCATGTAGTTGTATATTTCTGTTTCTAGGTAAGACATTTAAGTAGCATATTTCTTCATGCTTCCACATTTTCATCAAATATGTATTTGACCTCTTCTGCACTGTAGGAACCATTTTAGGGTTGATGTATATAAAAATGAGTAGGCTAGAACATTATGTTCAAAAAGTTCACAAATTGGATAATGAAGACACATGTAAGGAAGTAATGGCCAAGTGATAAAAAGGAGCTGTCGTAGGTGGAACAGACCTTCAGAGATGTCCACACACTAATCCCCAGCAAAATGGGCCAAATCCCCATTTTGTGAGTTAAGGTTACATGTGGAGTTAAGGTTGTTATCCAGCTGAGGTTAAAATAAGGAGAGTATCCTGAGTTATATAGGTCAACCAATGTAATTACAATGGTTCTTTGTAAGTAAGAGAGGCAGAAGAGTCTGAGTGAGAATGGAAGACAGCTGATGGAAACAGAGCATCAGAATGGTGTGATCTATAAGGATTCAATCTGCCATTGCTGGCTTGAAGATGGAAGAACAAAAGATCATGGGCAGCCTCTAGAAGCTGGTAAAGAAAAGAATAGGATTCTCCTCTAGAGCCTCCAGAGAGGAATGTAGTCATGCTGGTCCCTTCGTTTAAGCCTGGGATGATCCATTTCAGACTTCTGACCTACAGAGCTGTCAAATAATATGTTTGAACTGCTTTGAGTTATTAAGTTTGTGGTACAGCAGCAATAGGAAACTAATAGAAGAATCCTATGTCCTAGCTAGATAGAAAGAGAAGGGGAAGGGCCAAATCCCCATTTTGTTTATCAAGCTCTTGCTCTTGTGTGTACTATACCCAGCCCAAAATAAATTTTCAAAGAAGTAGGAGTCATGCATGGTCTCTGCTCTTGAGGAAAAAAGTTTACAAACTAGTCAGATTTTCCAATGGGAAAACACGACCATATGGCAGAGATGTTAGAAGCACAAAATTGTGCCAAAAGGATAATCAACCATCATTTACATGGCCAGCCATCCCAGAGAACTGGCAAGCAAGGAGCGTCAGTGTAGCAGCTGTTGCCATGGCCCCAAATCCTATGATAGTGACTGAAAAAAGAAACAAAACAAATGAGCAAATAGAAACCCTCTGAGATCCTGAACTTGTAAAATTGAGAGGCAGCATGGTGTAATCAAAGGGAGCATGGAGCTACCTTAGACCATCTGGATACTGATCTCAACTCTACTCCACAATAGGCTTGTGACCTTGGGCAAGTTACCCAAGCATCATCTTTTTCCTTATCTCTAAAATGAAGTTGAACCCTTCTAGCTATTCTCTGGGAATTGGCTAAGATCACTTTCGAAGGAAGCCAAATATGCTTTCTTTACTAATTTTTTTTTTATATAGAAGATGTAATCAAGGACAATTTTAGTATCAAAGAAATGTTTATGTGTACAATTTACTTAACAATATTCAAAAATATTTATTGCCTACCTACTTTATACCAGGCTGTTTCGCCAACTTATAAATATATGTATTTATACCTACCCATATATACACATCAGCATAACATACAATTTATCTAGAGAATATGTACATCTATATTAAAAATATATAGAAAGAATATATATGGAGAGAATATATTTAACAAAGTGCCATAAGAGTTTTATAACTAAGCCAATGCATTTTGAAGATTCACAGAACTGGAGGAATGAAATAAATTTTGACATGGCCACAGTATTGGTTAAGGTTCCTGAGAGAAACAGTACCAATAAAAGACTATGCATATATGTGTATATGTATGTATGTGTGTGTGTTGTGTATAAATATGACGTGTGTGTATATATATGTATGTATGTTTGTGTATATATGTACGTATACATATACATTATATATACACATATATGTATATTACTATGATATATATGTATATTGTGATATTCTTGTGATATGTATGTATACATATACATAATATCATAATAATTTGAGATGAAATGTATACACACAACAAATATCATATATACACATTATATATATGTAGATATATACACATTATATATATGTATATATAATATACATATACATACATATATAATATACATATACATATACTATACATATATGTATATATACATATATATATACACATTATATATATATATATACACATTATTATATATCTTTATATAATGTGTGTTTTGTGTATACATTTCATCTCAAATGATTATGGACAGTGAGAAGTCCCAAGATCCATAGTGAGCCAGGTAGACATCCAGGAAAACCAATGATGTAAACCCAGTCTGAGTTCAAAAGCCTGAGAACCAGGAGAGCTAATGATATTAAGTTCGAATCCAAAAGCAGTCAGGCTAAAGATCCAATAAAAAGTTATGTTTTAATTTGAGTCCAAAATCAGGAAAAGACCAATGTCTAAGTTCAAGGCAGTTCAGGCAAGAAAATTCTCTTATTTGGAAGTCCATTAGTGACCAAAAGCTCTTAATTTCATGGAACTATCTAGTGATCTCAAGAATACATAGGCAAGATCTATTCATGGTACAAAAATCCTCTTCCATATTGACCCAAACTCTGGTGGCCAGTTATCCATAATGGTGAGAAACATTTTTTTTATCAGGTGGACCATATGAGGGGGCTGGGGAAGAGTGGATAGAGATATAGTACCTGAACAGTCTTTGCCAAAACCACAAGTAGCTTTATGAATGGACATTTTTCCAAAGAAGACATAGAAATGGCCAACAGACACATAAAAAGATGTCTAACATCTCTCACCAGCAAGGAAATGCAAATCAAAACTACAATGAGATATCTGCTCACAGCAGTCAGAATGGCTAAAATTAACAACACAGGAAACAACAGGTGTTGGCAAAGAGGCAGAGAAAGGGGAAGCCTCTTACACTGTTGGTGGAAATGTAAACTGATGCATCCACTCTGGAAAACAGTATGGAGGTTCCTCACAGAGTTAAAAATAGAACTACCTATGATCCAGCAACTGTACTATTAGGTATTTACCCAAAGGATACAAAAATCGTGATTTGAAGGGATACATACACCCTAATGCTTATAGCAGCTTTATCAACAATAGTCAAATTACGGAAAGAGCCCAAATGCCCATCAACAGATGAATGGATAAAGAAGATGTGCTGTGTGTATATTTGAGTAATTTATGGAATATTAATCAGCCAACAATAAGAGTGAAATGTTGCCATTTGCAATGAAGTGGATGGAGCTAGAGAATATTAGGGTGAGAGAAGTCAGTCAAAGAAAGACAAATACCATATGATTTTACTCATATGTGGAATTTAAGAAACAAGCCAGATGAACATGGAGGGGAAAAAAAGAACACATGACAGAGTGTTTAATAATGCCATTCTTTAAAGAATAATGATCCTTATCCTTCCAATCAGAATAAAACACAAGTACGGAGGAGCCTTTGAGATATGAATATTTTAAGTACTTGTTATTATTTTACTTAGTTCCTACTTTTTGCTCTAGCCAAAGTACACAAATAGCTATGGAGTTACATTTTAAATTTTTTATTCAGAAGACAAGGGAACATATGCTATTATTGAGTGATACTTTAAGCCTTATTAAATTCTATTTAAATTCCACTAAAAGGAAAGCAATAAGGACTAACCTATTTTTATTCATTCATGTTGTCAACAATGACTGTCACAATTTCAAAAAAAAAATTTTACCAGAAAAGTACTAAAAAAGCACACTAGGCACATATCTGTGCAGAGATACAGTAAGTTCTTATTTATTTTAAAGGGTATTTATTTTTTTCCTAAAGAAAATTTTGGCCCTTGTAAGAGTTGTTAAAGTTTTTGATGACCTGCAGTTCTCATTTGTTCTTTAGAAGGACATCATTTACAACTTATAACGTTTTTAAAGCTACACGTGGGGGGTTTTATGTCTAATGTGTCCTTTTCCCCCCAAGTTTTTATTTAAATTCCAGTTAGCTAACGTACAATGTAATAGTAGTTTCAGGTGTAGAATTTAGTCATTCATCACTTGTATACAACAAGCAGTGCTCATCACAAGTGCCCTCCTTAAGCCCCATTACCTATGTAACCCATCCCACAACCCACCCATCCAGTAACCCTGTTTGTTCTCTTTGAAGTTTGCCCTTTAAAAAAATATATTATTTTATTTAATAATCACAAAAGTGCTACTGATTAAATATATTGCCATATTGTAAAGTAATAGACTTAAATGAGTTTAAGTACCTGGTGATGGAAAAAGGAATGCAAACTCAGATCTGCCTTATAAATCTATAGCCTTAAAAATTCACTGTAAGTTTTTAAGCAATGTAACTTTTGAAAGTCTTTGTTTCTCATCATAAAAACTGAAATAATAATGGACTTGTAGGTGTGTATCTGTGTATGTATGTGTGGGAGTCTAAAAATACACAATTAGATAAAGTAGTTTATGAAACCCCACAGTACAGTTTCAGGCACAGACTAGGTACCCACCTGCACTGGCATCTCCTCGGAGAATCTTGGACACACACTACCCATCTGGGTCGTATATTTTTATCTCCAGAAACACAGCATTTTGCTGTGCTGAAATGAGGAGTACTTGCCATAATGTATATGGAATTCCTGATGATACATAATGTGTGTGTGTGTGTGCGTGCGCACATGCGTGTGTGTACACATATGTACTATATATATATGTATAATCCATGTGACAGCCTTTATTAAAATCCTTTATGGTTTTCAGTTTCAAAGCACTTTGAAAGTGTTTAGTAGTAGTATAATTAATTGTTTTGTACTTTTTTTTTCTAAATAAGCATTAAATATTGAGCTGATAGATTCTAAGCTAGCTTTCCTGCTTCTTTAAAAATGGCACTTCAGGGATGTAGTTTTTTTAATGAAAAGAAATGATGATGCTGATGATGATGGTACCTCCATTCCTTTCTAGAAGTAAAGGGCTGCACCAGTGACTCCAGTACATGTGATTCACAAGTAGTGTTTCCAACTTTGTTCAGGAGAAGTTGAGTTGGGGGAAATCAGAAGGGGAGACAAACTGTGAGAGAATCTGGACTCTGAGAAACAAACTGAGGGTTTTGGAGGGGATGGGGGTGGGGGTTGGGTGAACCCAGTGGTAGGTGTTAAGGAGGGCACCTATTGCATGGAGCACTGGGTGTGGTGCATAAACAATGAATTCTGGAACACTGAAATAAAATTTTTAAAAAGAAGTGTATTAAAGGGGATGCCTGGGTGGCTCAGTGGGTTAAAGCCTCTGCCTTTGGCTCAGGTCATGATCCCAGGGTCCTGGGATCTAGCCCCTCATCGGGCTCTCTGCTCGGCAGGGAGCCTGCTTCCCCCCTCTCTCTGCCTGCCTCTCTGCTTACTTGTGATCTCTGTCAAATAAATAAATAAAATCTTAAAAAAAGAAGTATATTAAAAAAAGAAAAATAGCATCCTTGTTGCTATAAAAATATTAAAGCAGAATTGTCAGTCACAGTAAAATGGAGGCATTTTTTGCTTTGGTTTTTAAGTTAGTGGTAGGGATTTTTAAATCTTTATTATCAAAGACAATAACTTCAGAGTTATAAGATATTATCAACCTGATTCCAATCCAGACACCATTCAACATTGAGTCTTTTAAAAAATAAGGTTTTTTGTTTTTTTCTTATGAATATGGGGTACTATGTTGACACAGACAAATCAGGCTTACCTAATAACAAGTGGGAGCTCAAATATTGGAGTCAATGATTAGATTTTTAAAAAGAGTATCAAGTGGTAAGTGCTACAAATAAAAATAAATGATGGATATTCATTAAAGTAAAATAATCAATTGGTTTAGATTAGGGATTTGGGATCTTCAGAGAAGACATTAATAAGGTCAAAGAATTTTTTGAGATATACAAGAGATAAACATGAGAATAATTCCTATCTAAAGAGTATGTTTGCATTGTCTTAGCATAAATTGCTAAGGAAACACATTACAGAGCTGCTTTATGTTTTAAGTAGAATAACCTCTTAGATATTAAGCAAAGCTTTGGCTCTTAACTTATGAAAGAATTATTAAAGCCCCAAACTAAAAGAACTCCAAGAGTCCATTAGAATCCAGGCAAATTGGCATTTAAAGATTTCTGCTGTCATTCTCCAATAGTGACAATTTAAAAATCTATCACCACTTATTTGTTCTTCTTAACATTTCATATACACTGAACTTAACCAAATTCATTGCCTAATAGTTCTTTTTAACCTAACTTCCTTTTCCCAAGCATATATGAAAGTATGCCACCCATAAAAAGAACACAAAAGTTAACTGTAAACACTCATAAATTATCAAAACACGGACACTTGTAAAACCTTAAAAGAGGGTAATAAATAAAACACGGCTAGCATCCCAGATGCACCTGATGTCCTGGCCTTACATCATTCACTACCTCTCCTTCTTCCTATAGGTACTGAATGTCCTAAATGTTAACACTGTAGATTAACTTACCAGTTTTAAGTGAAGGATTACATAGAGAAGGATTTATAGAAGGATTCTTAGATAGATAGATAGATAGATAGATGATAGATTTTACATTATGTGTATTTATTTATGTATGTCATTTATATTTATGTTCACATTTTTCCTTATTTATCCTACAGAAACACTATCTTGGTGTACAATTCTTCCACAATTAACTTTTCTGTTATCCTTTTCTCTCAAGCACACACAAAAAGTCTATTTTGGGGGATATGCTTGGTTCGGATATAGTAGATGATTTCAAAATGTCCTACAAAGTATTGGTAGTAATTTTTTGAGTAATTTCACTAGCCCATTCGTAGGCAAATAATCAGCTATAGAATATTTAGGTACTCCTTTTAACTTTAAACTAGTCTAAGTAGTATGACCTAAAGTAGCAAAGTGAAAACATTAGCGTAATAATATTCATAAATAACTGTGTTTACTCCATAAACGTTATGTATACACACTTTGCATTGAGTACAACTCAATGGGTTGAGTACTCATTGAGTACAACTCTCAGGGTCACGGTCTGATGTTTCAAATCAATGGAGGCATTCTAGGTTTATCTGCCAGCTGTGGATCTTTTTCAATTGGTATACTTTTTGTTCAGATGCAACACTTCCATGTTCATATTTTTACTTTTGAATTACATTAGCTACACAGTGACTATGTATTGGAATCTACTTCTAGTTTCTGTCTGTTTGCTTCTTTTGCTTGTTCTCTGCTGATGTCCAAAGTATTTTTCACAGACCTGGGTGCTTTTCTGCCACCTAAAATTACTTCTATTTTGGGCATGTAAATCACTAAACACCCTCTTGTCTAAGATTTTCTAGCCCAGCTACTTTAAGGTTTGACTTCTATAGGAAGTACAAGCTGAAATGACTTTCCTTTGGCTATTATTCCCCTATAAATTGACTGCACATTGATATCAATTACCTATCCCTATAGACAGCAAGATCCAGGATCATCTGGTTACGTCTTTCATCATCTTTCACAAAGAAGTCAAATTTGGGTTCATTTATTCTCAGGGCTTTTCCATCTTCTCTGTTCAAAGTTCGGGTAGTTTCCTTTCTTCTTTGCAGCACTTAATTTTCTTGGTCTTTCCATTATTTTTTCCATCTAAGAGTTTTCAGTGTAGATTCAGGAGTAAACTTAGAGAGGTTATACCAGATCGCTAGGTCTTCTTTGCTTTCATCTGACTTCTGATGATTGAGTTCTGTTTCTTGTATTTTTAGCATCTGGTGGTCTTTGTTCTCTAAAGATGATAGAATAGCAGTGATATCTATGTACCAATGTCTGGCAAAGCCTAGGTAACTTTTCTTGTCTGATTTTATGCTATTTTTGAAGTTTCCTCTGAGCCACATGTTTCTGTCTTTGGCACATTTGAGACAATATGTTTTTTCTGCCTAATTACTGACTAATTCTGCAATTCTTGAATCCCTTCTGAACTCGCTTTCTTTATCAGCCCACATTTTAACTGTTGAAGAACTGGCACCACCAACTGCCTGTTTCATTCAAAGTCAGCTCTCAGGTTACCCATGCCAAAGAGCTCCTTCAGAAGAGGCTGTGCTGTGGGCTTTCCTGTTGTTCAGCTCTCCGGGGATATTTACAGTCAAGTTAAATTTTGTCAAACCTTCAGATCCTTCCACATTTTCCATTTTTTTCAGGGCTGTTAAAAGCTAAATTGAAATAATTATGTTTCTTGAATTTGCTAACATCTAAAATTTTCCCAATGGTATTATTTTGAAGGTAGGTAATTTTTAAATGGCCATTATGAGCCTTATTTCTTGATGATGCAAGGAGAGTACCTCGACAGGGGAGAGAGGAATTACACAGCAAATGTGTTTGGCATTCTGGCTTTCTGTCTAATAAGATCTGTGATCCAGTCTATGGCATCTTTCTTGTTTGTGGGCTTGGTAATCTTGACTGAGACCTCAAAGACATATTGGTAATAATTTATACTTTAACCTTTAATATCGAAGAGTTCTGTTTGTGCCATATCCTTGCCAGCACTTTGTATGATCAGTCCTTTTTTTTGATTTGTTTTAATTTTAGCATTCTGGTGGGTGTGCAGTGGTATATCACTGCAATTTAAATTTATACTTCCTTTGAACTGTCCTACTTCAATGATGACTGATATAGATTCCCTTCCCTATAATTATTGGATATCTGAATGTCTTTTTTTTTTTTTTTTTTTTGGTCTAGTATCTGTTCAAGTCTCTTAGCTAATTATTCTGTTACCTCCTCCCACAACACTAGCTTATAGGGATTCTTTACCAAGTTAGGGTATGAGTTCATCGACAACTACATGTGTAGCAAATGATTTTTTTCTACTTTGTTGATTTAAGTATTGTCTTGTGAAAATTTTTAAGCACTTAGGTGAAAATTTGCAAAAAGAGCATAATGAACCTAGGTCTATCATTATCCCAAGAATTATTGCTCCATGGACAATCTAGTTTCATATCTACTCATCCACATTCACACACAATTAGATCGTTTTGTAGTAGAAATTCCAAGATACATATTTATATATATTTTTTACTTGTAAAAAAGTATCAGCTTCCATTTCTAAAAGATTAGAACTAATTTCCAAAATGTAACTAAAACATCCTTATTAGGTAAAAGGTATCCAGTGGACAAGATTACTTTATACAGTCTTATTTGTTACTCTTTCCACTATGAACAGTGCCTTCTTTCTCTTGTTAAATTATTTCCATTCATTAGGAGTTAAAATTTTTCCTATAAAATTCTTTAAAAATATTACTTATTTTCCTTTTATATTTGAATTTAAAATCAATGTGGGCTTGAAATTAGGTGCTTAGAGTTGGTTCTAATATGATTTGACTGTTGTCCTTAACAGGAAGAAAAAGTACGGGCACAGAGACAGAGGGATGTGCGTACATAGAAGAAAGACCATGTGAGTACAGAGCGAGAAGGTGAGCAAGTCAAGGACAGAGGCTTTGGGAAACACCAAACCCGCCAAAACCTTGATCTTGAACTCCCAGCCTTCAGAACTATGAGAAATTAAATTTCTGTTGTTTCAGACATCCTGTCTCTGGTACTTTGTTATGGCAGCTCTAGCAAATTAATAAAAGAGATTCAAGAAACTACAACACAGTGATCTCTGGTCGTGTGGAAACAATTGTGTGATTTTCAAGAGGGCATCCCAATGTTTCCATCAAAATATAACATCTGATAGATATGAAATGCATAATCCTGCAAATAACCATATTTGCTTCTCTTCTACTTTTCTCTTATTTTGTGAGCACCTCTTTTTAGTATAACCTAAATTTGAATCTGTTGGCAGAAGAGTCTGGGTAATATAGTTTCTAGCACCTGTGATTCTGATGAGTACAAAAAGGGAAGTTCAACAAACAAGAGCAAATTATTATGGAGAGCAAAATAAGCAGAGGTGCCCTCTCCTGCAATCATCCGTACTGGGTCTAACTGTAATGAACTCTTGAACAATACAAGAACCGTATTGTGCTTTCATCAAACCTTATGTAACTGTCTCTTGTACTTAGATGTACTCACTTTCTCTCTGCAAAAAGAAGCATAAACCTGATTAGTCACTATATTCATTTTTTGATACTAATTTATTTTAATTCACTTATAATTCCCTTCAGATATATTCAAATTAGATAAATATTTCCAAATTCTATTTTCGATTAGGAAGTATCAGACTAGTGCATCCTCATGGAACATAGGACAAATTACACCAGTGATCTACTTGAGAGCAGTGGGAAGCTTCAGAGATAACTAAAGGACTTAAGACATGGAATGGAAAGAATATCAGAAACTCAGAATCTGAGAGAGGTGAGCAGTTTGCAACAACTTCTATCCTTGGGACACTTGTTGGTTATGGGCTTGGACTAAATTCTCAGAACTGTATGCAAAACCTGAAGAAAATTCCCAGGGAATTATGAGGACAGAGATACCTGGAGAGGTTTTTGTTTGTTTGTTTGTTTTGTGTTTTGTTTTTGTTTTTAATAAATCTGGAGTAGTTTCAATGATGTAACAGATTTCCAGTTTAGGATACGTATTCAATGTAAATTAAATTTGCTGATTTAGAATTTAGGATCGATTAGAAAGAAGAATCCTGATGAATACATCAGGCTTGGTTGGAAACCCTAGAATGCCAGAGCAACACAGAGGCAAACTGAGTGAACTGAGCCTAACCAGAGCTACACCCTAATGTGACTTAGCATAGCTCCTTCTTGAACTACTACAGTTTGCTAGTGGCCAGTAAGATGAATTCTTTTTAGAGGAGTTAAATCATCTGGAGTGACTATCCTTTCCACACTCAATATCTGGAATTCCTTTAAAAATTATTACATATAAATAGAACAAAACAAAAAGCATCCTGATCAAAAGTGGAAATGAACAACAACAACAACAACAAACAAATCAAAACAGAAGGGAAAATAGTTCCTACAAATAGTCCAGATACTGAAACAACTGGCAAGGACTTTAGACATTTATGATTATTATGTTCAAGAAATAGAGAAAAACAAGGAGAAAGTTGATGATAATTGAAGAATCCTACAAGAGGAGTGGAATCTATAAAATTTAAAAAAAAACAGGAATGCAACAAAGTGAGAAGTTATCTGATGGGTTAGACAGAGCAAAATTTATTAGAGGCTGCCACTGAGTCCAGTTTATAGTCAACACACAGATAAATTACTAAAGCCATTGACGGCTGCTCAAGCTAACACAGTGAATCCAGACTATCTGATAAGTGTACCCATATTGATTAAATTGATCCAATTCAATGTGATGTCTCTTATCATTAATATAAACCCTTAAAATTTATTCAGTCAATCCCTATATACATTCTCCAGGTTTCTCTCTCTCCCTTTCTCTGTATGTGTGTGTGTGTGAGAGAGAGAGAGAGAGAGAGGAGAGAGAGAGATACGCACACACAATCTTTCCATTCTTTCAGTGTGCATTCTGTATTCACCTAATCCAGAATTTCTTCTTATCTGCATGAGGGATTCTGATTGCTGTTATCTGACCCTAGTTATATGTCTGGATTTGGTTGTGGATCTTATGAAAAAGAGTATTCTCTTGAAAAGTTTCTGTCTCTGACGAAAACATGATAGCCTCTAAACTCAAAGACATAATGAAAAGCTGCCCAGCTAGTAAGGATGTCTCAAAGTATTTATAAGTTCATGAATTTTCATTAATCTTCATTCACTGAAATATCCCCATTACAATCTACTGAATTCCACTCTCACTTTTACATATCATTCTTAATGAAGTTATGAATTTAACTTATGTTTTAACTTAAGCAACAAAACTATTTGCTTATGGCTTATAGATAACTGACACTTTCTATAAGATAAACAGTTATTTTAGAGGAATTTGCTGATTCTCTAATGGGGATGGAGCCAAGATTTTTAAGTTCTAAAATTATTTTATACCTGAAATATCTTTAGAGAAGTCAGAGGCAGCCATTTAGTCAGCTATCATTTGGTCTCATTTCTATCCTAAAATTCTGTTAGGTCAGTACCTTGGTCTCCCAAACTTCATCTTCAGTAGGTATGCCAATGCCATTCTAAACAAATGTGTGTCATTACTTTGTATCCATTGTATAGTAGTGACTATTAGTACCACATGTTCTCCTTAATATAAAACTAATCTCAGATCCCCATTATTAATAATATATTTTCTAAAACCATTTATAGCAAATATAATATCAGTCTTTAATCAAAAGAAAACAGAAACAACTATATGCTTTAAAGGAGTGAATGGAGTGAATTAAAGACTTAAAAAACCTTTGGAAAATGTGACTGAGCAAAGGTTACTAGAGCTATTACTAGAGCTTATGAAATTAGTAAGTACAGAAAATTCAGGATATTGCCTTTTTTAAAATTTAAGGTCATTAGTATGAATGTTCAAAATAAATCAAGAAAGGATAAATTACAAATGGACAAAATAGGGAAAGAAAACTAAGCTTCGGCTAAAGGTGAACTAGTGGTAGTCCAAAGTGCTTACCAAAATAATTATTCAAACAACAAACTAAAAATGAAAAACCTTAAATGTCACTGTACAGTTACTGACAGAACAATGTGATTAAACATCACCAAAGGACATAAGTTCCTTTAACATTGGATACAAGATTTTTAACTATTTCTAACAGTTGAGTACATCAGGAAACACAATGGTAATTTCAGTCAGAGAGGTATACTTTCTTGGCCATCAGATGTCCACAAAGACACTCAGGGGAATTAATTAATCATTACCTGATTTAATTGAGAATCCCATTTTAATGCTTTATAGCAGGTATCTATGATGTCAAATAAAAGTACTCAGAGAGAATATGAAGGAAAAATATGTACCATAAGATAAACAAGAATCATAATAATAAAGAGAAACACTTTATAATGATAAATGGGTCAGTTTACAAAGAATATTTAATGATTTTAAATGTGTATGCATCTAGTAACAAAGTTTCAAAATATATGAAGCGAAACTGAGAAAACTATAAGGAGAAAGAGAACCACAGTTGGCAATTTTAACATTTTCTTCCATTGACTGATAGAGCAAATAGCAAGTCTACAGACCATTTGTAAGAATATACAATACTTGAAAAAGTCTACCAAGAAACTTGAGACAACTGATACTTAAAAATGGCATAATAACTTATCAAGTTATTTTCAAGTGCATATGAACATTCAACAGGGTAGATAATATTGTGAGCCATAAAACAAGTTTCAAAATATTGAAGTGCTTAAAATAACACAAAGCATACACTACAAGTACAACTTTGATAACAAAACCACACAGAAAGTATAAAAGAAAGCTGAAGACCAATATTTCTCAAGAAAATAGACACAAAATTCTTTTGTAAAAGTGTAATTATTTATATATAAAAATAAATATCTCATGACTAATAGTGGTGTAATCCTGAGATGCAAAATTGACTTTAAATCCACATATCAATCTGTGTAGTTTATTATATCAAAAATATAAATGAGTACAGGATTTTCAAAAGATGAGAAAATATTTTCGACAAAATGATTGATGACTCAGTATTAAGATGTCCATGATTCCAAAACTGATCTATAGACATAATGTAACTCTCATTAACACTTGTTACATAATACATACACACATATCCACACACATACACACACATTGCAAAAACTTTGTACTAGCTGAACAGGGAGTATACATGAAATCTCTGTACCTTCCTCTCCATTTTGTTGTAAACCTCCACCTGTTATTTAAAAAAAATTGTCTTAAGCTAAACCCCTCTGTAATAGCAAAACAAATTTGCAAAGAAAACAGATGCAAATAACTTAAAACTACTGTATTTCAAGATTTACTAGAGAGCTAAAGTAGTAAAGTGAGTTTTTTTTTTTAATATAGTGTGATAACTGCCTAGAGATGGATATATAGGTCAGTAGAATAGATTTTGAAGTTTCTAGAGATCAACTCACAGTTATATACTAAATTGATTTCTGGCAAACATTTCAAGGAATTCAGTGGGGAGAGGACAGGTTTTTGTTTGTTGTTGTTATTGTTTGTGAACAAACAGTGCTATAGAAAGAACAGTGGAGGTGTTATTTGAGGTAAAGGTTGATATATTGAATACTAGAAAAGAATGGAGAGTCCAGAGGGAGAGTTCTACACACAGAAGACCCATAAACAATAGTGCCAAGGTAACTCAGACCAAATTATATTATATTATATTATATTATATTCGTATGGTATAGTATATACAGAAACTAACATAAATGGATTGTGAACCTAAATGTCAAAAAGTACAGTGATATGATTTTTGCAAAAAAATATATGAAAAGAATTCTATGAATTTGACATAGGCAAAGACCTATGTCAAACATAAACACAACAAACATAAAAATAATGAAAATAATAATAATTTGAACTTCATAAAAATATAACTCTGGTCTTTATAGGATGTGATGAATAAAGTATCATTAGTAAAATGTTATTAATAAAATTAAAAAAGCAAGCCACAAAAAATGCATATGCATATATGAGAGATACATGACAAAGACACATCCATAATATGTAAGTAAAGATCTTTTAACTTAATAATAAGAAGAAAATAATAAAGGATTACAGGATTTTAAAATATAAGAATATCAAAAAGTTCATGAGAAGATGCTAAATATCATTAATCATCAAGGAGATGGTGATTAAAACCCCAAAACTATAAGACTACTTACATAAAAGAAAAGATAAACATTTTTTAAGTTGTAAATATTAAATTTAAGCAAGAACATTGAACAACTAGAACAACTTTTATTCATTGTTGGTGGGAGTATATAATTGTACAGTCATTTTGTTTCAAAGTTTACCAGTTTCCTTTGTTAATTATACCTTTATCAGAAACCGAACAATTTCACTCCCAGGTATACTCAAAGAGAAAAGAAAAAAATAATAGGTGCATAAAAAGACTTGTTCATGAATGTCCATGTCAGCTTTATTCTTAGTAGATTTAAACTGAAGGTACTCAACATCTACCAAAAAGTAAATGGGTAAGCAAATCAGCAGGTACATTCCTACAGTGTATACTATCCAGGAACAAAAGAGATAAGCCACTAATTACACAAAAGGAGTTGCTGAATGAAAGAAATGAGACATAAAATATATGTGTTGTAGGATTCTATTTATATGGGAATCAGCATAAGGCAAAATTAATGTTTGTCAATAGAAATCAGAATGCAGGTTTCCTATGTGATGGGGATTAAAAGGGATTTATACGCAGAGGATTATTCTGAGGTAACGGGCATATTCTATTCTAAGATGGGAGGGTAGTTATACCTGGGAAATAATTATCAAAAACTTAACAAACATATGCCAAAAATGAATGGGTTTTATTTTACATATATCATCTCTCAGTTAAGTTGATATAAACAGCAAGAAGAAACTGGCTTATGTTATGATATATTAATCACAAGACGTATTATAAAAGAGTGTTGAATTCTGGGAATTATACAAAACTAAAAGCTCAGTACTAGTATTAGCTCAACTAGTATCTAGCCATTTGATTTCAAAAGAGATCAAAATACCCTATCACTAAAAACAATGCATATATACTTCAAATATCTTGTTACTTAAAATACATAAAAAGTCATTGGACAGTATTTTTTATTGTTGGGATAAGACCTTTCTGCTGTACATGGTACTTCTGACTGAAGTTTGACTTCATGTCCTTGCATGGTATAAAATTGTAATGCATCATAAGATTATTAATTTCACTCTTTTCAAATAGTAGTAGGAATTTAAGGATGTTAAAAACTATGCACAGAATCCTTCCAGATTTTTATAAAACCCCCTTTAGTATGTTATGTTTAATTTACCTACATCTAATTTGTAAGCTTTTCTTTAAAAAAGCTCTTTACTTTTAACTTGGTTTTCATAGAAACAACAGAAATTAAAATGCTTGACACATAAAATTCAACACATGAGTATATTTCCTTAAGTGTGATTATTTACAAATTCATTCTTAATTCTCTGTAGCATTTGTATAACAGTTTAAAGGGTAAGTATTTTTAACCTCACTTAACATATTAAGAAAGTGACAATGTATGTGGTGGAGATAATAGACTTCAGTTCATATTACTAGAATTTTTTAAAAATGTTTTAGTCTCACATGGGAATTCAAATTCAGGGAATATATTGTTTTAGGTCTATTTTCACTGAGAAATATAAAATTTACATTTATCAACTCATTATCTTTTACTGATCAACATTGGTGTGGGTAAAATATATGAGACCTCAGTTCAAACATACTAACTCCATCTAACTGAGGGAGGCTATAGTTAATCCTAGTCAAGGAAGTGGCATTAACCCTTTTTAAAGATAACTAACTCAAATTCTGTCTTTGAAATGGCATTTTCTCCTGAAAATCTATAAAGACCAGAGAAGAAAGCTTTAAAACATGTTTTTCTTTTTCTTTACTGTTAAACTTAAGGTAACCAATTCTGTTAGTTGCTTTAATGTACTTTTCTCCAATACAATGCATTACTTCATTAATCTCATTGTTTAGTATTCTAAACCAATATTCTATTATTAGGTTGGTTTGTTTGCTCTGGCGCCTGCTTTGGGTAGAAAATTGGTTTTTGAACAAATTCAATACATCTGGAAAAAAATTAAATGTCATGAATCACCACTGGGTTATTCTTGCAGAACTTTTTTTTTCTCCTGCAGACAAACTTTTTAAGTGTCAATGTCCAGAACATAGGGTGTTGAATCACAACCTCTTCAACTGTAAAATGATATAGTTCATAGAAATATAAGAACTTCTTCATTAGTTAGAATTTGGGCCTTTTGTTTTATCCTGTGTTATATTCTGAAATGCCAACACATGATAGGAAACTAAAAGTTTTACTCTAAGAGAAGAAACTTTTGCATTACACTCTTGATGCATGAACTATTGCCCCCCAAAGTCAGTCACATGAGCTATAGAACTTTCTGTGAATAAAACAGTCAACCTGCTTGTCTGAACATCTCATTGCATAATTGTTGTCTTGGCAGTCACTGAAACAGCCCACATACTTTATATGTAGAATCGTCCTTGAATTAAAGTGTAATCAGAACGCTGGCATTCATTTAGAACAACATTAAGTTGTTCTAAAATTCAGAATCTCCTCACAACTTTGTGGAAACAAATTGTTCTTTAATATACTGAGAGAGGGATGTTTTCAATTATATAAAGAACATTAGGCTGCATAAAAGCCCTTTCTGTTGACTAGCCATAGTTATCTTGAAGGGCCAGTCCCAACATCCTTCAAGTTCTTACTAGGTCCTCCTTTTCTTCCCATTGCCTTTTACCTAACAGGTTTTGTTTTGTGTTGCTGTTAATAGAAAGAATGTTCCCTCACTTTTCTCTATGCATCTTTCTATAGGAGCAATACAACTGTCTCCTTCTCTGAAGCACTGGAAGTCATACCTGAAAGGCAGCTTGGATAAAGACTTATGGTCTCACCATTACCCAGTGTAAAAATTTGAAGTGAGAGAGGCAAAGTCACAAAGCAACAGTGCTAATGACACCAGAGAAGCAGTAACTGAATGATTATGTACTGTGTGCTTTGCTAATGTGCAATAACCATTGAGATACATTAGAGTATAAAAAGGTGCCATTGACAGAAGCTAGACCACTGTCTATTTCAGTGGTTTTTATCTATGATAACAACCTCATCAAAATTCAATGTCAATTCTTAACATTTTACTAGGAAATTAAATTGAAGACTAGGTAATTTGTTTCAATAAATCTGAAACTGTAACACTGCCATCAATTTCTTTCCATTCCTCTTGGATTCATTCTGCTTTTTTTTTTTTTTTTTTCTGCTTTGTTATTTTGAAGTTAAAATCCTTTTTTCTTTTTAAAATTGTTTCATTCACTTTCTGTTATTTTTCAAATGTATCAGACACTAAGCCTGTGGATATAAGAACTAATAAGATCAGGCACCTGCCTTCAATGAGTTTTAACCTAATCAGGTAATCCATTGACAATATAAGAGCTATATGAAAATGCAATTGTGCCAGATAGCATCTTTTTGATGATTTTTTGTCAGCTGCAATCCTTAGTACATCATGTCTATAAATTTACCTAATTAGCTTGTGTGGGATAAAGAAATGAAATTACTAAAACATCAGTGTCCATATATCCATAATGGCAGATTAGCCCCTGAAAGTACTCTCAGTTTAAAAAAAAAAAAGAAAGAAAGAAAGAAAGAAAAAGAAAAGAAAGACTTCTGAAATGCTTCCTTTTAAATCAGTCACTCAGCCTTGTCTGTCCTACCTCCACCACCTGAAAAAAATACAGGGAGCAAATTATTGAACAATCTTCTTGACAGTTCCATATATTTCCAATGAATAGATGCTTCCAAATCCCCATTGTTTGCCACCTCCACAGACAAGACTCAGTTAATGAAATGGCTAATTAGATTTCTGTAATCCTGTAGTCATTGTGTCTGAGGTGACATTTTGTCAGCATTTCTCTTGTGGCTCCTTCAATGTGATAGGGAACATTTTCCCGTAGCCAACTTGGCGTTCGTTATTTTGCCGGAACGGCAGTTCCCCTGGTTGGTGTAATGAAATCATTGCCCTCCCAAATACAGCTCTGCCACGCAGCATTTAAATAGAAAAGAATAGGAAAATGATCATCTGATTAGTCAAACAGGCCCATGTTCAAAATCCATTTCCAAAATCAAATAATAGAATTGGCCTGGGCTCAGAGTAGAGGAATGACTTCAGTATTATTACATACTGTAGTACATAGTCATTGACCAGCAGAATATGGAAGGGTAAAAGTTCTGAATTTTTATCCTTATGATTCATAAGAAGTAAATTATTCAAAAAAATGGGAAAAAGGGGGCTATTTTAGGCAACTTTTTAGACCCCATTGATGGTCTTACAACAAAGAAATGAAAAATCAAGACCAAAGCCACAGTCCAAGTACCAAATTAAAAGTATTTAAAATATTTGGATGATAAGTAGGATTACAGTTGGTAACTTGGTAATTATTAAATAGAAAAATCAAGGCTCCTGGGTGGCTCAGTTGGTTGAGTGACTGCCTCCAGCTCAGGTCACGGTCCCAGAGTCCCAGGATCAAGACCCGCATCTGTCTCCCAGCTCTGCTGGGAGTCTGCTTCTCTCTTTGACCTTCTCTCCTCTCATGCTTTCTCTCTCTCTCTCTCTCTCTCACACATGGATAAATAAAACCATTTAAAAAAAAAACAGAAAAATCAAAGAGATGGTGTATTTTAATTTTAATTTATATAAAAAAGTTTATTTTCTATAAACTCTCATTTCTATTTTGATCCACCTCTCTATCAGGGTGCAAAAATTTGGTATTAATCATTTTGACAGTCATTCCTACACTTCCAGGAGATTGTATCTAAGTTTATACTTTTTAAGTTGATTGTGGGCTGTTGGTTTAGTATCATTCTAAAGCCAAAGATTAACTCAGACTTCCAGTAAGATATTTTTTAATCCATCCAGACTTCAGGCATAGGTCCATAGCAGTCAAACCTGAGATATCCCTTCAGGTTCAAGAATGTCTTCTGCTACTCTGTGTTGTTCAAGTGCATGGGGGTCATCTGCTTATCTAACAAGGAATAGGAAATATCTTTGGTTATAAGAAACCATATCTACCTAATAGATATGCAATAGAGTGCTTTCCCATACCAGATGTTTCAACTCTTCTATATAGCATTAACCTAATTTGAAGCTATATTTCATCTTAAACTCATAAAGGGTTAGACCAGCTCTTCAGTGCACTACCCAGCACGCTTTCTGTCCTGCAGTTACCTTGTTTAGGCATTCATCACTGCCACTTAATCTCTATTTCCATCTCAGGTTTACCCCCAACAAATGATCTGCATTCTAGCCTGAAGACAGAGGTAATGGACAGTAATGAAGACTTAGTCATAAACATGATATCCTCTCTAATATTACTTATGTCTTCTGTAGTGCTGCTCATTCTCTGAAGGACCTAGGGATTTGAAAAGAAAGACCAAGAACAGACCTTTCCTTTGACTTTCTTTTGTGCTACATAGTTTCCTTGATACAGTAAGTGTAGAATAACAAAACTGTGAGAAATAAGGAAAGGTGAGAGTGAGAGAAACGAAATAGTGGAAAAGACTGATGAGAACAATAAATGTTCCCACAAATGAAAAGATTTTTTTTTCTATCACCACAGCAGACCTCTGTGATAACTTAATATTGGTTTATCCTGCATAGATCAAACTTCTTCTTTCCCTAGAACTCCCTTCCTACTATGTTTCTGGATAGCATGGGATGTAAGAGATAGTACTTCACAAAATTTAGAAGAGGGAAGAGAATGAATATTTTATATCACACACACACTTTTTCCTCTTATCCAATCAAACACTAATCTAGGTGTTACCATGAAGGGAGTCTGCAGATGTAATTACAATCTATAATCATTTGACTAATATAAAAACTTAACTGAATTAACATAAAAGAACAAACAAATAAACAAAAAAAACCCATAATCAACTGGCATTGAATTTGAAAGATTATTCTGGGTGGGAATGAGAAATTCTCAAAAGAGGGCTTAGGCATTCCCTAGAGAGAGAGAGAGAGACACTTCCGCTTATGAAGCAGGATCAGGATGGTTGTATGGATGGAAGGATGGATGGGTACATAGATATAGATACATGGATATAGATATGGGAGATATACACACACACACGTATACACACATACACGTACACACATACATACATATATACACACACATACCAATTCTACTTCTCTGGTCAAACCCTGACAAATACAATCTATTCAATAAACACATTTTTCATCTAACCAATTGACTTTAGCCCCTCATTTCTGAAAGTCAGCCAATCAACAATCAACTAGTTCTAAAACATATGTCCCTGAATTCCAACTAGTCAACCACATTGCTAAACACCATGCTTTCCTGAATCCCTGTAGAAGGTAGTCTGCTCTGCTCAGAAAGACTGTGCCTGACCAGCATTGCTCTCCCTTATTATAGTGAACAATAAAATTGGCTTTGCTTTTTTATTTCAGAAAGACTATTGGTTTCATCATCCCTTAAATCCTATCATACACATGTAATAGGGTTCTTTAAAAACAAACAAACAAACAAACAAACAAAGCCAGGTATATCTATATATTTACATCTATATCTATAGACAGATACATTTTTTCTTACACATTCATTACTTCCACTTAGTCTCTATTTCCATCTCTAGTTTACTCCCAAAAGATGATCTATATTCTAGCCTGAATATATAGATAATGGGCAGTAATAAAGACTTGATCATACATATCAGATCTCCTCTAATATTACTTGTCTTCTGTGACATTTTTCATTCTCCAAAGGGCCTACGCTTTTGAAAAGAAAATTCACACACACACACACACATATGTATAAATAAATTTTCTTTTTCCATGCTTTTATAATTTTCATGTATATGTACATCTATACATATATATGTATATTATTTACATTTCATATGGGAAAAATATATGTGGTAATTTATTATAGGAATTGGCTCATGTGATAATAGAGGCCAAGAAGTCCCATGATCTGCATGCTGGAGAAGGAGAAAAGCCAGGAGAACCAGAGGAGCATGAAGAATAAGGAAAATATGATATGATCAAGGAAACAAAATAAATCACCAAGAACTAACTCTAAAGAAATAAACAAGAATTGCCCAACAAAGAATTCAAAATAACCATCTCAAAGAAGCTCAGTGAACTAGAAGAGAATATGGATAAAAAAATAAACAAAACTCAGAAAATGAAATACGAACAAAATGAGAATACCACCCCCTGGCCCTACAGGGTATTACTACCTAGATCCTACCATAACAGACTCATCGAAGGCCATTCTATCATGCCATCAAGCCAGCTGCTTCGAGGTGATGAAGAACATAGTAACAGTGAATCTATGAGCATAAATCCATTGTTGCATCTTTTTTGTGGTGACTCGAGTTCCTTATCCTGAGGAATGCAATATGGAAAACCATAACAATGAGTAAGATACTCTGTAAGTCACAGATAGTAGTTTTGCATGCAAAGAAAGCAAAACCACATTGAGAGTAAGTCATTATTCTAGCAAGGACAAATGTTGCCCCTTCTGTGAGGGAATCTGTCCAATCTAATCAACTTGCTACTGGTTAGCTGAGTGATCATCCAAGGGAATGATGCCATATTGGGGGCTGAATGTTTATCTGTGCTGTTAGTAGTTTGGGAATTCACTGGTGGCTGTAGCCAGGTCAGTCTTGTTGAGCAGAAGTCCATATTGCTGAGTCCCTATATAGCTTCCATCCCTGTCTCTATGGCCACTTGGTTCATGAACACACTGGATAATGACAGGGGTAGGTGAGAATAGGGTAGTTTCCATAAAACAGGTCATCCTATCCACTTGGTTATTAAAATCATCCTCTACTAAGGTTATCCTTTGGTGAACATTGGCATGTCACACAAATATATTCATGTTTTTTGCCCATTCAGGGAGGTCTATCTACATATCTCTTCTCCACATTTCTTCATTACCAATTTTCTAATCATGTTCTTTGCAAGTCCTTGGCCAACAGTCAAACAGTGGCTACAGCCCATGAATCAGTATATAACCACATATCTGGCCATTTCCCCTTCCAAGCAAAGTGAACCAGGTGCAGGTCTCAAAACTTTGCCCCAAATCACTGTCCTTCATGGATGTTCCAGAGAGGGGTTGTTGTGGTACAGCTGTATACTTTTGTGAGATATATACACATTTTACAGATCTATAAAAAGGGCCTTCTCTTCCTTTGTCAAGTGATCATAGGGAATTTCCCATAAGACAGTAGGTGCAAGCTGGGAGAGAGAAGCAGGAGTAGGAATTATAAGCATATAGGCCACTTTTTCATGTAACTAAGCTTGTGCCTTTAGAGATTACTCAGTCCTGTTCATTATGGAGGCCCAAAATTTCCATATGTGGAAGCGAGCGAACGAACCAGGAAAACCAGGGGTATGATTCACTCTGAGTCCAAAGGCCAGAAGAACAGGAGAGCCAATTGATATGAGTCCAAATACAAGGTGGAAATCTAACAACCCCTCTCTGGAACATCCATGAAGGACAGTGATTTGGGGCAAAGTTTTGAGACCTGCACCTGGTTCACTTTGCTTGGAAGGGGAAATGGCCAGATATGTGGTTATATACTGATTCATGGGCTGTAGCCACTGTTTGACTGTTGGCCAAGGACTTGCAAAGAACATGATTAGAAAATTGGTAATGAAGAAATGTGGAGAAGAGATATGTAGATAGACCTCCCTGAATGGGCAAAAGGGGAAGAAGCATGTCCAGCTGACACAAAGAGAAATACACTCTTCTACATTTGTGTTCTCTTCAGTCTACCAGTTCAAATCCTAACCTCTTATAGAAACATCCTCAGTCATACCCAGAAGTAATGTTTTACCAGCTCTCTGAGCATTACTAAGTCCAGTCAAGTGAACACAAAATTAACAATCCCAACACATCAGAGTGTATTTCAAAATCTAGCCTTTTCACTTAATCTGCATTGGGTAATCCATTTTGCCTGTATTACAACCCACTTCAGGTCATTATTTGCCCACAAATGTTCTCTGTGCTCTTTCTTAACAATATTGAATTTTTAACTTTATCCATATATTTGAGGATTTTTTTAAAAAAGTATTTGAAAAAAGTCTATATTTAAGGGAACCATTATAAAATATTTGTCTATTATTTTCTTATGTAGTTACATATATATACATTTTTTTCTTGATAGAAGGACTTAGAAAATTGCTGAACCAAGCAATGAAGGAAATAGCCCATGTAAACTGGCTTCACAAAAGGCCTAAAATAAAGTAATACTGTAATAAACTATTATTATTACTCTTACTACAGTAGTAAGAGTAGTAGAAAGTAGTAATAATAGCAGTAATCGTAATAATAATAGTAGTAAGTAATGAGTAATAAGCAATAATAGTAGTATTAGTAATAATAAAGATTTTAACGGGAAAAAAATATTGTACTCTGTACATTGACAGAAAAACGTATTGAGAATTTTCCACTTTACACTGACAAGAAGAAAGACAAAGAATAACACTTTTTTGTTTTATTTTAAGAATGCCTATTTATTTTAGGAAGGCCATCAAAATTGCTTTAAAGTCCAAGTGGAATTTTCACCATTAGCAATGAAGGAAAAGTATCCATTTACTTTAGAGGAGAGTAAATATAATGTCACAGTACTTGAGAAAGATCACTTCAAACTTCTAGCACATTATTTTAAAATCACTTTTCAAACTAAATTACACCTAAGAAGAATAAAATTTGAAAAAAAAAAGACTTCAATTAAGACTCATTAATATTCTATTAAAGTTTAGTAGGCAACAATCACTTCTATTTTGATGTATTTAGTCCTTGATTCAGTTGTAATATTTCTAAATAAGCTGAAATAGACCTGCAAATAGCACAAAAGAGAAGCTAATTTAGTATCTGCCTAAGGAAGAAATTTTTTTATGCCCAATTAAATGATTATTAAATGTTTTAATTTCCCTGCAATCATTATAGTCTCCAATTCATGTAAGAGAGAGTGTGAATAATAAAGCCATCTTACCATTTGACATTTTTTTCTAAGCCATTAACACCATTTTTTCCTGTTGAGATTACTCCCATCACACTGGGGAAAATACTATTTGCAAATAAATAGCATGTCCTTTAAACCTCTATTGCTATGCAATTTAGGATAAGGAAAAAGAACTTTATCTCAAAAAATATTAATGGGTCTCTACTAGATCTTATTTCAGATAAATTTCCATTACTTGCAAAGAGTTTTATTATTTCTCTTAGGATAGTTTTAAAAAACATGATTATCTTTTTTTCTTAGTGACAGATTCATCTGTCAAGCAGTATCCCCAGCGATGGCATGTACACTGAATATCTTAAAAACAGACCAGAACTAAAATCACATGCAATGCCTTTTTTTGCAAACTGGCTTCCTTTTAACTAACTTTCCTTCCTTCATTGGCGTTTTAAAAAGCTTTATAAAAGCAAATAATTGGCCTTATACTTTTTGAGATTTCTTAAGAGCATTAATATCTCTATTTAGGCTCATGCATAAGACTTGGATATAAAACCATGCTAATATAAAAATAAGTCAAGTTATTCACATAACTTTTGCCCTAAATATAGAATAATTTCAGGTATGATCACTTCTATGTTTTAAATACTCAGGGTAAGCATTAAAATTCTTAACTTTTTTTTTTTTTCTCTTGCATTGATCCAGAACCAGATAAAGATTTAAAATAAGAGGGGCACCTGGGTGGCTCAGTGAGTTAAAGCCTCTCCTTTGGCTCAGGTCATGATCCCAGGGTCCTTGAAAAGAGCCTCACATCAGGCTCTCTACTCAGCAGGGAGCCTGCTTCCTCCTCTCTCTGCCTGCCTCTGTCTACTTGTGATCTCTGTCTGTCAAATAAATAAATAAATAATCTTTTTAAAGAAAATAAGAGAGCATAAAGGAGCACAAAAATTAAGAGAGATGAGACGCTGGGTGGCTTCGTCGGGTAAGTGGTTGGCTTTGTTCAGGTCAGGATCTCAGATTCCTGGGATAAGTCTAAATCAAGGCTCCCTGCTCAGAGAAGCGTCTGCTTCTCTCCCAGCCTCTGCCCTTCCCTCGTGTTCCTGCTCCGTCTCCTTCCTTCACATAAATGAACAAATAAATAAACAAATAAATAAATAAATAAATAAATAAATATTAAAGTGGGGGTAAAAAGAAAGAAAGGAAGAACAATTTCACTGGTATTAAATAGTGTTAAACTCATTGTAGTCATCATTTTTCTGGGTATTCTACTCAAACTCTCATGTGTAAGTGTTATCTTCGATTTTATGGAATGAACAGAGACTATGGATCAATGTGGAGCTGAATTTGAACACAGTTTGGTTAGATACTGCATAAAGTAATTATCCTCTCATCTACAAAATGATTGTAACATGGCTATTTTATATATTTGCAATTAACACTGCATGAAATAAGCATAATAGCATAATAAGCATAATCTCCTATAATAAGATTAATGGAATAAAGAGCCTAGAAACAGAGCTATGCAATATAGACAACTGATCTTTAACAAACAAGTAAAGGAAATGCAATGGACAAAGATAATCTTCTCAGCAAATGGTATCAAAAAAACTTGACATCCACTGCAAATAAATAAATAAATAAAAATAAAAATCTAGACATTGACTTTATACCTTTATACCTTTATGACTTTATACCTTTATACCCTTATGACATTGACCTTTCATAGAATTTGCTCAAAGTAGACCAAAGACCTAAATGCAAAATTATAAATTCCCAGTATATAATAGGAGATAATATAGATGACCTTGAGTTTGGCAAATGATTTTTAAGTACACACCAAAGTCATGATTTATGAAATAAGTAATTTATAAACTGGAGGCCATTAATATTAAAAACTTCTGTTCTATGGGAGAAGTAGCAGGCCGAGACTACTTCAGCTAGCCGGAGATCAGCTAGATAGCTTATCTAAAGATTGCAAACACCTGCAAATCCATCAGCAGATTGAAGAGAAGAAGAACAGCAATTCTGGAAACAGAAAAACAACCACTTTCTGAAAGGTAGGACCGGCGGAGAAGTGAATCCAAAGCGACGGGAAGATAGACCCTGGGGGAGGGGCCGGCTCCCGGCAAGCGGCGGAGCAACCGCGCACAAAATCAGGACTTTTAAAAGTCTGTTCCGCTGAGGGACATTGCTCCAGAGGCTACCCGGGGCAAAGCCCACACGGGGTCAGCGTGGGCTCAGGTCCCGCAGGGTCACAGAAGGATCGGGGGTGTCTGAGTGTCGCAGAGCTTGCGGGTATTGGAACGGGAAAGCCGGCTACAGAGACAGAGCCGACAGTAAGCTCGCAGCTCGGGGTGACCTTGAACCGGTCGCAGGCTCGGTGAGCTCGGAGCGCGGCCGGAGGTGAGGCAGACGGGAGTAACTGAGCGCGGTTCTCTGGGCGCGCACTGAGGAGTGGGGCCCTGGGCTCTCGGCTCCTCGGGGCCGGAGACCAGGAGGCCGCCATTTGTGTTCCCGTCCTCCGGAACTCTACGGAAAGCGCTCAGGGAACAAAAGCTCCTGAAAGCAAACCCAAGCGGATTACTCACCCCGGCCCCGGGTAAAAGCGGTGCAATTCCGCCTGGGGCAAAGACACTTGAGAATCACTACAACAGGCCCCTCCCCCAGAAGATCAACAAGAAATCCAGCCGAGACCAAGTTCACCTACCAAAGAGTGCGGTTTCAATACCAAGGAGAGCAGCAGAATTCTAGAGGAGGACAAAGCAAAGCACGAACTCATGGCTTTTTCGCTGTGATTTTTTTTAGTCTTGCGGTTAATTTAATTTAATTTTTTTCTTTTTCTTTTTTCTTTTTTTTTTTTTTTTTGCCTTCGGGTAAAAATTTTTTTTTAACTGTTACCTTTTTCTTTTTTAACGATTTTTTACTAGTTTATCTAATACATATATTTTTTTTCTTTTTTATATTTTTCTTAGGTGTTTTCTTTTTTTAAAAAATTCTTTTTTTTTTCTCTTTTTTCTTTTTTTTTTTTATTGTTTCTTTTTTGAACCACTTTTTATCCCCTTTCTCCCCCCTCACGATTTTGGATCTCTTCTAATTTGGTTAAAGCATATTTTCCTGGGGTTGTTGCCACCCTTTTAGTATTTTACTTGCCCCTTCATATACTCTTATCTGGACAAAATGACAAGACGTAAAAATTCAACACAAAAAAAAGAACAAGAGGCAGTACCGAAAGCTAGGGACCTAATCAATACAGACATTGGTAATATGTCAGACCTAGAGTTCAGAATGACAATTCTTAAGGTTCTAGCCGGGCTCGAAAAAGGCATGGAAGATATTAGAGAAACCCTCTCGAGAGATATAAAAGCCCTTTCTGGAGAAATAAAAGAAATAAAATCTAACCAAGTTGAAATCAAAAAAGCTATTAATGAGGTGCAATCAAAAATGGAGGCTCTCACTGCTAGGATAAATGAGGCAGAAGAAAGAATTAGTGATATAGAAGACCAAATGACAGAGAATAAAGAAGCTGAGCAAAAGAGGGACAAACAGCTAATGGACCACGAGGGGAGAATTCGAGAGATAAGTGACACCATAAGATGAAACAACATTAGAATAATTGGGATTCCAGAAGAAGAAGAAAGAGAGAGGGGAGCAGAAGGTATACTAGAGAGAATTATTGGGGAGAATGTCCCCAATATGGCAAAGGGAACAAGCATCAAAATTCAGGAGGTTCAGAGAACGCCCCTCAAAATCAATAAGAATAGGCCCACACCCCGTCACCTAATAGTAAAATTTACAAGTCTCAGTGACAAAGAGAAAATCCTGAAAGCAGCCCGGGAAAAGAAGTCTGTAACATACAATGGTAAAAATATTAGATTGGCAGCTGACTTATCCACAGAGACCTGGCAGGCCAGAAAGAGCTGGCATGATATTTTCAGAGCACTACATGAGAAAAACATACAGCCCAGAATACTATATCCAGCTAGGCTATCATTGAAAATAGAAGGAGAGATTAAAAGCTTCCAGGACAAACAACAACTGAAAGAATTTGCAAACACCAAACCAGCTCTACAGGAAATCTTGAAAGGGGTCCTCTAAACAAAGAGAGATCCTACAAGTGGTAGATCAGAAAGGAACAGAGACCATATACAGTAACAGCCACCTTACAGGCAATACAATGGCCCTAAATTCATATCTCTCAATAGTTACCCTGAATGTGAATGGGCTAAATGCCCCTGTCAAAAGACACAGGGTATCAGAATGGATAAAAAAACAAAACCCATCTATATGTTGCCTCCAAGAAACACATTTTAAGCCCGAAGACACCTCCAGATTTAAAGTGAGGGGGTGGAAAAGAATTTACCATGCTAATGGACATCAGAAGAAAGCAGGAGTGGCAATCCTTATATCAGATCAATTAGATTTTAAGCCAAAAACTATAATAAGAGATGAGGAAGGACACTATATCATACTCAAAGGGTCTGTCCAACAAGAAGATTTAACAATTTTAAATATCTATGCCCCCAACGTGGGAGCAGCCAACTATATAAACCAATTAATAACAAAATCAAAGAAACACATCAACAATAATACAATAATAGTAGGGGACTTTAACACTCCCCTCACTGAAATGGACAGGTCATCCAAGCAAAAGATCAGCAAGGAAATAAAGGCCTTAAATGACACACTGGACCAGATGGACATCACAGATATATTCAGAACATTTCATCCCAAAGCAACAGAATACACATTCTTCTCTAGTGCACATGGAACATTCTCCAGAATAGATCACATCCTCGGTCCTAAATCAGGACTCAACTGGTATCAAAAGATTGGGATCATTCCCTGCATATTTTCAGACCACAATGCTCTAAAGCTAGAACTCAACCACAAAAGGAAGTTTGAAAAGAACCAAAACACATGGAGACTAAACAGCATCCTTCTAAAGAATGAATGGGTCAACCGGGAAATTAAAGAAGAATTGAAAAAAATCATGGAAACAAATGATAATGAAAATACAACGGTTCAAAATCTGTGGGACACAACAAAGGCAGTCCTGAGAGGAAAATATATAGCGGTACAAGCCTTTCTCAAGAAACAAGAAAGGTCTCAGGTACACAATCGAACCCTACACCTAAAGGAGCTGGAAAAAGAACAAGAAAGAAACCCTAAGCCTAGCAGGAGAAGAGAAATCATAAAGATCAGAGCAGAAATCAATGAAATAGAAACCAAAAAAACAATAGAACAAATCAACGAAAGTAGGAGCTGGTTCTTTGAAAGAATTAATAAAATTGATAAACCCCTGGCCCGACTTATCAAAAAGAAAAGAGAAAGGACCCAAATAAATAAAATCATGAATGAAAGAGGAGAGATCACAACTAACACCAAAGAAATACAAACAATTATCAGAACATACTATGAGCAACTCTACGGCAATAAATTTGACAATCTGGAAGAAATGGATGCATTCCTAGAAACATATAAACTACCACAACTGAACCAGGAAGAAATAGAAAGCCTGAACAGACCCATAACCAGTAAGGAGATTGAAAGAGTCATTAAAAATCTCCAAACAAACAAAAGCCCAGGGCCAGACGGCTTCCCGGGGGAATTCTACCAAACATTTAAAGAAGAACTAATTCCTATTCTCCTGAAACTGTTCCAAAAAATAGAAATGGAAGGAAAATTTCCAAACTCATTTTATGAGGCCAGCATCACCTTGATCCCAAAACCAGGCAAGGATCCCACCAAAAAAGAGAGCTATAGACCGATATCCTTGATGAACACAGATGCGAAAATACTCAACAAAATACTAGCCAATAGGATTCAACAGTACATTAAAAAGATTATTCACCACGACCAAGTGGGATTTATTCCAGGGCTGCAAGGTTGGTTCAACATCCGCAAATCAGTCAATGTGATACAACACATCAATAAAAGTAAGAACAAGAACCATATGATACTCTCAATAGATGCTGAAAAAGCATTTGACAAAGTACAGCATCCCTTCCTGATCAAAACTCTTCAAAGTGTAGGGATAGAGGGCACATACCTCAATATCATCAAAGCCATCTATGAAAAACCCACTGCAAATATCATTCTCAATGGAGAAAAACTGAAAGCTTTTCCGCTAAGGTCAGGAACACGGCAGGGATGTCCATTATCACCACTGCTATTCAATATAGTACTAGAGGTCCTAGCCTCAGCAATCAGACAACAAAAGGAAATTAAAGGCATCCAAATCGGCAAAGAAGAATTCAAATTATCACTCTTCGCAGATGATATGATACTATATGTGGAAAACCCAAAGACTCCACTCCAAAACTGCTAGAACTTATACAGGAATTCAGTAAAGTGTCAGGATATAAAATCAATGCACAGAAATCAGTTGCATTTCTCTACACCAACAGCAAGACAGAGGAAAGGGAAATTAAGGAGTCAATCCCATTTACAATTGCACCCCAAACCATAAGATACCTAGGAATAAACCTAACCAAAGAGACACAGAATCTATACTCAGAAAACTATAAAGTACTCATGAAAGAAATTGAGGAAGACACAAAGAAATGGAAAAATGTTCCATGCTCCTGGATTGGAAGAATAAATATTGTGAAAATGTCTATGTTACCTAAAGCAATCTACACATTTAATGCAATTCCTATCAAAGTACCATCCATCTTTTTCAAAGAAATGGAACAAATAATTCTAAAATTTATATGGAACCAGAAAAGACCTCGAATAGCCAAAGGGATATTGAAAAAGAAAGCCACCGTTGGTGGCATCACAATCCCGGACTTCAAGCTCTATTACAAAGCTGTCATCATCAAGACAGCATGGTACTGGCACAAAAACAGACCCATAGATCAATGGAACAGAATAGAGAGCCCAGAAATAGACCCTCAAAACTATGGTCAACTCATCTTCGACAAAGCAGGAAAGAATGTCCAATGGAAAAAAGACAGCCTCTTCAATAAATGGTGCTGGGAAAATTGGACAGCCACATGCAGAAAAATGAAATTGGACCATTTCCTTACACCACACACGAAAATAGACTCAAAATGGATGAAGGACCTCAATGTGCGAAAGGAATCCATCAAAATCCTTGAGGAGAACACAGGCAGCAACCTCTTCGACCTCAGCCGCAGCAACATCTTCCTAGGAACAACGCAAAAGGCAAGGGAAGCAAGGGCAAAAATGAACTATTGGGATTTCATCAAGATCAAAAGCTTTTGCACAGCAAAGGAAACAGTTAACAAAATCAAAAGACAACTGACAGAATGGGAGAAGATATTTGCAAACGACATATCAGATAAAGGACTAGTGTCCAGAATCTATAAAGAACTTAGCAAACTCAACACCCAAAGAACAAATAATCCAATCAAGAAATGGGCAGAGGACATGAACAGACATTTCTGCAAAGAAGACATCCAGATGGCCAACAGACACATGAAAAAGTGCTCCATATCACTCGGCATCAGGGAAATACAAATCAAAACCACAATGAGATATCACCTCACACCAGTCAGAATGGCTAAAATCAACAAGTCAGGAAATGACAGATGCTGGCGAGGATGCGGAGAAAGGGGAACCCTCCTACACTGTTGGTGGGAATGCAAGCTGGTGCAACCTCTCTGGAAAACAGCATGGAGGTTCCTCAAAATGTTGAAAATAGAACTGCCCTATGACCCAGCAATTGCACTATTGGGTATTTACCCTAAAGATACAAACGTAGTGATCCAAAGGGGCACGTGTACTCGAATGTTTATAGCAGCAATGTCCACAATAGCCAAACTATGGAAAGAACCTAGATGTCCATCAACAGATGAATGGATGAATGGATCAAGAAGAAGTGGTATATATACACAATGGAATACTATGCAGCCATCAAAAGAAATGAAATCTTGCCATTTGCGACAACATGGATGGAACTAGAGCGTATCATGCTTAGCGAAATAAGTCAAGCGGAGAAAGACAACTATCATATGATCTCCCTGATATGAGGAAGTGGTGATGCAACATGGGGGCTTAAGTGGGTACGAGAAGAATAAATGAAAGAAGATGGGATTGGGAGGGAGACAAACCATAAGTGACTCTTAATCTCACAAAACAAACTGAGGGTTGCTGGGGGGAGGGGGTTTGGGAGAAGGGGGTGGTATTATGGACATTGGGGAGGGTATGTGTTTTGGTGAGTGCTGTGAAGTGTGTAAACCTGGTGATTCACAGACCTGTACCCCTGGGGATAAAAATATATGTTTATAAAAAATAAAAAATTATATTAAAAAAAAAAAAAAAAACTTCTGTTCTGTAGAAGACACTGGCAAGAAAATGAGAAGATAAGCCTCAGACCGGGAAAAAATATTTGCAAGAGACATATCTAATAAAGGACTGCTACCCAAAATATACAAAGAACTCTTAACAACAGGAAAACAAACAACTCAATTAAAAAAAAAATAGGTGGGGGGATCCTGAGTGGCTCAATCAATTGAGCATCTGACTCTTGATTTCAGCTCAGGTTATGTGATCTCGGGATCCTGGGATGGAGCCCCTCATTGATAGTCCCTTTATTAGCAATTGCCAAAACTCAGAATCCAGGATATACTTCAGTAGGTGAATGGATAAGTAAACTGTAATACACCCAAACAGTTTAATGTTAAACAGTGCTAAAAAGCAATGAAACATCAAGCCACAAAAAGACATGAGGAACCATTAATGCATATCAGTAAATGAAAGAAGTCAATCGGAAAGACTATATACTGTATGATTCTAACTATATGATGTTCTAGAAAAGGCAAAACTATGGAGACTATAAAAAGACTGGCGATTGCCAAGTGAAACTATTCTATGTGACATTATAATAGTGGATGCATGTCAAGATACATTTGTCAGAACTCATAGACTGTACCAAGAATGAACTTTACTGGAAATTATGGACTTTGAGTAATAATGATGAATCAATACAGCTTTATTGATTGTAATGAATGTCCCACTTTGGTATAGGATATTGAGAGTGGGGAAGGCTGTGTATGTATGGGAACAAAAGGGATATGAAGACCTCTCTGTTTTTATGTGGGTATACTGAAACTTTCAATTAGAAAGTATCATTTGGCTCATTTGTTGGTGGGAAGTAAGAGATTCTGATTTTCTCTGAAAAAGACCACCAACATGGATTGTCTATCCAAGTTTAAGAAACTTTTGTGATCTCTAGTATCAAAAAGGCATTATAAATTTTCTGTTGATCATCATTTGTATGGTTTGAATGGGCAATTGGCCTTTTGCTGATATGCCTTTAATTGTTAATGTGACCAAAAAATGTAGAGGAGTGCCATAAATATTTGATATGAGGGATAATGTGAATGGGAAGCCAAGGGAAGACAAGGAGAAAGTGGAGGGAACAAGTCATATAATCCAGTGGCTAGGATATTGAACATACCTTCTTGACTGAGTCAATAAATAGAGAAATCGATTAGAAGTCTTAGAGCTGGAATTCCAGTCCATATACAGTACTCTTTTTCCAAAGAGCACATTTTCTTACGTTACGTTTTTGGAATTAGTTTCTTCCTCACGTCCAGTTGGCTATATTATGTGAACCCTCATCTAGGTTCTGTGCTGTTTATTCACCTGGTTTCTGTATTCATACTGACAGTACAGAGTTTTCTAGAATTCTCAGGTAAACTCCCACTGACAGGTATGGGGTCTCTCACTAACTATTCATGGATGCCCTTGATGTGACACTTGACAAGAGGACACCAAGGAACATTGTTTCTCAGAGGTTGGCAGACAGTTACAAAGTAAGGCCCCTGGACATGACTCACACTCCAGGGAAACTGCTGATCAGGTGAGTGCTCTGGTTAGAGTAAGAGGCCCCAGCTAACATAAGTTTTGCACAGGTGGCTAGTAAGTACTTCAATTTTACTACATCTTGGACATATTAAATACTGCTGTATGTGGGAATATTTTAGTATTCTTACTTGATATAGTTGAAAAAATTAAGTGATATAATATGTTGTCAATCTTTGAAAAATACATATCATGAACATGATAGTTATTATTAAATAATAATAGCCAGGTCTTCTATTGTGGTACAGACAACCCACATTTAATCTTTGTTTTTCTTAACCTGTATAATACACAGACAAACTCCATTTCTTCCTAGTGAAATCATACTCTCCTCCTCAATTACCTGAAATTGAAAGAATCTTACTAGATTTTAATACTTCGAGTTAGAAAAAGTTCCTTTACATTTGTGTGGGAATAAGGTGGGGTCAGTTGTTTCTTAGCATCCAATACCACCAAATTCTGTATTATCAATGTCACAGTTGGAAACTAAAGTCCCAACTTCAGGCTATTGGGAAACAAAAGGAAGTGAAATTAAGGATTAAGGGCTGCCTGCTTACTAAACTGCAGAATATGCCTTGTACTAGAGATGAAATGATTCAATTCAATTCCACTGCAGAATGATGTGAAAATGAAACTGATGGGAAAGCAAATGGAAACAGCTGTGTTTTACTGCAACACAGGCAGTCTGCACATTTTGCTGCTTATTTATAATGAAAACGGAAATTGTAAGTGACAGGTTGAGGGTAGTTTATAAAGCAAACATTTTGAAGCCTTGGAGGTGCTATTGCTTTGTGAAAGGCAACCAGCTGACCCACCTTTTCCATTATGCATGGTCACTGAATTCTTTTACAGTGATGAAAGCACAACATTTTCATATCAAAAGGAAAGTGCTTGAATTTACAGGAAAACAAAATTTCATGGAGCCCAGTATTTATATTATGATTTTCTAAATTTTAACTTAGAATAAGTAGTTGATCAGAATATATCTGATTTAGAAGCTTTAAGAACTAGACCTTGGACAACAGGGTGTCTTCTGCCCATGTAATGAGAAGTCTAAAAGTAAGTATAACAATGCTGATGTCATGGTTCAATGATCTGGACAGTGATACAGGATCCTTCTATGTTTTGTTCTCCCCATGTGTATTTTATCCTCATGTTCCCCATGTGCTGCTGCACCTTCAAGCTCATGTCCCAAATGACTATGCCTAAATGAAGATGACTAAAGGGTTTAATTTGGGTTGAGTCAGCAATAAAACAGGATAACTTTCCATTAACAAAAGTAAAAATATATTCTGTGTCTCAGAGGCATTATTCATATGCATAATGAAGACTGGCATATAAACATTGTGTTCTAATGACACATCTTTGTTACAGTCTGATAAAGTATTTTCTGCTATCACAGCCCTATTATTCCAAGGATACAAAGGAAATTTGGCTCAGAGGTTGGTCAACTACAACCTTGCACTGCAATTGCCAACTGTTTTCTCTAAGTCAGGGTTTCAGCTGAGTGTGCATACATGATTGTTTTACAAAGTCCTGTTTATTCCTTCCTGCTCTATTAAGAGAGGACTTTTCTGACAATACGCACGCATACACACTCACACAAATGATCTAGGTGGTGATATCTATTCACACAGTGACACAATCTAAGCCTACCTTATGACACCCTGAGAAAGATTTGTTCTAATGGATTTAGTTTTTTTTTCTGAGATTGCATAGATTTGTTATCTTGGCCTTATGATAATTTAAGCCTGGCTCATTACAAGTGTCCACATGGGATTTCTTTTCATTCTTAAAAGACAACTGGCAAAACGGTACAGTAAGCCCAGTTGGAGTGTTCATTCATCCAAAAGAAAGTTTCATTTTGTGCCAGGCTAGATATTGTAATAGGTGAAGAGCATGTATTTCAAACTCTTAAGCAAGAGGAAAACTCACAAAGAAATAATTTCAATTTAGGGAGATGATAGGCTAGATTAGCATCATAAAATCCTAGGATGGGAAAACAGAAGACATGATGAGTAAGTATGCCTAGGAGAGGAAGGTGATCTTTCAAAATGGCGAGTGCACTTGAACTGAATCTTGGAAGAAAACTAGAATCTAGTTATTTAAAAAAAAAAAAAAAAAGGAGGTAGAGGGGAGTGACATTAGCAAGATGGTGGAACAGGAAGTCCCAGTTATCATTACCCTCACAGAAATGCCATTCTAATAACCATAAACAAAGCAAAACACCTTTATGAGAGGTTCACAATCAAGTTAAGAAATTTCAGTAACTAGGCCAGCACAAAACTGAGAAAATGAATAGGAAGAGAAATTTCACTTTTGCCTTGTCAGTCTAAACTGACTCAACCAGTTCTAGTAACTAGGAATGTAAATGCAAAAGTTCAGAGAAGGTCAGTTCATAGAAAATGTTTGAAAGGCTCTCATCTTCTCCAGCCAGGCTAATTGGGGAAGATATTACCTGTAAAAGCCAGTCCTTAAAGACTGGGAAGAAGGGCTGTTTATTCAGATGCCTGGACATAAATGCAAAGTTTCAAGGAACATGAATAATAAGGAAAAGATGATATGATCAAGGAAACAAAATAAATCTACAAGAACTGACCCTAAAGAAATACAGAGATATGAATTGCCCAAAAAAGAATTCAAAATAATCATCTCAAAGAAGCTCAGTGAGCTAGAAGAGAATATGGATAAAAAAAACTAAACAAAACCCATAAAATGAAATATGAAAAAAATGAGAATAAAAAGGAAGAAATAGAAACTGTAACAAAAAAAATGAATAAAATCAAATTCTGGACCTGAAGAATATAACTGAACAATTCTTCAGAGGGGTTTAATAACATATTTGATTAAGTAGAAGGGAGAATCAGCCAACATGAAGACAAGTCATTTGAAATTATCCAGTTAGGGAAGCAAAAAGAATAAAAGAATGTGAAGAAAGTCAGAGATTTATAGGACACCATTAACCCAATTAATATATCTATACGTGAGTCCCAGAGAGAGAAAAGAGAGAGTCCAGGTAAGAAATCTTAATTAAAGAAAAAATGGTCCCAAATTTCCCAAATCTGGGGATGGAAAAGAAAATCCAGATTCATAAATTCCAAAGGATCCCTCAAAAAGATGAAGAGAAAAGGGGAGGAGTCAAGATGGCGGAGAAGTAGCAGACTGAGACGACATCAGGTAGCAGGAGATCAGCTAGATAGCTTATCAATCCATTGTGAACACCTACAAATCCAACAGGAGACCAAAGAGAAGATCAACAATTCTAGAAACAGAAAATCGAACGCTTTCTGAAAGGTAGAATGACAGAGAAGTGAATCCAAAGCTATGGGAAGAAAGACCACGGGGTGAGGGGCCGGCTCCCAGCAAGTGGCAGAGCAACGGAGCACAAAATCAGGACTTTTAAAAGTCTGCTCCGTATAGGGACATCGCTCCAGAGGCTAAACTGGGGTGAAGTCCACGCAGGTCACGCAGGTCACAGAAGGTTCAGGAGGTGTCTGAGTGTCACAGAGCTCACAGGTATTAGAGCAGGGAAGCCGACTACAGAGACAGAGCAATGGAGTGAGCTCTCAGATCAGTGTTACCTTGAACCAGTCACAAGTGGGGGTGAGCTTGGAGCACAGCCAGAGGCCAGGAAGACGGGAATGACTCAGGGCTTTTCTCTGAGGGCGCACTGAGGAGTGGGGCCCTGAATTCTCGGCTCCTCTGGGCCAGAGATTGGGAGGCCGCCATTTTCATTCCCATCCTCTGGAAATCTACTGAAAGCATTTAGGGAACAAAAGCTCCAGGAAACGAACCTGAGGGGATTACTTAGCCCAGCCCCTGGTAAGGGTGGTGCAATTCCGCCTGGGGCAAAGACACTTGAGAATCACTACAACAGGCCCTCCCCCAGAAGATCAACAAGAAATCCAGCCAAGACCAAGTTCACTTACCAAGGAGAACAGTGGAATTCCAGAGCAGGCAAAAGCAAAGCATGGAATTTATGGATTTCTCCCCATGATTCTTTAGTCTTGCAGTTAATTTAATTTTTCTTTTTATTTTTTTTTCTAATTTTTTTAAACTTTTTAATGATTTTTAACTAGTTTATCTTAACAACACCTTTCATAAAAAAATAATCTTTTTTGAACCTTCATTATTATAGTTAATTTTATCCTTCATTGTATCTAATTTTATATTTTGTATATACATAGGGTTTTTTCTTCTAAAAAATTTGAGGTACAACTTCTTCTAATAGATAAAAATATACCCTAAATCTAGCTCTGGGTTTGTTCTACTCTCCAGACTGAGCAAAACCTCTCCACTTTATTTTTCTTTATTCTCCCAATAAACTTTATCAACTCATTTTTTAGAAATTAAACAAATTTTTTTTTCCTCTTTATAGGCATATTCCATCCCATCATTGTATTTACCCTTACATATGTTTTTCATTCTGTAAAATTTTGGGAGGCAGTTTCTTCTAAGAGACCAAAATACTCGCAAAATTAAGTGGGTGACCCTGTTATAGTCAGCAGTCTAATAATAAAATTTATAAGTCTTAGTGACAAAGAGAAGATCCTGAAAGCATCCAGGGAAAAGAAGTCTGTAATACGATGGTAAAATATTAGATTGGCAGCAGACTTATCCACAGAGACCTGGCAGGCCAGAAAGAACTGGCATGATATATTCAGAGCACTAAATGATAAAAACATGCAGCCAAGAATATTATATCAGCTAGGCTATCATTGAAAATAGAAGGAGAGATAAAAAGCTTCCACGACAAACAAAAACTGAAAGAATTTGAAAACACCAAACCAGCTCTACAGAAAATATTGAAAGAGGTCCTTTAAGCAAAGAGAGAGCCTAAAAGTAGTAGATCAGAAAAGAACAGAGACAATATACAGTAACAGTCACCTTACAGGCAATACAATGGCACTAAACTCATATTTCTCAATAGCTACCCTGAATGTTAATGGGCTAAATGCCCCAATCAAAAGACACAGGGTATCAGAATGGATAAAAGAACAAAACCCATCAATATGCTGCCTACAAGAAACTCATTTTAGACCCAAAGACACCTCCTGATCCAAGTGAAGGGGGTGCAAAACAATTTACCATGCTAATGGACATCAGAAGAAGGCTGGGATAGCAATCCTTATATCAGATCAATTAGACTATAAGCCAAAGACTATAACAGGAGATAAGGAAAGATATTATATCATACTCAAAGGATCTGTCCAACAAGAAGATCTAACAATTTTAAATATCTATGTTCCTAAAATGGGAGCAGCCAACTATATAAACAAATTAATAACAAAATCAAAGTAACAAATCGACAATAATACAATAATAGTAGGGAACATTAACACTCTCCTCACTGAAATGGACAGATCATCCAAGCAAAAGATCAACAAGGAAATAAAGGCCTAAATGACACACTGGACCAGATGGACATCACAAATATATTCAGAACATTTCATCTCAAAGCAACAGAATACATATTCTTCGCTAGTGCACATGGAACATTCACCAGAATTTATTACATCCTGGGTTATAAATCAGGTCTCAACCAGTATCAAAAGATTGGGATCACTCCCTGCATATTTTCAGACCACAATGCTCTGAAGCTAGAACTCAATCACAAAAGGAAAATTGGAAAGAACCCAAATACATGGAGACTAAACAGCAACGTTCTAAAGAATGAGTGGGTCAACCAGGAAATTAAAGAAGAATTGAAAAAATTCATGGAAACAATGATAATGAAAACACAACGGTTCAAAATCTGTGGGACACAGCAAGGGCAGTCCTGAGAGGAAAATATATAGCGGTACAAGCCTTTCTCAAGAAACAAGAAAGGTCTCAAATACACATTCTAACCCTACACCTAAAGGAGCTAGAAAGAACAACAACAACAAAAAAAAGCCTAAACCCAGCAGGAGAAGAGAAATCATAAAAATCAGAGCAGAAATCAATGAAATAAAAAGCAAAACAAAACAAAAAATAGAAAAAATCAATGAAACTAGGAGCTGGTTCTTTGAAAGAATTAATAAGATTGATAAACCCCTGGCCAGACTTATCAAGAAGAAAAGAGAAAGAACCCAAATAAATAAAATTATGAACGAAAGAGAAGAGATCACAACCAACAACAAAGGTATACAAACAATTATAAGAACATATTATGAACAACTTTATGCCAACAAATTTGACAATCTGGAAGAAATGGATGCATTCCTAGAGACATAAACTACCACAACTGAACCAGGAAGAAATAGAAAACCTGAACAGACCTATAACCATTAAGGAGATTGAAACAGCCATTAAAAATCTCCAAACAAACAAAAGTCCTGGGCCAGATGGCTTCCCAGGAGAATTCTACCAAACATTTAAAGAAGAATTAATACCTATTCTCCTGAAACTGTTCCAAAAAATGGAAATGGAAGGAAAACTTCCAAACTCACTTTATCAGGCCACCATCACCTTGATCCAAAACCAGACAAGGATCCCATCAAAAAAGAGAACTACAAACCAATATCCCTGAAGAACACAGATGCGAAAATTCTCACCAAAATACTAGCCAACAGGATCCAACAGTACATTAAAAGGATTATTCACCACGACCAAGTGGGATTTATTCCAGGGCTGCAAGTTTGGTTCAACATCAGCAAATCAATCAATGTGATACAATACATTAAAAAAATAAAGAAAAAGAACCATGATATTCTTAATAGATGCTGAAAAAGCATTTGACAAAGTACAGCATCCCTTCCTGATCAAAACTCTTCAAAGTGTAGGGATAGAGGGCACATACCTCAATATCATCAAAATCATCTATGAAAAACTCACCACAAATATCCTTCTCATTGGAGAAACACTAAAAGCTTTTCCACTAAGGTCAGGAACACGGCAAGGATGTCCATTATCACCACTGCTATTCAACATAGTACTAGAAGTCTTTGCCTCAGCAGTCAGACAACAAAAAGAAATTAAAGGCACCAAATGGTCAAAGAAGTCAAACTATCACTCTTTGCAGATGATATAATACTATATATGGAAAACCCAAAAGGCTCCACTCCAAAACTGCTAGAACTTGTACAGGAATTCATTATAGTGTCAGGATATAAAATCAATGCACAGAAATCAGTTTCATTTCTCTACACCAACAACAAGACAGAAGAAAGAGAAATTAAGGAGTTGATCCCATTTACAGTTGTACCCAAAACCATAGGATACCTAGGAATAAACCTAACCAAAGAGGCAAAGAATCTATATTCAGAAAACTATAAAGTACTCATGAAAGAAATAAGGAAGACACAAAGAAATGGAAATATGTTCCATGCCCCTGGATTAGAAGAATATTGTGAAAATGTCTATGCTACCTAAAGCAATCTACACATTTAATACAATCCCTATCAAAATCCCATCCATTTTTTTCAGAGAAATGGAACAAATAATCCTAAAATTTATATGGAACAAGAAAAGACCTCAAATAGCCAAAGGAATATTGAAAAAGAAAGCCAAAGTTGGTGGCATCACAATTCTGGACTTCAAGCTTTATTACAAAGCTGTCATCATCAAGACAGTATGGTACTGGCACAAAAAACAGACAAATAGATGAATGGAACAGAATAGAGAGCCCAGAAATAGACCCTCAACTCTATGGCCAATTAATCTTTGACGAAGCAGGAAAGAATGTCCAAAAGACAGCCTCTTCAACAAATGGTGTTGAGAAAATTGGACAGCCACATGCAGAAAAATAAAATTGGACCATTTCCTTACACCACACATGAAAATAGACTCAAAATGGATGAAGGACCTCAATGTGAGAAATGAATCCATCAAAATCCTTGGGGAGAACACAGGCAGCAACCTCCTTGACCTCAGCCACAGCAAATTCTTCCTAGGAGCATCGCCAAAGGCAAGGGAAGCAAGGGCAAAAATGAACTATTGAGACTTCATCAAGATCAAAAGCTTTTGCATAGTAAAGTAAACAGTCAACCAAACCAAAACACAACTGACAGAATGGGAGGAAATATTCTCAAGTGACATATCAGATAAAGGGCTAGTATCCAAAATCTATAAAGAACATATCAAACTTGACACCCAAAGAAAAAAATAAGAGAAATGGGCAGAAGACATGAACAGACATTTCTGCAAAGAAGACATCCAGATATCCAACAGACACATGAAAAAGGGTTCAACATTACCTGGCATCAGGGAAGTAGAAATCAAAACCACAATGAGATACCACCTCACACCAGTCGGAATGGTTAAAATTAACAAGTCAGGAAATGACAGATGTTGGAGAGGATGAAGAAAAAGGGGAACCCTCCTACAGTGTTGGTGGGAATGCAAGCTGGTGCAGCCACTCTGGAAAACAGCATAGAGTTTCCTCAAAAAGTTGAAAAGAGAGCTACCCTACAACACAGTAAATCACATTACTGAGTATTTACCCTAAAGATACAAATGTAGTGATCTGAAGGGGCACATGCATCTGAATGTTTATAGCAGCAATGTCCACAATAGCCAAACTATGGAAAGAACCTAGATGTCCATCAACAGATGAATGGATAAAGAAAGTGGTATATATATCTATATATAGATATATATACATAGAATGAAATACTAGGAAGTCATCCAAAGAAATGAAATCTTGCCATTTGCAATGATGTGGATGAAACTAGAGGGTATTATGCTGAGCAAAAGAAGTCAATCAGAGAAAGAAAATTATCATATGATCTCTCTGACATGAAGAATTTGAGAGGCAGAGTGTGGCATTTGGGGCAGGGAAGGAAAAAATGAAACAAGATGGGATTGGGAGGGAGACAAACCATAAGAGACTCTTAATCTCATGAAACAAACTGAGGTTTGCTGGGTGGAGGGTGGGTGTGGAAAGGGTGGTGGGTTATGGACATTGGGGAGAGTATGTGATATGGTGGGTGCTCTGAAGTGTGTAAGCCTGATGATTCACAAATCTGTACCCCTGGGGCAAATAATATATTATATGTTAATAAAATAATTAATACTAAAAAATAAATTAAAAAAATAAATTTTTTTATGAAATTGAATTTTTGTTATTATCATAAAAGAGACTTATGATTATAACATATTTTATATAAGCCTTATGGTAACTACAAAAAAAACCCCACAGATGATAGTCAAAAAAAGAGGAAAAAAAATAAAAACATATCATTAAAAAATCAGTAAAACAGAAGGGAAAACAGCAAAGAGGAAAAGAGGCACAAAAGAACTACAAATAGAAAACAATTAACAAAATGGCAATAATAGATCCTTACCTATCAATAATAACTTAAATATAAATGGATTATACTCTCTAATTAGAAGTTATAAGGTGGCTGAAGGGAAAAGATATTAAAAGACCCAACTGTTTCTTATTCATTTCTATGAATAGGAAACTTACTTTAGATTTAATAGTACACAGGCTGAAAGCAAAGGGATAGAAAAAGATATGCCATGTAAATGGTAACCAAAAGAGAGCAAGGGTAGCTATAATTGTATCATACAAAATAGATGTTAAGTTACAAACTGTGTCAAGGCCCAAAGAATGATATTATATAATGATAACAGAGTCACTTCACCAGGAAGATATGAAAATTATAAGTATATATATGTTCAACATCAGAGCATTTTTTTAAAAGATTTTATTTATTTATTTGACAGACAGAGATCACAAGCAGGCAGAGAGGCAGGCAGAGAGGAGGAAGCAGGCTCCCTGCTGAGCAGAGAACCCGATGTGGGACTCGATCCCAGGACCCTGAGATCATGACCGGAGCTGAAGACAGAGGCTTAACCCACTGAGCCACCCAGGTGCCCCAACATCAGAGCATTTAATTACATATAACAAACATGGACAGATCTGTAGAAAGAAATACATAGCCATATAATAACAGTAATACCCACTTTTATAATGGATTGCACATCTAGATAGAAAATCAGTAAGGAAACAAAACTATAAGCAAATGGACCTAACAGACATAGATCATTCTACCTAAAAGCAGCAGAATAGCGTCTTCTCAAGTGTCATGGAAGAATATCCAAGATAGATCACATCTTAGGCTTCAAAACCAATTTAACATATTTAAGAAGACTGAAACCATAACCTGAAATCTTTTCAGACCACAGTGGAATAAAACTGGAAAACAGTGACAATAGAAAACTGAAAAATTCACAAATATATAGAAATTAAACAACACACTCTTTAACAAACACTGGATCAAATAGGAAACCAAAAAGGAAGTTTAAAAATATATTGAAACTAGTGAAAATGAAATTCAATTTGCCAAAACTAATGGCAAGCAGCAAAAGAAGGAAGATTATAGCTATAAATGTTTGCCTTAAAAAAGAAAAGCTCAAACAACCTAATTTTACACATCAAGGAACTAGAAAAAGGAGAGCAAACTAAGTTCAAATTTAGCAGACGGAAGGAAATAATAAAGATTATAGAAATACTTGAATAGAGAATAGTGGAACTAGAGAAAAATCAGAGTCTGGGTTGGTTTCTGAAAAGATAAAATTTACAAAAACTTCACTAGATGAAAAGGGAGCAGACTCAAGATCAGAAGTGAAAGAAGATATTACAACTCATGCTACTGAAATTAAAAGGACAATATGATGAACAATTATTTCCCACCTAACTGGACAACCTCCAGGAAATCAGTAAATTCTAGAAAGATACAGCCTGGAAACACTGAATTACAAAGAAACAGAAAATTTGAATAGACCTCTAAATAATAAAGAGATTGAAGCTCTAACCAGACACCTAATAACAAAGAAAAGCCCAGGACCAGATGGCTTCACGGGTGAAATCTACCAAATGCTAAAGAATTAATGCCAAACCTTTTCAAACTCTTCTAAAACTGAAGAGGGAGAACACTTCCAAACTCATTTTATGAGCCCAGCATTACCCTGATAACAAAGCCAGATGAAGACACCACAAGAAAAGACAACTACAGTCCATTATTCCTGATGAACACAGATGCAAAAATCCTCAATAAAATACTAGCAGGACAAATTCAGCAGCAGAGTAAAATAATCAGATACCATGACCAAGGAATATTTATCCTTAGGATGGAAGAATGGTATCACATGAAAACCAGTAAATGTGATATATCACATCAGCAAAATAAAAGATAGAAATCAAATGATCATCTCAATAGATGTAAAAATACAGACAAAATTCAACATCCTTTCATGATTAAAAATTCTCAATCATGAGAGACTATGGACTCTGAAAAACAATCTGAGAGGTTTGAAGTGGCGGGGGGGGGCGGTGGGAGGTTGGGGTACCAGGTGGTGGGTATTATAGAGGGCACGGATTGCATGGAGCACTGGGTTTGGTGAAAAAATAATGAATACTGTTTTTCTGAAAATAAATACATTGAAAAAATTAAAAAAAATTCTCAACAGGGATAGAAGGAAATCATCATAATGAAAACTATGTATGGCAAGCCCATAGTTAACATCATACTCAAGAGTAAAAAGTTGAAAGCTTTTCCTCTAAGATCAGAAATAAGACAAAGACTCTACTCTTGCCACTTCTAATCAACACAGTCCTGAAGTTCTAATCAGAGCCATTAGGCAAGAAGATAAATAAAAGACATTTACATTAGAAAGAAAGAAATAAAATCATCTGTTTGCAGATGACATAATCTTATATGTAGAAAACCCTAAAGGCCACACAGGTGTGCACGCACTCACACACAATGTTGGAACCAATAAATAAATACAGTAAAGTTGCAGCATACAAAATAAGCATACAAAAATTTTTGTCTATACGCGAACAAAAAACTTTCTAAAAGGGAAATTAAGAAAACAACATCATCTAATATGATATCAAAAAGTATAAAATAGTTAGATGTGTACTTATGAAGGTAAAGAAGACTTGTACACTGAAAACTGTAAAACACTGATGAAAGAAATTAAAGTCACCAACAAGTGAAAAGATATCCTGCATTGATGAATTGGTAGACTTGGTACTGTTAAAATGTCTATGTTACCCAAAGCAACCTAGATTCAATATAATTTTTAATGCAATTCTTATCAAAATCCCAATAGTGTGTCTAATAGAAATAGAAAATGCAATCCTAAAATTCATATGAAAACACAGAGGAATTCAAATATCCAAAACAATTGAGAAGGAAGAATAGAGCTGGAGGTGTCTCACTTCCTGATCTCAAGTTATTTTACAAAGCTATAGTATTAAAACAGTATGATACTGACATATACACAGATATGCAAATCAATGAAACAAAATAGGGGAGCCTAGAAATAAAATCCATATATATATACAGTAAACTGGTCTTCAAAAGAATACACTGTGGGGAAAGGTTAGTCTCTTCAGCAGATGGTGCAGGGAAACCTGGATATCCACATGCAAAAGAATGAAATAAAGACCTTTATTTTATACAACACACAGAAACCAACTCAGCATACAAAATAAGCATACAAAAATTTTTGTCTATACGCGAACAAAAAACTTTCTAAAAGGGAAATTAAGAAAACAACATCATCTAATATGATATCAAAAAGTATAAAATAGTTAGATGTGTACTTATGAAGGTAAAGAAGACTTGTACACTGAAAACTGTAAAACACTGATGAAAGAAATTAAAGTCACCAACAAGTGAAAAGATATCCTGCATTGATGAATTGGTAGACTTGGTACTGTTAAAATGTCTATGTTACCCAAAGCAACCTAGATTCAATATAATTTTTAATGCAATTCTTATCAAAATCCCAATAGTGTGTCTAATAGAAATAGAAAATGCAATCCTAAAATTCATATGAAAACACAGAGGAATTCAAATATCCAAAACAATTGAGAAGGAAGAATAGAGCTGGAGGTGTCTCACTTCCTGATCTCAAGTTATTTTACAAAGCTATAGTATTAAAACAGTATGATACTGACATATACACAGATATGCAAATCAATGAAACAAAATAGGGGAGCCTAGAAATAAAATCCATATATATATACAGTAAACTGGTCTTCAAAAGAATACACTGTGGGGAAAGGTTAGTCTCTTCAGCAGATGGTGCAGGGAAACCTGGATATCCACATGCAAAAGAATGAAATAAAGACCTTTATTTTATACAACACACAGAAACCAACTCAGCATACAAAATAAGCATACAAAAATTTTTGTCTATACGCGAACAAAAAACTTTCTAAAAGGGAAATTAAGAAAACAACATCATCTAATATGATATCAAAAAGTATAAAATAGTTAGATGTGTACTTATGAAGGTAAAGAAGACTTGTACACTGAAAACTGTAAAACACTGATGAAAGAAATTAAAGTCACCAACAAGTGAAAAGATATCCTGCATTGATGAATTGGTAGACTTGGTACTGTTAAAATGTCTATGTTACCCAAAGCAACCTAGATTCAATATAATTTTTAATGCAATTCTTATCAAAATCCCAATAGTGTGTCTAATAGAAATAGAAAATGCAATCCTAAAATTCATATGAAAACACAGAGGAATTCAAATATCCAAAACAATTGAGAAGGAAGAATAGAGCTGGAGGTGTCTCACTTCCTGATCTCAAGTTATTTTACAAAGCTATAGTATTAAAACAGTATGATACTGACATATACACAGATATGCAAATCAATGAAACAAAATAGGGGAGCCTAGAAATAAAATCCATATATATATACAGTAAACTGGTCTTCAAAAGAATACACTGTGGGGAAAGGTTAGTCTCTTCAGCAGATGGTGCAGGGAAACCTGGATATCCACATGCAAAAGAATGAAATAAAGACCTTTATTTTATACAACACACAGAAACCAACTCAGCATACAAAATAAGCATACAAAAATTTTTGTCTATACGCGAACAAAAAACTTTCTAAAAGGGAAATTAAGAAAACAACATCATCTAATATGATATCAAAAAGTATAAAATAGTTAGATGTGTACTTATGAAGGTAAAGAAGACTTGTACACTGAAAACTGTAAAACACTGATGAAAGAAATTAAAGTCACCAACAAGTGAAAAGATATCCTGCATTGATGAATTGGTAGACTTGGTACTGTTAAAATGTCTATGTTACCCAAAGCAACCTAGATTCAATATAATTTTTAATGCAATTCTTATCAAAATCCCAATAGTGTGTCTAATAGAAATAGAAAATGCAATCCTAAAATTCATATGAAAACACAGAGGAATTCAAATATCCAAAACAATTGAGAAGGAAGAATAGAGCTGGAGGTGTCTCACTTCCTGATCTCAAGTTATTTTACAAAGCTATAGTATTAAAACAGTATGATACTGACATATACACAGATATGCAAATCAATGAAACAAAATAGGGGAGCCTAGAAATAAAATCCATATATATATACAGTAAACTGGTCTTCAAAAGAATACACTGTGGGGAAAGGTTAGTCTCTTCAGCAGATGGTGCAGGGAAACCTGGATATCCACATGCAAAAGAATGAAATAAAGACCTTTATTTTATACAACACACAGAAACCAACTCAGCATACAAAATAAGCATACAAAAATTTTTGTCTATACGCGAACAAAAAACTTTCTAAAAGGGAAATTAAGAAAACAACATCATCTAATATGATATCAAAAAGTATAAAATAGTTAGATGTGTACTTATGAAGGTAAAGAAGACTTGTACACTGAAAACTGTAAAACACTGATGAAAGAAATTAAAGTCACCAACAAGTGAAAAGATATCCTGCATTGATGAATTGGTAGACTTGGTACTGTTAAAATGTCTATGTTACCCAAAGCAACCTAGATTCAATATAATTTTTAATGCAATTCTTATCAAAATCCCAATAGTGTGTCTAATAGAAATAGAAAATGCAATCCTAAAATTCATATGAAAACACAGAGGAATTCAAATATCCAAAACAATTGAGAAGGAAGAATAGAGCTGGAGGTGTCTCACTTCCTGATCTCAAGTTATTTTACAAAGCTATAGTATTAAAACAGTATGATACTGACATATACACAGATATGCAAATCAATGAAACAAAATAGGGGAGCCTAGAAATAAAATCCATATATATATACAGTAAACTGGTCTTCAAAAGAATACACTGTGGGGAAAGGTTAGTCTCTTCAGCAGATGGTGCAGGGAAACCTGGATATCCACATGCAAAAGAATGAAATAAAGACCTTTATTTTATACAACACACAGAAACCAACTCAGCATACAAAATAAGCATACAAAAATTTTTGTCTATACGCGAACAAAAAACTTTCTAAAAGGAAAATTAAGAAAACAACATCATCTAATATGATATCAAAAAGTATAAAATAGTTAGATGTGTACTTATGAAGGTAAGGAAGACTTGTACACTGAAAACTGTAAGACCTCAAACTGTACAACTCCTAGAAGAAAGTATTGGTCTCAGGAATGATTCCTTTGGTAAGACACCAAAGTCACAAGAACAAAAGCAAAAATAAATAAGCAGGACTATTTCAAACTAAAAAAATTCTTCCAAAAAAAATCAATAAATGAAAAGGAAACCTATAGAATGGGGGAAACTGCAAATCATCTAATAAAGAGTTAGTTTCTAAAATATGTAAGAAACTCATACAACAAAATAGAAAATATATATGTATGCATATTAATACATAATAACTTGATATAAAAATGAGCTAGAATTTTGAATAGACATTTCTCCAAAGGAGACTTAAAAATGGCCAACAGGTATATGAAAAGGTGCTTAATGTCATTAATCATCAGAGAAATGCAAATCAAAATCACAATGAGATATCATCTTACACCTGTTAGGATGACTCTTATAAAAACAAAACTGTGGTGCCTGGGTGGCTCAGTGTGTTAAGCCTCTGCCTTCGGATCAGGTCATGATCTCAGAGTCCTGGGATCGAGCCCCACATCAGGCTCTCTGCTCAGCAGGGAGCCTGCTCCCCCGCCCCCTGCCCCCGCTCTGCTTGCTGCTCTGCCTACTTGTGATCTCTCTCTCTCTTTCTCTGACAAATAAATAAATAAATAAAACTGACAAGTGTTAGGAATGTGGAGAAATTGGAACTCTTGTACAAAATTGGTGAGAATACAAAATGGTGCATTTATTATGGGAAACAGTATAAAGGTTCCTAAAAAAATTAAAAATAGCTAAAATATATTCTAGCAATCTTAATTCTAGATATTTATCCAGAAGAATTGAAATTAGAATCTTGAAGAGATATAAGCACTCCCATGTTCTTTACAGCACTATTCACAATAGCCAAGACGTGGAAACAGCCTTAACGTCCATCAACAAATGAATGGATAAAAATGTAGCGTACGCTTACAATGGAACATTATTCAGCCTTTAAAAAGGACGTCATGGGGATGGGGATGGGTTAAATAGGTGAAAGGGGAGTGTACATCATGAAGAGCACCAGGGGATGTATGGAACTCTCAAATCACTAAATGGTACACCTGACACTATAGAACACTGTATGCTAATTAAAAGTTAAAATAAAAACTTGAAGGGCACCTGGGTGGCTCAGTTGGTTAAGCGTGCAAATCTTGATTTTGGCTCAGGTCATGGTCTCAGGGTCATGAAATAGGGCCCCAGGTCAGGCTCCGCACTCAGCCTGGAGTTTGCTTGGCATTCTCTCCTTTTGCCCACCCCGCCAATCAATCCATCAATCAGTCAATAAAATCTTTAAAATAAAAACTTTTAAAAAGAAAGAAACTATACCATATGAAACAACATGGATGAACCTGGAGGACATTATTCTAAATGAAATAAGCCAGCCATAGAAGGACAATTTCTATATTATTTTACTTACTTGAAATATCTAAAATAGCTAAATTCAAAGAAGCAGAGATTACAGTAGTGTTTGCTAGGGGGAAGTGTTTACTGGGGGAAGGAGAAAAGGGAAGTTGCTGTTAAAGTTTCACTCATACACAATGGTTATTTCTAAAGATCTTCTATAAAACATCATGCCTATAGTTAGCAATATTGTATTGTACATTTTTAAAAATTTAAGGGGGTGGATTTCATAATAGTACTTTTATCACAGTAAAGTTTTGAAAATTATGAACAGAGTAGATTTCATGTTAAGAGTCTTAACACACACACACACACACACACACACACGGTTTAAGGATATTCTTAACTAAAGGCACTTTGGATTAGGAGATGGGGGTTTAAAGGATAAGGACAAAACTGTGTGACTGAATCAAAAAGTTCTAGAAAACAGTGACTGGGGGGGTAAGGATGGAAAATTTGAAGGATGTGAAGAAAAGTCAGGATGGGAAGGTCAGGGTCAGATAGTAATGCAATTTCATGCCATGCTAATGCACTCTTCTCTCAGATAAGTGGAAAGTTTTGTGTGCTTTCATTATTTATGAAATGGAGTTAAATATATTACACAGCACAGAATTATATATTTTATATATAGATATATGTATATATAAAAATAATATGTATAACAAGTATATAAAATAGTCAAAATTTTAAAAATATGGCTATGCCTCAGTCCCGTGGAGAGGGAAAGATTGTTTATTTTTCCTAAAGAAAAAATAAAATAACAACAGCAACAAAAACAAAGATGATAAAACTCTAGGAATAAATACTGAAGGCCATGAGAAAATATTTAAAAGTTTTTAAAAATTAATTTTCTTGTTGGTGATAATGAAAAATGATCTATATTCAGAAGACTTCAATTTGGGAGATAATGTAATTCAATTTGGATTTTGGAATGGCATCTCCCAAAGCAATGTGGAGGACGGTTTAGGTTGTCTCTAGTATTTGAAGGTTGGACTATCTGTTAAGTGATTTTTCACAATGAATCTTCTTTAGAGAGCCATTGTTCTAGAAAGAAAACATTTAAAACAAGGGGTAGAAAATGCCATTTTAATGAAGTCGCATGTACTTAGGAATATAAGTCTGTAGGAGTGTTTACTAGAAGGGATTTTCAAAAATTCTAGCTCATAACCCACTGTATCCAATATCTTCTGTACACTGAAAAGGATGAAACTGGATATTATGTTACTAACTCTTCCCATATTCAGTGTGTAATTATTTAATCAATATTCCTTTGCCAAATAAGGTAGATATCCTTAGAATGTAGAAATGTTATTGTAGGTACATACTTTTTTTTCTGGTAAATTAAAATCCCTTTTAATTTTGGTCTCCATAATCCTTTGGAACTAAATGATGATGATTCAAAAGGCAAGTGTGAAACTGTCTTCAAGAGAAGAAGGATTCCAAATGAATCCATTTTGGTTCATAAGTATAGGGAAAATAATGTTATATTATAAATTAAATATTATATAAGTAACCAGGGGAACTGAGTTTCCATACAAGGACTGTTCCTAATGGCTGCGAGACTCTGGACAACTCATTTAACTCCAGGAGTTCTCCATTTCTTCAGTTGTAAAATGAGAGCTTGAAATTTCAGAGCAAAAGTAGCAGTTACACCAAACTTCAAAAGCTTTTCCCTCTGAGGCCAGAGATAGTCTTACAGTGTTTCCAAATGTTCTGCTCCCAGCATTCACTGCAAATCTATGAAAATAGGCAATCTAAACCAAACTCCTTTTCTTTTCCACAATAGGATAGAAGGAATGTTCTAATTTAAAACATGCATCTCATTCTAGGAACCTGGCTTCATTCTAGTAAACCTTGTTCATTTAGTGAACAAACATTTACTTAAAACTAATCGCTGATGCAAAATATGCAGGGTACTAGAATAAGAAGAAGGAGGAAGAAGAGGAGAGGGAGAGGGAGAAGGAGAAAAGTTGGTCATGTCCCCTTGTTTCAAGGAACTTAGAGACTAGTCATGACAGAAGTGGAGAGACACACGTAAAGAATGATCACATGGCTTCCAAAGATATAGCCATGGTTTTTTTTTTTTTTCAATTAACTATGACTTTTCCTTTCTTCAGAGATTCATCTTGTTTTGTTTTTATTTCTAATCATAAACAGTCATGTGCATCAATTTGCTATACTGTATGCATTTTTCTTCCATGTATGGTATAGCATTTAATTATCAAAAATGTGAGGTAGAAGAGTGCTTATAAGACAGATACTAGAATTCTCCTCAGTGGCCATAATAGTGGGTGTCTGTGCGACTTGTCTACTATTCCAAAACCTGCCTCAAATATTCAGCCATCTATAATTTAAACAACTCATTTCTATCAGGTCTATCAACAGAAAACATGCCCAAGTGAAAAGAAAGGGTAGAGGATCCTGAGCATTACAGGGTTTCTTGCAGAGGGAGAAGCACATTTGAAAATCAGTTAAATTAGTTTGGGGGCATGGGTGAGTTATATCACTGCCAAAAACTAACCATATATTAAAATACGGGACAATAACTGTTTGAGCAATAGGGGTTCAAGCTTTAAAACATTAAGAATATAAGCCAGAAGTTCTCAGTGGAGAGGTAAGGTGGAGTATAACAAATAGCATGGAGGACAAGGGGTGTTAGAGAGGAGAAGGGAGTTGAGGGAAAATGGAAGGGGAGGTGAACCATGACAGACTATGGACTCTGAAAAACAATCTGAGGGGTTTGAAAAGGTGGGGGCTGGGAGGTTGGGGGAACCAGGTGGTGGGTACTGGAAAGGGCATGGATTCCATGGAGCACTGGGTGTGGTACAAAAACAATGAATATTGTTACACTGAAAATAAATTTAAAAATTTAATTAAAGAAATCACTGAGGCAATATTTTAAATATGTGTGTTCATATCATTATGCTTAGAATTAACTATGGCAAACTATGTTGTATTGCTCTAGGGTAAAGCTATCCACATTTTTGATCTATGTCATTTTCAGGTCTTTGTATCTAATTTTACCCATTGACTTGACAAAGCCAAAGGATTAAAATCTTCATAATTATTGTGTCTGCTTAAAGTGTAGTTCATTGGATTTGTTGTTGTTGTTTTTGTTCAGGGGATTTAAACTTTCTTACAATCACCTGTTCTTACTATGTCTTGTCCTTGCAATTATGATACATTTTTCTTAGTGGAAGAGGGAAAATAAATCACATTAAATATGCTATCAGGATCTACTGAGTAGTGACTCTCTTAACACTACAGCAAAAAGAAAAAAAGAAAAAAAGGAATGGTAAATAAGGTGCATGAAAGCAAATTAGTAATTAGTTCAAGCTTTGAAGTTAGATATGTATAGGTTCTAACTTCTCCTCTATTACTTATTAATAGTATAATTTAACAAGTTACTCAAATATTCCAAATATTAGTTTTCCCATCTGTACATGGAGATAATTATATCAACACCATAAAAAGCTTTGTGAGTTCTATATGGCCAACTAGTCATAAGATATTAATTCACTACACATCCTCAAGGGTGGCTGTGGTAACCTGCCCTCCAATAAGGCACCACCCAATAATGGAAATCTAGATATAACACAAATGGCATTTGGCTTAATCCTCTGTGGTTACTCAAGTGACATTTCATCAATCTTGACAAAGACTTCTTTTATTATTATGTTAGTCAGCATACAACATATTAATTTTTGATGTAGTATTCCAAGATTCATTGTTTACATATAACACCTAGTGCTCCATGCAATACATGCCCTCCTTAATACCCCTCACCAGGCCAACTCATCCCCCACCCTCTCCCCTCTAAAAGCCTCAGTTGGTTTCTCAGAGTCCACAGTCCCTCATGGTTCATCTCCCTTTCCAATTCCGCCCCCCCTTATTTTTCCCTTCCTTCTCCTAATGTCCTCCATGCTATTTCTTACGCTCCACAAGTAAGTGAAACCATATGATAATTGACTTTCTTTACTTGACTTATTTCACTTATAATCTCCCCCAGTCCCATCTATGTTGATGCAAAATATGGGTATTCATCCTTTCTGATGGCTTAGTAATATTCCAGTACATATGGACCACATCTTCATTATCCATTCATGTGTTGAAGGGCATCTCAGCTCTTTCCACAGTTTGACTATTGTGGACATTGCAAAGCATGGTATGTTATTGAATGTTAGAACATGAATCATAGCACATTGGTAGCATTTCATTCCATGCTAGATCCACTGAGTTTTTTATTTTTTTATTTTTTATAAACATATATTTTTATCCCCAGGGGTACAGGTCTGTGCATCACCAGGTTTACACACTTCACAGCACTCACCAAAGCACATACTGAGTTTTTTAAAAGAGTCTGCTCTGCTATAGTCAAAAGTCTAAAATCACTTAGTTCTATCACAGGCAGTGTATTTTTTGGATAAAATATCTGGTAATTCCGATATTGTTTCTTAATCTGAAAAATGAGAATGATCACACTTACTAAACTGAAATGGGCTATCCAACAACTGATAAAATGACTTTCCACCAACAAGTCTACTTTAGAGCAAACAGATGATAACTTTCAAATATCATGTTTCACAATAAAAAGACTCTGGATTCTTAGATTTATAACATAGTTGTTTAGTCATTTAGGACATAAGAAGTGTTAACAAGTTAAAAGGACAGTATCTGCATTGTACCTCATTTAGCAGCTGCTCTCCAGTATGTATATATGTATGTATGTATATGTTTTAGCTTTGCTAGACATTTCAGAGAATTTTGTAGATCTAGTCTGATTTAACTTTCCCTGAAGTTTCTTCTTCAAATGAATGAAAGCTGACTTATTCAAAATACCTACTGAGTATAGCACCATGAGTTCTGAAGCCTTCACATTAAAAAATAACAGCACTGGGTATTATTCACAACTGAGGAATTGTTGAACACTACACCTGAAATGAACGATGTACTCTGTGTTGGTTAATTGAATTTAAATTAAAAACAAAACAAAACAAAACAAAAAACCAGTTAACATAAGGCTGAATCAACCAACATGACAAAATGATTAGGAAGATATTCAGTCTTTTAACAACATTTTTTTTTTTCCTGTAACTCCAGGCCAGACATATATTTTGACAGAATTTTTAGTGTGTCTAGATCTACATTTTTTCACATATTCATTAAGCAATCACTATGCCCTCATTATTTATTCTTCTTGATGTAGTGCATTGATACCAAACCCACAGTGGATATATCAGGTTGATGAGAACAGCTGTGGCAAACCACTATCTATTTCTTTCTCATTTTAAATTTACTGATTCAGCCAACTGCACTGTATGATTTAGAAAAGAAAAATACCCTACGATGGGTCTAGGAGTGCTTAACAAACATCACTGCAATTCTGGAAATGCTTTTACTGTCTGTTTTATATCAGCCTCTGCCAAGAATACCTATAGAGCAGGTTTAATACCTTATGGTATTATCTTAAACCTCGACACAATAGGAGAAACACGGCAGCTTATTATTGAATGAGGCAATATTGAATTTTTTTGTGTCTGTTACGATTCACTTTTCTACTGATGCATGCCTGGCCTCATAAGTTTTATTTCATTTTTTTGGCCTTTAACAAAAAGGGATTTGGATTGTTTCCCCCTCCAGATGCAGCTGCATTTTCACCTTGACTCTACTAGCAAGTGATTCAAAATATTCCTCAAAAGAACTGAATCTTTCAGAGGAAAAAAAAAAAAACTGGGAAATTCAAGGAAAGGAGAAGAATAATTGAAGTTAGGCACAATCCCATGCACACATACGCGCACACACACACACACAACATATAAGATTTTGTTTTATTGATGTTCTACATGAAAGATTCGCAACAATCATGTATCAGTTTCGAAAAGGAAAGAAAATTTTATTTTTATTGTTATTATTATTATTATCATCATTCTTATTATAGAAGCCTAATAGAAACAAAAATGGAATCTACACAGAGAGGAAGGTAAAGGTAAGCAATAAATGAGAATAAGGCAAAGTTACGTCAAATCGGGTTCTACAACATCCAACCTCATCTGCTGGGCAAGTCCTGTGGGAACAGCTAGGCTGGAGTCCCTATTGAGAGGCCTGGGAGGGGGCAAGATGGCGGGGGCGTAGGAGGAGGCGCCTTTTCAGCCGGTACCCCAAAGTGAGCTGATGACCTACCGAAGAACTCCGATCACCCATGCAATCAGCCTGAGATCAGAATTATACACGTCTGGATCTCTACAGGGGCAGAAGACGCCAGTGGGCAGGTAAAGCGGAGTGGAAAGGGCGGACTGATATCAGAAGATAAACAAAAGGGGGAGGGAGCCACCTATTGAGAGGCCTGGGCATGGTATTCTCCCCTCAGGTAAGACTTCTAACTGACCATCCCCATAAGGGCATACTTATAGGTCAAATAATGGCATTTTGAAATCGAACATTTGTTCTTCTACGTGCAGTTTGGAGCAAGCTGCATTTTCATATTATCACATTTCTATAATTTTAAGGAGTTTGGGCTACGTGTTTTACCTCCCCTCCCAGATTCCAGTCCTGAGGGCCAGCCGGACTGGGGAGCAGAAGAAGGTATCCGACAAGATTTGTCGCTCTTGGTGTCAGGACTGGAAGGGACAGTTCTGACCTAGAGGCCAGATAATGTACTCCAAACAACTAGGCTCCCAAGATTATTCATGCAGCACGAGTCTCACAAACAGCATTCTTAAGCCTGCCTGGGTACACATGCAGGCCCAGGTGGTCAGTTATGTGGGACAAATCCCAAAAACATCTGTCCATACAGAACGACTGATAGATCCTACTCTTCAACATCATCGGGTGTTCAATTTTCTACAGATACATTCATGGATTTAGAAGCTTCACTATTTATGCAAACTATGATTTTCTTAAAAGATTTTATTTATTTATTTATTTGACAGACAGAGATCACAAGTAGGCAGAGAGGCAAGCAGAGAGAGAGAGAGGGAAGCAGGGTCCCCACTGAGCAGAGAGCATGATGCGGGGCTCAATCCCAGGACCGTGGGATCATAACCTGAGCAGAGGCTTTAACCCACTGAGCCACCCAGGTGCCCCGCGAACTATGATATTAAGAAGGCAATATTACTACAATACAAATGGGAAAGTTACTGCTAATTAATATTATCATTATCTCTGCCTAAATTTCCCCTTGAAATGTCTACTCATTCTTCACTCATTTATTCACTTAATAATTATTTGTTCAAGGCCTAATCTGTATAAAGTGCTGCACAAGATCCTAAGCACAGGTAAGTTGCAATGAGGGAAATATTGCTCATGTTCTCCTCAGGTCTTATTCTTTGGCAGGGTACACAAATATTTATCTAGTGATCATAGATATATTTAACTACAGATGGTAGAAAATTCTGTGAAGGAGGGGTAGTCAGTTGTAAAGGAGGATTTAAGAAAGGAGCTTGCTTGGGGCCTGAGAAAGTTTACTGAAGAAAAACAAGGACTATCAAAGGATGGAAGTAGAAGCTAGTCAGAACAGGAAGACTACATTTAATGTGCAGAACTCCTATAGAATTGTATTTTTAAATGTCCTACAGAAGAGCATTGATAGCTTTGAGAGAATGATAGACAGCTAGCATGGGGCTTCAGCGGCAGGAAGACTACCCAGAGTGGAATTTGAGAAGGTAACAGAAAGCCAATGACATAAGAACTCATAGGCCATGGCAAGGATATTATCCCGTAAGTAATGAGAAGGTATTGAGAAGTTTGAATCAGAGGGTCCACTTGGGGTGATTTATATGAGCATATGTCTTTGTATGTGTCCATAATACTTGTTTTATGCAAAAGATATTTCTGTTTCAATGGGGGGGGTATGTTTGCTCCTAATACATTCAAAAACAATGATTTTTTTTTTGTTTCTGTTCACATTTTAAATTCCATTATTATTTACTTTCCTATTAGAAAAGGTTTTGCCTGTGATTTGTGTAAGACTGATGACTCATTGATATGCTCTCCTGAAACAAAAAGTGCATTATATGTTAATAAAAAAAAAGAGAAGTTAAAAAAATGAAAAAAAGGAAAAGGTTTTGAAAGTGTGAAACACTTCAAAAATGTAAATTTGTAACAATATGAATCAATATATAATGACTTGCCAAGGCACAAAGCACCAGTCCCATATGGCTTCAAAGGTGAATTTTATGATTTAGGGAAGGCGATATCAATTTTCTATAGAAAATTGGAAGTCATTCTATAAAGCCAACATTACCCTAGCACCAAATAAGGCAAACTGCTATAAGAAAGGAAAATTACACACCAATCTCTCTCATAGATATAGATGCAAAATCCCTCAAAAAATATTAGCATAATCAAGCCCCACAAGTACAAAAATAATTATACTAAGTGACCAAGTGGGATTTATTCCTGGTATGCAAGGTTGGCTCAACATTTGAAAATCAATTAATATAATCCATCACAACAGGCTCTGAAAGAAAAATCTTATAATATTAATAAATGTTTTTGTCACGAATGGCTATTGGTTTATATCAAAATCTGCAAACAAACTAGCAACAGAGATAAAACTTCCTCAACTACATTTAGGACATCAATAAAAACAAAAACCAAAATGATGCTAACATGATACTTAATGGTGAGAAAATAGATGTTCTTCTCCTGAAACTGGGAAAACAGACACCATCACTCTTATCACTCCTATTCGACTTTGAAAATTCTAGCTAAGAAAAGAAAAATTACACTGACTGGAAGGAAAGAAATAACATGTCTTGCCTGAAGATGACATAATTGTCTACGTGGAAAAACCCCAGAAATCAAACACAAAACAAAACAAAACAAAACTAGAAAACAAAAATACACTTTTGGAATTAAATATGTAATAAGAGAAAGTTTGTAGGATATAAGGTTAATATATATAAAAAATTTTTTTCCTGAATACCAGCAATGAACAGTTAGAATTTGAAATTAAAAAAAATTCCATTTATATTAGCACTTTAAAAATTAAAAGCTTACATAAAATCAAACAAAATACATCCTAGATCTATATAAGGAAAAATACAAAGCATTGATGAAGGAATCAAAGAACTAAGTAAATGGGGAGGTATTCCATGTCTATGGATAGGAAATAATATGATTGTGAACATGTCAGTTTTTATCACCTTGATCTATAAATTCAATGTGTTCCTAGTAGAAAACCACAGTAAGTTACTAAACAGACTCTAAAATGTATATGGAAAAGTAAAAGACCCAGGATAGCCAACATGAAGTTAAAGAAGAGAGGATGGACATTACCCAAATTCAAGACTTAACTATAAATCTACAGTAATCAAAACAATGTGGTGTTGCTGAAAAAAACAGACAACTCAATGGGACAGAATAGAGATCCATAAGTAGAACCACAGAAATACAGTCAACTAATCTTTGACAAAGGAGCAAAAACAATCCAACACAGGAAGAATAATCTTCTCAATAAATGCTACTGGAACAAATGGACATTCACAAGTTAACTTAAAAAAAAAAATGAATCTAGACATTGACCTTGTATTTTTCACAAAATTAACTCTGAACACAAAACTTTGAAATTCCAGAATATAACATAAGAAGAAATTAGGTGACCTTGGGTTTGGTAATTTACTTTTAAGTACAATACCAAATGCATGACCCGTGAGAGGAAAAAAAAATGGTAAGTTAGACTTCATTATAATTAGAAACTTCTGCTCCGTGAAAGTCACTCGTAAGAGAACAAAAAAACAAGCTATGGACTGGGAGAAAAATCTCTGTAAAACACATATCTGATAAAAGACTGGTATTTGAAATCTACAAACTACTCTTAAAATTTGAAAACAAAAATACAAATAAATCTATTAAAAACTGGGCAAAATGGACACTTCACCACTGAAGATACTTAAATGGCAAATAAAGCCATCTAAGATGAACATCTAAGATGATAAGATGTTCAATATCATATGTCATGAGGAAATTGCTAATAGATACAATAATGACATACCATTGCACACCTATTACAATGGTTAAAAGCCAAAATTCTGGCAATACTTATCCAATAGCTAGTGGTGCAGCCACTTTCGAAGACTGTTTGACAGCTTTTTGTTTTTTTTAAGATTTTATTTATTTATTTGAGAGAGAAAGAGCACAAGTGGGGGAGGGGCAGAGAGGGAGGTAGAAGCAGATTCCCCACCTAGCAGGGAGGTGACATGGGGCTTGATGCCAGGACCCTGAGATCATGACCTGAGCCAAAGGCAGACGCTTAACTGACTGAGTTACCCATGCACCACATTTTGAAAATTTCTTACAAAACTAAAAATACTCTTACTTTATGGATCCAATAATCACACTCCTTAAAAGTCACCTAAATGAGTTGAAGACTTGCCCAGGAATATTGACAGCAGGTCTATTTGTAATTGTCAAACATTGGAAAGACCCAAGATTTCCTTCAATAATAATTGAAAAAGAAAGTCATTTGTTCTCTCCTAAAGGGAATAGAATAAAATTATTTAAATTTTAGGAAAGAGGAACAACTATCTTAAATCCCTCCATTATAGTAAAAGCACTTCATAAATATATAAATCTAATTTTTTTTTTTAAGGTGGGGGAGGCACCTGGATGGTGGAGTTGTTTGACTCTTGGCTTTGGATCCTGTGTGATCTCACTGTCATGAGATGGAGCCCCACATGGGACTCCACACCCTGTGCAGTCGGCCTGGGATTTTCCCTTGTGCATGTGCCCTCTCTCTAAAATAATGAATGAATGAATGAATGAATAAATAAATAAATAAATAAATAAATAATTTTAGAATGTATTTAATATGCTAGGGGTTTTCTGAAATGTGAAAACTCAAACTTGAAATTATTTTTACAGTGAATACTACTTTCTTTTAAAAAATACAAAAATCTTCATAATTTATCAGGTATGAGCAAATATTTTTATTATGTAAATATATAATGTCCATTATATTTCAGTTTTCCAAGGAGTTAATACTATCTACTTTGCAGAGTCACTTTAATGAAAAAAGTGGAAATGATGTTATCTGAATAGTATGTGGTAAGGCGATGAGTCTTGCTTCCTTTCACTGTTCCTCTGTATGTTCAAACACGCAGGCATGCACTTTCACACCCAAATCCAAACTTCTGTGTCTTACAGTTTCAGCACTGAAGTTGGGGAACAAAAGCACAGCCCTTAGGTGAAGTGGGGATCACATAGATCAGTATGAAAGTGCTGGTAGTTAAGTTAGACTCAACGCTCTCAGTTCTTACACAATCAGCTGTAGCAGGAGGTTGTAAACCAGGCGCTCTGAAAATGCAAAACATCTCACAGTTCCACTAGATGTGAAAATGGTGAAATCAGTTCCTGCCATTCTTCTATTCACAGAGGCTTCAGAGAAATGGAGGGGTGAGGATGACTGAAAGCATGAGAGAGGCGAAGCTCAACCCCGGGGTGGTCAAACACTTTCATTTCCGGGAACAGTAGAAAAAGATTTTGCAATCTAGATAAGCTTCTTTTCATAGACTGAATCCTCTCCAAAAGGCATGTGAACTGTTGATAGCCATCGACTTCTCAGAGCCAGTTTATTTTCTAAATTCTGATGCCTCGTGCGTCTAATATCCACTTTCATTTTCTACTCTTCATGGAAATAATGTTGATATTGTGGTGCTGTCAGTAAAAATGTGTAAATGGAAACTTACAAGGAAATTTGTTCTGACACTACAAATGGTAAATAATTTTAGTCTGTTTATACTGATGAGGAAACTGATGTGTCTTCTTTGTCATTTTCCTCTCTCCACTGTTATTACCCGCATCTACTTTTGAAAGCACAGTCTGTGAAAAATGATAGCAGTTGTTGGCGTGTTTCATAGGGGAGGTCAGCTTTTCATTTTTAACTGGGCATGGACACTAGATTTGCAAATAGCTTGATGGTATTGCAAGGTACCACCTAACCCTCCGTGTTCTGGGATGTTAAACAGCAGCCCTCTTATTTGTAAATCCAATTGTTTATTTTATTTCATACTCCATCTCTGTGGATCTCTTTTCTCACTGTCCCCTAGCCCACAGTCCGATGAAAACATTACAGGAACTTCACTTCAGGATAAATACTCTTTGTGAGATCCATTAATTTTTTCAACACTTAAAATAGAATATTTTTTTTAAGATTTTATTTATTTATTTTAGAGAGAAAAACACATGCGAGTGAAGGGGGTTGTATAGATGGGGAGGAAGAAGGAGAGAGACTTTGAAGCAGACTCCAGGCTCAGTGCAGAGCCTCATCTCAATGGGGGAAACCTGAGCCCAAACCAGGAGTCCCATACAACCAACTGTGCCACCCAGGCACGCCACCCCCCATTTTTTTTTTTTTTTTTGGTGCAACTACCAGACAATCAAACATGTTGGCATAACAGCTACAACAGAGAATAACACAACTACAATCTAACAATATAAAGTTTACATTCTAGATATAAAAATAGATTATGAATGAATAGATTACTGATAGAGTGATTACACATTTCACAAATATTACATTACAGAGAAGAAAATAAAGCATTGGAATCAAGAATAATGGTTTGCATTGGGCAAGATTTGATTCAGATAGGAGCTCACTAAAAGTTTGTTAAAGGTAACGCTTATTAAGCAGATAAAGCAGAAAGAGCAAAGCAGGCTAACAGGGGAGGTAATGGGGAAATCCTTCCAAGCAGATGTAACATGAGATAAAGAAGGGCTGAGTCAAGAAAGAGCTTAGTATACTTCAAAAACTGCAGGTAGGGTGTGGGGAGAGACCAATAAAGCTGTAGTCCATGAGTGAGGAGGGAAATTATTCACCATGAGATTGAAAAAATAATGGGTCATGTCACAAAGGGGCAGCAACTTGAATGTTTAGGAATGAAATTTCATACTTATTATGCTGGTTGACAAAGGAAATATTTAAACCGGAAGTGACATTTCCATTTCGATTTTTAAAAATCCATTCTTGCTACTGCACAGCAAGTAGATTAGGGTGAGATTTGGGTAAGAGTAGTTCAAGTGTGAGAAAATTCTGGCGTGCATTGTGATCCTAGTGGCGATACAGAGAGGAAGACATATTCAAGACCTATTTGGAAAGTGAATTGGTAAAATTTGCTGCTGGATTAGGTGTAAAAATGAGGAAAATAATGTGATAAGTACTAACTAAATAAATACATAAATACATAAAATGACAAAAATTCAGAAATAGTAAAATTGAAACCACTATATCTGGTGCCTGCTTGGCTCAGCCAGAGGAGTGTGCAACTCTTGGAGTAGTAGGTTTGAGCCCCACCCATGGTATAAAATGACTAAAATAAGTAAACTTAAAAGAAAAAAAAAAAAACCACCAAATCAATATAGTTATATAGTAAGAGTTTATTATGATGTAAGAATGGTTTGTGAACTAGGAGTTTAGCAATTTAGAAGTGATATGAAGCTTACCGACAGGGCTTTACAGGACGGATTAGAAGGTGAAAATGAAGATGTTTAACCCTTAACAGTGACTGGTTATTGCAATGGGGGGTTAATCTTCACAATGATAAGTTACAGTTTCTGCAGATGGCGGGGACTGGTTAAAAGTGGTTATCTTCTGATATCTTTAGGAAGATGACTTAAGTTTCTTTGTGATTATCAGAGGCATTTACAAGAGATGACTTAAATTCTGACTATGTTCATGAAATAATCTAGATTTAGCTTTGCTTATGTGGTTTAGATGGTTTTGTCTCCTCGAAATTCTCAAGTTCAGTCTCCATTTTGCATTTAATTCGAACAATGTCTAGATTTCTGCCATATGTCATTCAGATACGGTGATGCCATTTCCCAAGGTTGGAAAGCTTAAAGCAGAGCCAACTGGAATCAAAGTCATTTTACAGTCCATTTAATTTTGAGATGACTCTGGAACATCAACTAGAATAGCATAGAGTTGCATATTTTTGTAACTCAGATATAAAGTTGAGTAACATGAGTTTAAGAGATTATTTATTCATGAGTAGATGAGATCACTTTGAAAAGGGCTAGAAAAAGAAAACACATTATGATTCTCTGAGCAACTCCATGTTAAGTGTTTGAAAATAGTTTAAATTCTATATCTTATTGATTCATCCGGGTACAGAGAATGTTTTTGTATATATGCTTATGATAAAGCACCCTTTAATTCAGCTTATGTTTGTCTTTTACTGCTGTTCAAATGTTACAAACAGATACCATCCTAAGTTCAAACCTATATTACTTTAAGGAAAAAAAAAAAACCTTACATTTTATGAAATCATGGCACTGTCCAGATTTTTCTATTCAACACTTGCATTTTCACTGAATAATTGCACAGTGTTTAGTTTCCTTTGGCTAGTGGAGGCAAAAATTGAAATTTTAAAAGCTAGGATACAGGGGAAGGAAGGTGTTCTTTCTCTAGAAAAATATGCATAAACCTAATTTTGCTTTGCAATTTCTATTTGCCTCTGCCAAAGGCACACTTCTCAGGAATAATACTGTATATAAATCCCTTTATAATGCTAGTGCTTGAGGTAAGGATGTTCCAGCCAGATAAGTAGCAGGAGCCAACCTTGTTAGCAGATCAATGTGTTATAACAGATTTTAACTGAATATGGTAGTTGTGTTTAGGGGAAAAAATAGCATCTGAGTGTTTTTTAAGATTAAAAAGAAATTTGCAGTCCATCTAAGCTCAATTTTACAGAAGAAGAAATTGAAGTTTGTCAAGGTTAAGTCCATTTTTCAAGGTCATACAGCTAGTTGTATAATCACTGTGGAACTTGAACTCAGGTCTCCATACTGGAGTCCCTGTCATGTACAAGCTGATGTGACACAGCATGCATGTGCATCCATTGGAGCAGCCATTTATACTGAGACTGTCTGTCTTTTGGTGATACTGTTGCTTAATTAAAGTTATAAACAATGCTATAATCAATTATCTCTTGGGGGTAAGAGAGGCTTCTTGAGTTTGAGAACATAGATAGGATCATCTTTGGGAAAGACACAGATCCAAAAATATATTTACTTTCTTCTACTATCCTAGTTTTCATTCTTTCTGGGTTTTGAGCAGCTGCCCCTTTGCTACTGTAACACTGAGGTTAAGAATATCAGGATTTAGAAAAGCACAAAATTAGTCATCTCTACTTCACACATTGCTGAGGATTCTCTGTTACAAAGAACTTTTCCGAGTTGGGTTTTGTTCTTCTTCCCCTAAAAATCCTAGAATTCTTAATTTCCTGAACATTTCATTCATTCACTCATCATTCATTCATTCATGGGTTCAGCATTCTTTCATTCAACAAATATTTTTAAGCATGAATTTTGTGGTATATTTAATATTTAAAATACAGAGAAAACATGAATGCAGAAGGGGAAAAAAACAGCCCCCACATAACTTATAGTATAGAATATGAAAGAGAAACTCACAACTAAGTCTATAATTATAAGTTCATAGTTATAAATTGTGATATGTGCTGTTTGAGAAATACCCAAGTGATATAATTACATTGGAAAGTATATTTAGACAGTAGGTTAAGGACATTCTAAATACAAATGGGGCTACGAACAAACACACTAAGTATTTAGGCAACTGATGAAACAATATTTTGAAGAAAGCATAGAACATTCATTATTAAAGGTCATCATATTGAAGCATGTCATAAACAAGTGTAGGTTCTATAATCTGGGTAAATATTTAAATTATTTTATAGAAATGCAAATCATCAAATTACAAACTTCCTACAAGCAACCACAGGCACTGTTAGTCCTCTCCTTTTGATTTGTATAGTGGTCTGAAACATCAGTGAGTTGTCAATTTCCAAAGTATAGCACAATTCACTGTTGCAAACAGTTAAATATTCACATAATTTCAGTTGTCAAAATTTAGAGGCTGTTTTTCTGGAGGAGATTTTTTTTTTCCTAAGTCTGCATATCTATACTTCTTGAATCATGAATAGGTGACTTTCCTAGACACAAAGACTGTCAGATTTAAAAGAAAAGAAGAACAAAGCCTACTTTAAATGTGCTTGTGTGGTATATGGCAGAATATTTAACCTTTTTCAGCCTAAGTAGCCTTATGTTTATAACAAAAAAGAAATTGCATCCATCGTATAAGGCTGTGCAGAGGATGATATAATGAATAAAACAATGACCATGGAGACCAGAATAACACACATATGAAATATATAACAACTAATATCCTATCACTTCTGTCAAAGAATTATTATATTGCATTGTAATTGTTCACTTATTTTTTTCCTCAACTGGTCTGTGAATTGCTTGAGGGCTGGAGCAACTTTTTCAGTAGGGATTTACTTCTTTATTTTTGAATTAAGTACCGTAAATTTTAAAATTTAACCATCTTGAAGTTGTTAAAAGATATTAAGCATTTTCCTGCTTTCTTGTATAGAGTTCATTAGACTTAATGAATCCCTATTGGAATTCTTCCAGTCTTTTGTGAAAGACTGTTTTTTACTTAATATTTTTAATATCTCCATGCTCACTGGGCTCTTTGATTCCTTTTGCCTTCTTTGCTTTTGCTCCTGTCTTTTCTCTGACCATGCACTATTACTTTTATCATATTGACACACAGTATACTTCAGTCTCTACTCTTCATGATCATTTTTTTCTTCTAGTCTTCTCTACACATACAAACCAGATTACCAGTCTTGAATCTATTGCCTATATTATATGGATTTTGAGTTTAATATTCCTATATATGCCAAGAGCATAAAGCTTACAGTATAGTTTTTTAGGCATTTAATTTTGCTATTAATATGCTTTTAATGTTGTTTTCCTTACTTTTTTTATTTGTAACCAACATGTCACTTAGTTTGGAAGGTTGATACAGTAAAGGTGAGATATTTATTACTTATACTATAATTGTAGTAAAATGGACATATTTTTTACTCAAGTTAGTGCACATGATGACACTTGGACATCTCCCAAGAATTATCTCATCCAACTTTCTCATTATAGACATGAGGAAACAGACAGGTTAATTGACTTATCTAGTTATACAACTAGTTATGAGCAAATATGACAATTGAGCTACCAGATTTTAACTAATTTTAGGTGATTTTTGTGTTATCTTATGTCTAACAACATTTTCCAGTGTCAGGAACTCTATCTAATGACAATTATAATTATATATGATGATGATTAAAACATATTTTGGGGGGAGAGGCAGAGTGAGAGAGAGAGAGAGCATTTTATTAGGCTCCAGATTCAGCAGGGGCCCGGCTGGGGGTTCAATCTCATGACCCCTAGATCGTGACCTCAGTCAAAACCAAGAGTCTAATGCTTAACTGACTAAGTCACTCAGTTGTCCCTTAAAACATATTTCCAAAATCCGAAGGAACTATAAGTTGTCAATAAGATGTGGCACTGATCTAGCTAGCCATCACAATAAATATGAAAGATGAGTTCTTTAAGCTTATTTCATATTTCTTGGTTTGTTTTGTTGTTAAGATTCTAGGTCAGTCATTCTTTATTCTAAAGTAAAAGCAGTCTTTTTCATTTCAAAGTCTATAAACACTTCCCCACTTTCCAATGTCTTGGCTGTTATTATGCCCAAATCTATGGGAACTTGGAAAGAAAGAAAGGCTCTCAAAGAATGCCTATTATATTTTTGACCTATGAGCTGACTTCAGAGTCAGAATTCCTAAGAACATTTAGAGTATACTTCTTGTGGTGTGACAGTTTTACCTTACTAAGATTTCAGTGGCTTCATTGTGCCTATTTCCCCCAGATGCCTGTAGATCATAACAAAGTCAGGAATTAGAGATTCATTTCCTCCTCTCTTTTCTTCATAGTATCCAGGGTCTGCTATTCCATTCTGTGGAATTTAATGTGATTTGTAGTTAGTAATGTGTAAAATTTAGATTTAACACTTATCAATATGCTACTTCTATGTAAGTTCTGATAAGTGAGGGATAGGAGTTAGGCATGCAAACCTGGATTTCAAACCAAATCATGGACTAGCAAATCACATTTTCTATAAAGGCAGCTAATCACTTTATTGGCAGAAGAGAGAATTTTGGAGAAGGCAAAGTGTGGCACACCATTATGAGCCCTTTATAGGATTTTGGTATAATGTTGGCTTTTAAACATTTATGGAAAAAAAATACTTTATATTTTGGGTCATTATTTTAGGGAACTTTTCCAGAAACTAAAGACAATAGGCATCATTTGCAAATTACAAGAAACTGACCAAAATGTATTAGCATATACACAAGAATTACTATCCAAAAAAAAAAAAAAAAAGAATAAGCAGAAGATAAGCATGTATAATGAGCTAGTACCATATTCTGAAATAGTTAAAACCTTGAAAATAAAGTAGCATGCAATTAATGGTTTTATTCAAGGAAAGGACAATCTGGACATTAATCACATAGGCAGCATGAATGAACTTAGCAAGAGATAGGAACGTAATGACTTCCAGCAATGGCTGTCATCATAACTTAACATTTGCATAACTTAAAAATATCTCTTGGAGTACTGGCTAGAATGATAATTCACAGTAGTTATTACACTTTCCAAATAAAAATCTGCATTATCACATTTGATCCACACAATGACGCAAAATTGTCCAATGACAACTTGGCAGTTTCTTATCACCATTTTCATAAAAGAATATCTAGAGCTGGGTGATGACAAAATTTGAACTTGAACCTGTGTCCTTTCGGCTCAAATCTCAGGCTATTATAATCTATTATCTTTCTCTTTCTCAAGAGAAAATGGTAACTGATAAATTAAGTAATTGAATTTAACTCCTTATTGATCTGTAATGTTGAACACATATGCAAACTTAGATACACAGTGACTTTTTTAATAAATTAAATTCTAAAATAGCAAATATTTTCAAAGTCAGGGTTAAAAATACCAAAAAGCACCAAAAAGTCTTAATGCTGAAAATTACGGTCCCTTGACACTCCCTCATAGCAGCTTTGTTCTTCAAAGGCAAACATTTTTAACTACTTTAGTTTAACTTACTATTTTCTCCTCTCTTTACAAGGTGCATTTTTATCTGGATCACCTTCACGGACATTTAACTTGTTGTTTTTAATTTATGCTTTATTTTTATAAAGATTTTATTTACTTATTTGACAGAGACAGATCACAACTAGGCAGAGAGGCAGGCAGAGAGAGAGAGAGAGAGGGGAAGCAGACTCCCTGCTGAGCAGAGAGCCTGATGCGGGGCTCCATCCCAGGACCCTGAAATCATGACCTGAGCTGAAGGCAGAGGCTTTAACCCACTGAGCCACCCAGGTGCCCCAATTTCTGTGTTTTTTAATTTCTTCTTTAGCTCCATGCACTTTCACCCAATTAAATGTAATTAATTAATTAATTAATTATTGCAATTAAACCCATTTTAGGTTTATCCTACACCCTTCCCAACTCAGACTTCCAGCAAGACCAATTCTAACTAGTAGTGGCCTCAGTACCTCAGGTTTCCCCTTCTGTTAAAGTATATTTTCAACATTTATTAATCTGACTATACATAATATTTGTAAGTCATGCTTACTTAGTACTTGCCCACAAATTCTTTAAAGTCAACTTGAATAAACCTATACTTATTGAAAACTGGTGGGTCCAGAAGATTTTGCATTGGGTTCTGGTATAAAATTCAAATGTACATGAAGGTGTGTTGTCACTGCCCTCTATCCATATATTTTATATTTTTCAATAGATTCCAACTTCTTTTAGAAAATACTATGTATTGGAACGCCTGGGTGGCTCAGTCAGTTAAAGCTTCTGCCTTCAGCTCAGGTCATGATCCCCGGGTTCTGGGATCGAGCCCCACATTGGGCTCTCTGCTCAGTGGGGAGCCTTCTACCTCCTCTCTCTCTGCCTGCTTCTCTGCCTACTTGTGATCTCTGTCTGTCAAATAAATAAATAAAATCTTAAAAAAAAAAAGAAAATACTATGTGTTAAGGAACTTAAAAAAAGAATTTTAGAAAGGCTCAAAGGAAAAGTAACCCTATGCTAGTCTTTATTTTTTTAAAGATTGATTGACTGAGAGAGAGAGAGAGAGCACGCACAAGTGCAAGCCAGGCAGGGGCAGAAGGAGAGAGAGAGAGAATCTCAAGCAGACTCCCCTGTGAGCACAGAACCAGAGCTGGGCTCCATCTCATAACCCTGAGATCATGACCTGAGCCAAAACCAAGAGTCACTCAACCAACTGAGCCACATAGGTGCCCCTAACCCTATGCTAGTCTTTTATTCATCTCTGTAGTTTTTTTTTTTTCTTTACCACAGAGAGCCACAGATATAAAAGGAGAAAAGGTTGTACATACAGACCTCAGCACTAAACAATCACATGACTGTATATGGTTTCCCTTATATCACAGAAGTTGCAAAATGAAATTAAATTGCTCCGCATCTTAAAGGCATTTGTTTCTTCATTCTCCCTTTGACAACAAAACTACTCAAGATACACTCATGATAATCTATTCCCTTTTTGCATTTCAGCCTCTGGTAGCAGTCACAAACCCATTCCCATACGTTGGAAGGTATATGCTAATATTGGGATAAGTTTACCAGTAGCCATTAAAATGGAAAACTACGTGAGTTCAAATGAAAGGCAATTTCATAAGGATCATCATTTAGCTGATGCTGTTGGGTTTCCAGAGGTAAAAACTAGGATGAAAGATAGATAGCTTATTCTAAGGTACACATATAGCAATGTGCCATGGGACCCTCTGATAGATCTCCAAATTACCTGGAGGTCACTCATTTTTAGTAATGAGTACCATGGGTTCATACCATAAAAAAGGCAAGCACGTCTAAAAATAAAAGCAGTATATTGTGAACTCACAGGTAGATAAAGCCAGAAATATATGGAGTGTATACTTCCATTAAAAAAAAAAAAAAAGAAACCTAACACCCATCTTATTTTGAAATCTCATAATATTGTTGGAAATACAAAATTACTAGACCAACAGCAAAGGAAAAATTATTATATGTGAGACTGATCTGGCAAGATAATGCAGGGAGGACTAATGGAAGCTCAAATCTATAGGTGAAAATTCTGATAGAAAAGTAACAACTGCATATTATCATAGTATGTCCTCTGAGATACATATTCATTACAAAGAAAAAAAATGGCAACTTGATTATAGAGGGAGCCAGCAGTCACCATTTTAACCAAGTGACCAAGATTAATACATGCAGTAGTAAGATATATAGACACGATGTGCACCCTGATCTGATGAGCTGAGAAGGACATAACATTTCTGTGGTGTTCAGTCAAATCATGAGGAAATCAGACAAGCCCATTTTCTACACAACACCTGACTAGTTACTATGCATAAGTGTGATAGTCATGAAAGACAAAAAGAACTGAGAACCTGTCCTAGAGTAGAGGAAACAAAGATATGGGTAATGAAATACAACATAGGATTCTGAATAAATCTTAAAGACAAAGGAGGACATTATTAGAAAAAAGTATACATGTGAATAAGAAATTATCAGAAAAGGACATTGGTAGAAGAACTACTAAAATGTGATTAGGTTTGGTAGTTTAAGTAATATGGTTGTACAAACATTGATTTGATGGTTTTAATGATCATATTATAGTTACATGTATATTAATGTTAGGAATCCCAAGAGAATGGTATATGGAAACTCTCTGTATGACATTGTAATCATTTGTAAGATTCTGTAAATATCAAATTATTTCAAAATAACAAGTAAAAATCATATCTTAAGTATTTATAAATAACAGCAATCAGAAAAACATCTTAATACACTTTCCTATGAAGAGATATTATAATTTAAGAAAGTGTAGAAGTTGTAAATATGCATTTCAATAAATCACCACAAAGTGAGCACATTCATAAAACTACCACTTAGGTCAAAAAATAGAACAATATACCAGCAGCCTAGAGGTGTGCCTTATAATTCCTCCAAAAAGTTCCTTTGCATCTTCTCCTCAGTGTGACACTTGTACTGTTTTCCAATAGCATAAAGTTTGTTTCTCAATTTTATATCAGAGATTGTAATAATTCACAGGCTACGCAGTAATACACGAGAGTTTTCTTTGTTCCGTATCTTCACCAACACTTGGCTTTGTCTATTTAATTTTAACCATTCTTGTAGGTGCAAGAGAGTATAGAGTTTCTGTAGTAATTTTTTCTTTTTAATTCCAGTGTTCCACATGGCAGAATTACAGCTGTGCAAAAACATCAATGAAAATGTGAATTCTTATAAACACTTTGAAATGATTCTGCACATGGGACTACTTTTACATTAATCACAATCTGATGTCCCGTTTACAGGTCCCAGAGGAAGTCAGACCTTTCCCAGATTTGTCTTATAGAGAGAAAATGAATAGCTTTACATACAATATGATTTGGGATCATTTAGGTGTTGCATACTTTTATTTTATGGTAAAATTATTTCAACCATTTACATTTTAAGCACGACACAAAACACATACACATAAAAATAGAACATTCTCTCATGAAAAGAGGGACTAATAGCTCTTTTAAAGGTATAGGTATTTTGTATTAATTTTATTTCAGTACTCAGCTACCTTGATTAGTACACATGTTATATTTTTCCAAATAGAAATAATAGCCCCATTTATCAACACCATAGACTGATAAATCCAAAATCTTCTCTAAAACATCTAAAGACATTTGTAAATGACTTAAACGTTCCCTTACTAGCCTGCTAAAGCCTGCATGAATGTATCACAATGATTTAGTATAAAATAGAACTATACTTCTTTTAGTAAACAAAAATTTCCTGAGATATAGCAAGTGACTAATAAAGAATAACAAGGAAAATGATAATGGACATTTAGGTATATCTTAAACAATTTATAAACGTACTTTTGATTATTTCTCAACCATATTAAAAGATTTTGTTATGTTCTCAGTAGTGCATTCAGTCCCAGAAAGTTATAAATGTCAATATGGAATTTGATAAAATTCATTTTTTAAACTCTATACTGAGTGCATCTATCACAGTGGGATTTTTGCTCCCCAAAAATAGGAAAAAGGAAAGAAATCAGTTTATTGCTGCCTCACGTTATTATCATGTGTATCCTACAGCTGAGAAAACAGATTACATGTAAAAGGCCACAAGGCTAGTATATGGCAAAGCTTTCAACTCAAAGTAAACTTTTAATTAAGCCCTATTATGGTATGTCCACATGCTCAGCACCACACTGAGTTCTGTAGAGTATGTACCTAGTTACATCTCTCGCTCAGGAAGCAAGGAAAAACCAAACCAGTGCTTTTGAAGTAACAGAATCAACCATGAACGTCATCAGACGTCCAACAGCTGAACTGCGTCCTTTCCTACTGTCTACTGCCTCTCCCCTCCCGCCTTTCCCTTCCTCCCCTATTTCTCACTCTCTTCCCACCTGCAGTCCTGCCCTCTTTTTCTTCTCCTCAAGTCACTGAGAAATAAGCATTTCAGATAAGAACAGCTGGCTCTAGGCAAGTATCTTCAGGATATAACTTTATTAGGGTTACCAGGGTTTCTGGTTACCAAACCAGAAAGAAATTGGTATTTCTCTGCTTGGTTGCACAAGAAGATATACAGGAATGTTGGTCCGATCCCGATCTTACTGTTGATACAAAGGCCGACTCAGTTCTGGTATATGAGATGAGAGTAAGCACTGAACTTGCTAGATCGGGCAGCTGGGGGTGTACTTCTCCATATATGTCCAGCTTTGGGAATAAGATTTGGCTATTATTTGCCAACCTGGCACCAATAGTGGTGTACCTTCTTCTTATTGCTACTTCTGCCAAAATAACAGGTTTTCATCTCAGAAAATTGACAGTAATAATCTACTTCCCTTCCTATGTGGGCCACTTTATTCCTGTGTATATGTGTATTTTGTTTAATTTAACTTTGATTTCTTTTTATTTGAGAAAGGGGACTTACATATTTGTTACGTTTGTAAATAAAAACAAGGTTTGACTACATGTACTAGAAAACTCTGAAATAAACAAAATGAAATTTTATTTCCCTGGCATAGGTGATAGGCAGTCAGAGGTTGGCATAGCACTTCAATAATAGCAACAGGGATGTTTCTTTTTAATATTATAGTCTGCTATCCTGAAAGCCATCTCATAGTGAAATATGGCTTTTGAAATGATAACAAAAAATAATAATAAAGATGAGGAATCATGTGTTCTCTCTCTTTAAGGAATCTCCTGTGGGAAATTATAAACAAACGAACAAAAACCCTTCCAGTTATATTTCCTTTGCCAGAACATAGTCACTAAGTCAAATCTAACTCTGAGAGAGGACAGAAAAACAATCTCACAATTGGGTGTTTACATAGTAGCTATATTTAGCAAAGCTTACAATTATATGTCTGTGTATATATAATAATATATAGGTGTGCATAATATATATGTATATTCCAAAATGCAAATAAGCTGGAATATGTATATCCAACATTTGTGCTAATGTTCAGTGTAACAAGACCCCCATATCTGTTGAAGGAATATTTCCTTAAGTCAAAATATTATCATCCACAGAGGAGAAGCAATTGAGTATCAAACATTTCAAATTGGTTAGCTATAAAATGCAACTTTTCACAACAAATTTAAAAATTAGTAACAGCAGAAGCTAAAAAAAATCATAAAAGTACCACTCATTCAGTACTAAATGACACAGCTAAAAAAAAAAAAAAAGCAGAGGGAGAAATAAAATTTTTATTATAAGAAAAATTATAAAATATCAATAATTTTTGTGTTTATGATATTGTCACATATGGATGTTTTTTATATCTTAAATGCACATATCATTTGGAAACAAATTTTTGAAAAGAGCTATTCTAGGAAGCTATCAACATAATAAAAATACTTTGTTATTCAATAAATAGCTTTTTTTCAGAAGTTATATTATTATATTTAAGACTAAGCTTTCATGTTAAGAAATGTCCTAGTATGGATAATAAATTCTAAATATTGTTCAGTGACTGTATTTTGAGTCAAATTTTCTGATACCTCTATTTTGAATTCTTTTTATATAATTAAATGAGATACCATTTTATCATTATATATTATTTTTATAATTATATATGTGTTTATCATTATATAAAATGAGACCACTAATTCTAATAATGAACTTTTATAAAAAGTCTGCTTAAACCTCCTGTTGACCATTTACCTTAGAGAACAAAGAAACCTCTCCTAAGTAAAGATAGTATACAAGTTCCAACACTCCATTCAAATAGTCATTCAAGTTTATATGTTTGTTCATTCGCTTTAAAAATATTATTATATAGGGGCACCTGAATGGTGCAGTTGGTTAAGTCTCTTGATTTCAGCTCAGCTCAGGTCATGATCTCAAGGTCAGAGGATCGAGCCCCATGTCAGGCTCCCAGCTTATTGGGGGGTCCACTTGAGATCCTCTTTCTCCCTTTGCCTCTATCCCCACGTGTTTGCTCCTCTCTCTCCTTCAAATAAATAGCCTTTTAAAAAATATATAATGATATATCATTTCCCAAAATGTAGCCAGTACTAAAATAAAATAAGTTAAATACCAAAAAAAAAAAAAAAAAAAAAAGGAGAAATAAACATCAGGCACTGGAGCAAGTTTCTTCTGTGGTATAAGTATGTGTATAGGGTGAAACATGATAGAACTGGGGTTTAGTTGGCTTTTTAATTATTACTGACATCGATGGAGTTTGTATTTTCTCGGTTTCTCTGTTTACAGCATAGTCCTTTGTGTACAGAACGGAAAAGACGACTGATGACAGCAAAAGTAGACAAACAGCAAAAAATGCCCATACTTTCAAACTTCACCCGGTTCCTGCTGTAGCTGCAGACTCTATCCACTGCTTTGCTGTATCACAGATTCTATTTGTTATCTATTTCTATTTCTTAGTTATGCCATAATCATAAAATGCTCCCAAATAAAAATATGTCAGGTGAAAGCTAATTATATTAAGAAATACTAAAAATTACATTCCTAAACTAAATGGAAGGGCCTATTTTATTTTCTGAACAGAACAAACAAAACACAGCTATTTTTTTTTTTACTTGACAGCACTATTTCATATTAGGCAGAAAAAGGTAGCTGTACAAAGTCAAACCTGAAAAACTAAGAAAAAGATGAAATGAATACTGACTAAGATTTAGAAAACTGAAGCAAAAGACCAGCTTTACCATGAACTATATAATCTTGGTCTATATACTTTACCTTTTAAACCTGACATTTTTCCACAGTACACACAGAAAATATTTATCTTTCAATATTGTTTTGAAAATTCAATTGAAATGATGGGCGTGCATTTGTACATTTATACAGAATTGACACTATAAAATTAAATATGAACATCAATAATTTAAAGAATATTGGTAGAAATAAAAATAAGCAATATTTCAAAATCAGGAGATTCTATGAATCAATATACCAATTTCCCCATTCAAGTAGTGGTATTTTTAGCAATTCTGCTTTAAAGAGAATATGTACAAAGAAACTCCCTTAGGAAATTTTTTTATTTGTTTTTAATCTCAGAGTAATGTTCTCTTTAATTTGACATTTTATATGTTGGAGAAGATCAAAGGCAAGCCATGCCCCAGAGTTATTTAACTATATTGTGTAATTGTAAATTTATCAGCAGTTTCAGAAGTAATGGTGATTTCTTTTAAAAAATAGCAATAATTCTCAAAAACAGAATACCACTTAAAATGCAACTTGCCCTTCTCCTTTCCCCATCTCTCACTTCTCATAATGAGGAATCGCAATGGGATTTATGTGACAATGTTGCTGATGCTCTGGGAGGGAAGGGACAAAGCAAGTCTCAGAGCCTTCCAGGTCTGCACCAATTCTGCTATGCCAACTGCAAAGAAAAAAAGCACAACTTGTTTTTGTGGGTAAAGTCAGCAGATGTGACTTGAAGACAAATAGGGAGCAGATGTGATGAGTTAAATTATTTGCTTTTACATAGACAAATGTGGCTGTAGCCATCATAACTGGGAAATGCTTTAGCTGCAGAATCTGCTCTGTCTCCTAAGTACCAAGCTTATGTTTCTTACCCTCTCGGCGGTTCTAAGGGAAGCATAGAGAATGCACCAAACCCCTGAGCTCTCATTAGAGAATGTTAAGTCAAGCAAAATTAACTCTGAAAAATGATTTTAAAAGTAGGTGTTGCCTTTTACACAGATCATAATGAAATACACTCTCTTGGAGTTTTTGTTGTTAAAAAAAGAAAGAAAAGAAAGAACAAGAAAATAATGAAATAAAAAGATGTTTGGCAAAACTGGCGTGGAAAAAGATTTAAAATGCAACAGTTGCTTTGATGGAGTTGGGAGATAAGAAGTGTTGGGAAAAAATAAAAAAACACAACTTGTTATTAGATTTGGTGGGCCATTTCCGAAGGTGATATTTATTTCCTGGGAAAAGTCCAATATGCTCAGTTATCAAACTTCTGACCTTTCCTTCTAAACATCGCGGGAAGCTGCTGATCATCTGTGCCTTTGTTGTTGTGGATGCTGGGTTGCATCTTCTTAAAGCAGAGAAAAGGCAAGGCATATCCCTATTGCCATCTGGAATCTCTCAACTCAAATCAGAAAATCTAAGTGAAGAATTCTATCAATTCTGAAAGCCAGCTCTGCTATTAACTTTTACCCCCATCCTTTACTATGTCTGACTGATACCCTAGGCAGGCAGCTAACACAGTGAATGGCCTAACGGTGAATTACTTTTCATCTTCTCTTTTCCTTTTTCAACATATAATATATAAGCTTAAAGAATAATTAAAGCATGGGGGCACCTGGGTGGCTCAGGGGGTTAATGCCTCTACCTTCGGCTCAGGTCATGATCCCAGGGTCCTGGGATTGAGCCCCACATCGGGCTCTCTGCTCAGCAAGGAGCCTGTTTCCGCCTCTCTCTCTCTGCCTGCCTCTTTGCCTACTTGTAATCTTTGCCTGTCAAATAAAATAAATAAAATATTTTAAAAAAAAGAATAATTAAAGCATGAACATTTATTTTTTTTCCCCCTATACTCAGCTTATTGTTTTCTTTTTATTCTGGATATAGTGAGATTCCCATTGTGTGAGAACGCAAATTGTCCTGACATTATATTTTACCTTTATATGCCCCAAAATGAAGTAATGCCTTGCAGGCATGTATCTTACTATTACCTTTGATGTAGACTGTCAAACTCCGTGCAAGCATGCAGCAACTAGAACGCTATCCAGACACCTAAGAGGAACTGACAATAGTATATTCTAATGCAAATTACATTGGCATTCAAGAGGGATGTGATAGAACATTCTTCTCATATATGACTATGTTTAATTTCTTTGAATAGTGTTAAAATTTAAATGAATCATGACATCCCTTAGCCCACAAAAGGTGGCAACAATGATATTTTCTGTCTATCTTGAATTCTGACTTAACCAGTTATTAGTTTTGTGAGCCTCCATTCAAATATAAAATGAAAACTATAATATCTAATTTCTTGGGAGTCGAAGAAGATGAAATCATGTCATATTGGTAGAAAGCTTCGAGTCCGCAGCATAACTCAGTGTCGAGTAGTGCACACCTACACCATGATGACCTGATTCTGACTCCTACGAGGCCAGTGATTGCAGAAGCTCCTTGACCTTCTGAGCTTCAATGTTTTTATCTGTGGAATAAGAACTACATCTTCAAATGTTTGAAAATTAAATAATAATTGAGGAAGTGATTTAGGATGGTGTCTGGCTGGAGAAAGAGTAGGCTTAATAAATGTTAGCTGTTCATCTTAATCCTCTGTTTCATTCCTTCCTCTCAATTAATCTCCTGCAGCCTTTACAGTGATTAATACAGTTCTCCCTCATTTTATTATGCTTTACTTTATTGCACTTCACAGATGTTGCATTTTTTTTTTTTTTTTTCAATTTGAAGGTTCAAGACCGAGGCAGTAACTGCAGAGGTGGTGGAAACAGCAAAAGAACCGAAAGTAGAAGTGGAGCCTGAAGATGTGAATGACTTGCTACAATCTCATGACGGAAACGCTAACAGCTGAGGAACTGGTTCTTACAAGTGAGCAAAGACAGTGATTTCTGGAGATAGAATCTACTCCTGATGAAGATGCTGCGACAACTGTTAACAGCAGCAGATTTAGAGTATTACGTAAACTGAGCTGATAAACCAGAGTCAGGGTTCTAGAAGACTGACTCAGATGTTGGAGGAAGTTCAACTGTGGCTAAAATGCCATCAAACAGCATCACATGCTACAGAGAAATTGTTTATAAGAATCAGTCAGGGGCCATCTAGGTGGCTCAGTGGGTTAAAGCCTCTGCCTTCAGCTCAGGTCATGATCTCAGGGTCCTGGGATCGAGCCCTGCATCGGGCTTTCTGCTCAGCAGGGAGACTGCTTCTCTTTCTCTCTCTCTGCCTGCTTCTCTGCCTACTTGTGATCTCTGTCTATCAAATAAATAAATAAAATCTTTAAAAATAAATAAAATAAAAAATAAATTAAAGAGTCAGTTAATAGAACAAATCTCATTGTTGTCTTCTTTAAGAAATTTCCACAGCTACCCCAATCTTAAGCCACGGTTACCCAGATTGGGCAGTAGCCAGCAACATGGAGGCAAGACCCTTCACTAGCAAAAAGGAAAAAAAATAATTTTTTTTAAATTTACTATTGGCTGAAAACTCAGATAATGGTTAGCATAGTTTAGCAAAAAAGTATTTTTGAATTAAAGTATATACATTGTTTTAGATGAAATGTTATTGCAAAATTAAAAGTAATCTTTTCAGTATAATGTAAATATAATTTTAATGTGCACTGGGAAAGCTCTCAAAAGATCAGTTGAGTTGCTTTATTATGCTATTTGCTTTATTGGGGTGGTCTGGAACTGCCCCGTGATCTCTCTGTGATATGGCTGTATGTTATTGGCCCACTATACCCGGAGATCTTTCTGACATCTATTTCTAGATCTCCATGGCCTGCAGCTTGCCCTGAGTGTCTGATTTGTGAATGATTTTGTCTGAATGCATTGCCACCATGTTTCACAAACTCTCTGCTCAACATCGCTCCTCTACAAGGCAGGCACATGTATTCTAGGTGCTTGTTCCATGCTCCTAGCCTTCAGAGCCTGTTGCTTGTCCTGAGAGAAAGAGAGGTTACACCATAATATTGTGCAACCCTTACTTAATTTGTGACTACAATTAAAACATAGCTTTATAAAGTTAACTCTGAATTTATTGCTACATTTTATGGGAGGTGGGGCACAAAGAGCCACAGAGAAGATAATATACTCTATTTGTTCTCCAATCCACCCAACGCTCTGTATCGCTCTGTGGGAGTGACGGCCTCTTCTACATAATTAACTTTTAAATGTATAAAGACCTTTTCACACAATTAGTCTAAGAAAGTACTGAAGTTCTAAGCTTGCTGGATACATGAGATAGTAGAAATTAGAAAATGAGAGCTTTCATCCCGGGATAGCTAGTTATATGCTAAGTTTCTCAATAATAAGTTACATACCTGCTTTGAACTTCAACTTGCTTATCTGCAAATTAGAAAGGGTAAAAGCACCTCCTCCAGTTTCTTCATAGTTTTCCTTCGTTGAACATCTAAGTGCCTGTTCAACTTCCTCTCCCCACTAAGTACACCCATTATCTCCAGGGACTTTACTTTCTACAACAGTCATCTCAAACTATATTCTTGTTCCTCTCTCCCACATCGTTAGCAATGGCTTTCTTTGTCACTCCATAACAGCTATGTTTCATTTGGTCCTCATCCCGGATCTTGTCATCATCAATAATCACTGATTTAATCATGCAACATTCTGAACACACACTGTATTTCTTCCACACTATCTTGATGGTCAGTCTGTATCTACAGAACTCAGAGTCTTTTGAAGTCTGTTTCCTTGTACTCCATGATTCCGCATCCTTCTTTACTTCCTTTTTTTTTTTTTTTCAGCTAAGATTGTTTGGTCTGCTCTTTCATTAAGACTTTTGCCAATACTACGACTCACTTTGATATTTTTAATTTTTATACCCACCTAGCAAAATACCAAGCCAAGACTCAACTCTTCTATACTCTTTCTTCAAGTATATGTTTCAATAGCAGGAACTACTGGAGAAATCACAATTTGTTACTATAAATTCATAATTATGAACTTCAAATATGCTCTCAGATGGTGTGCAAATACTACTTCATTCTATAGAAAAACCCAGACATAAAAATAAGCACAACTAATATTTTCTGGTACTCACCACCTTATAAGTATGTAATATAGACAGATAGATGATATATAGATATACAAATTTGTAACATAGAAATAATTTTAGAAAGTACTACTTTTCTAGTAGTACTAGGAAAAAAAGTGCTACATACTACATTTTAGCTAATATCATCAAACTTAAATATATATGAATTTAACCAAAGAGGAAGAACATTTAATGAATTTGAATGAGTTCTGAGATTCTAAGAAATTTTCCTAATGATACGGTTGTCATCACAGACTTTACACCGAAGTTTTAAATTTTAGATATTAATGTCTATCTTCCCCTTCTTCACAAACTACCCATTTCCTGCTAGTAATTTTACTGGATTGAGTTTGTGTTTTTGTAATCACCATTCCCCAGTTGTTTAATTTCAATTTTACATTTACATGGATAGGATACTCAAGTTATCTCTTACCTTGATGAGTTTATTGTTAATATCTTTGTTATTCATATACTTTTGTCTGGATCTTATGGTCCAGAGCTGTTACTTGTTGAGTTTGGTTTGGTTTTTGTTTTGTTTGTATATTTCAAATATATTGAGTGCTACAATATCTACATTCTTGCAACTTCAAAAATTTATTTCATTCGTCTTTATACATTGCTCAGATCCTCCCTTAGAATAAAGGCTTCAAGACGGCAGAGAATTGTCTGGTTCCCTGCTCAGTTTCTAAGGGCCATAATAACATTTGGACATGGTAGGAATCCTATAAATATTTATTTAATGAGTGAATATAATAAAACCACCAGTAGGGTTTGGAACTATATCAGACATTTCCCGAAATGTTCAGAATGACTCAAGTCACATGGGATGGAAAATTGGTTATCTAAGATATTAAATGACAAAAACCTTAGTGGTTTCTGTTGAAAGTTTAAATGTTTCATGGTTAAGAAAAAGATACCATTTTAAACACGTGTTGCCTTAGAAGGGGCTTCTGTTTACAGACAAATGCTGACAGCAAAGTTACCACAGAATTTATAGAAACGTTGGCTGTTAAGAAAGAAGCAGAGACATGAAGGCCCTCTTAGGCACACAAGATGATTGAAACAGTCTCACACCTAAAAACATATGTTTTTCTCTAATTTTACAAAAGGTGATAGAAGTAATGTCAGACACAACTCAGATGATATGTGCAATTAAGAGAAACTATAATGACAGTTTGAGAAGTGACAGTCGCTTGTTCTAAAAAAGAAAGCAGTTAGGAAGAATGTCTACTCTACTCTCCATAAACCCATGAAATAAGGAAGAATATCCCTGGCATGTGGTATTTAATAATGCATATATATCTTTGTGGTATCTTTTACTTATTAAATGTGTATTTACAGATTTATTTATCACAAACATGTCAGGTTAAATAGTTACTGACATTTTTAAAAGTGAAGTTACTGAGGCTAAGAGCTTTATATTATTAGCCAAGAAAATATAACAGATATGTGAGAGCAGTGCATTTTATACTCAAGTCAGTCTTCTGACTACGTATCAATTCTTCTACCTCTGTGAGCTTTCTCTTCTAGTTTGCAAGTAATCGATGCCAGTATCATGTATTTATGATTACTTGGGTTATAGGATTCCAGCCTGTCCTTTGAATTCTACATGTTCCTGATATACATTGGACATAAAGCAACCTTAAAACAAAAGAAATTGTAGTTAATGTTTCACAAAGAGGAGAATTTAGTGAGAATCGTTTCAAAATAATTAGGAAATACTCCATTGTAAATACATGCTGGATTTGATTTTTTTAATTAAACTATAATTGACTTACAATATCCTATTAGGTGTATATCATCTAATATACACCTATTCAGGTGTATATCATCATAGTTCATCACCATGCAGTGTTATTACAATGTTACTGATTATATTCCTTACACTACACCTTACATCCACATGGCTTATTTATTTTATAATTGGAAGTTTATACCTCTTAATCTTTCACATATTTCTCTTCCCCTCCCCCCACTCTGGTAACCAATAGTTTGTTTCTTGTTTCTATGAGTCTGTTTCTATATTGTTGTGCTTGTTCTGTTTTTTAGATTCCACATATAAGTGAAATCATATGGGATTTTTCTTGTCTAATTTATTGCACTTAGCATAATACCCTATAGGTCCATCCACATTGTCACAAATGACAAGATTTTATTATTTTTTATAGGTGAGTAATATTGTAATGTGTGTGTATACACACAAATGCGTATTTGAAACAAGTGAACACATATTTTTAAGTGTCTCAACTTAACAGACTATCTTGGTCCCCAGTCCCCTCGTCCATCAGTGTCCGTAACAAGAGAATTTATAATCTACCCACAGAATCTGGAAATCCACCTGCTGGCAAATACTCTTTTTTTTTTTTTTTTTTTTTTTTTTTTTTTTTTTTTAAAGATTTTATTTATTTATTGACAGAGAGAAATCACAAGTAGATGGAGAGGCAGGCAGAGAGAGAGAGAGGGAAGCAGGCTCCCTGCTGAGCAGAGAGCCCGATGTGGGACTCGATCCCAGAACCCTGAGATCATGACCTGAGCCGAAGGCAGCGGCTTAACCCACTGAGCCACCCAGGCGCCCCCTGGCAAATACTCTTAACTGTAGGCACATGCAGCTAAAAGAATGTTCCACATCTAAGAGTTGTTAATCCAAACAGACTTTCTCAGTTATTTTGAAATGATCCTGACTAAATATCACTATTTATGTAATATTAACCACCATTTATTTTGTTTTAATATTCTTTTAGTGTCCTTGATGTTTATCAGGTCCTGACTAAATTCTACTATTTATGTAATATTAACTACCATTTATTTTAAGATTCTTTTAGTGTCCTTGATGTTCATCAGGAACATCTGAAATATGCATTCAAGGACAAGCTTCACTTGCATAATCTGAGTAATCATAAATTACTGCATCAACAAATTACTGCATCAACAACTCATAAACTAGAAAATCCACAGAATTATAAGAGCAGGGAAAAGTCACAAGGTTAACTATAAATTGATATGGAACTCCTCAAGTATCTTTATTTAGAGGCTTAATTTAATGTGTTGCAAAAGAAAAAGAGAAACTAAGTTTTCTCTGAAATAGCATCCTATGAGAGTGAAGAAATTCTTAGAGATTATTATCATATCAAATGCTACTATAATGATAACTGAAATTCATTGTTTTTCATGATATATCTGCATCTTTAATCTTTTGCTAATAGTACATGCAAAAAATATTAACTAATGGCTTAAGCAGCCCCACCTCCCATGGTAAATCAAGGCTGTAACAACATGGTCTTAGACTCTTGTTACTGTTTTCATTTCTTTCTTGCAGTGCTATTTTGCTACAAGTTATCAATAGAGCCCCAAACTGAAGCTTTCATTTTACTGCAGTCAGCAGCAGTGGAATGATTCAAATAGAGTGGGAAAAGAGACATCACGTCAACAACTTCATCAAGGTTTATTTTTCATTCCTTTCACAGTCTTGTTGCTGAAATATGGTCTGACTGCTTTGCTGTATCATGGGGAAAGCAGCAGCAGAATATGATTCAAAGCAAGTAGTTTCATGGTCTCACTGATGTAAAGAGCAGAAAAAATTGTTTTGGGTTGTTTACTGTTCTGAATAGCAATCAGTAGTTTGCACGTGTAGGTAAAGTCAGATGTTAAATATACCAGAGATGTATTCTATATTAATATTTATTGAAAAAATAGATCTTGGAGTCAGACTTAGTCTCTAACAAGTTCCTTAACTCAATCTGGATGTAATTTTCCTTAAGTATATAAAATTGGAGCCCAATTCCTAAGATTCCTTCTGGTCCTAATATCTTAAGTTTCTATATAGCTTTCATTTACATAAATGCATAAATCTAATGGTTGGATCAATCAGAATTTTATAAGTTATTCTTATTTCTACACCATTATTCTCTCAGATTAAGTAATATCAAAACCCTCTTTTAAATTATTATTTTTAAAAACTTTTACATAGTGAAGGAAACCATCAATAAAAAGAAAAAAAAATCTACTGATTGGGAGAAGATATTTACAAATGCTATATCTATAAGTAGTTAATATGCAAAATATATAAAGAATATATATAACAACACACACACACACAAAAAAGAACCCCACAAAGAATTTAATTAAAAATGGGCACAGGACACAGTCATTTTCCCAAAGAAGACATACGGATGGTCAACAGACACATGAAAAGATGTTAAGCACCACTAATTATTAGAGATGTGCAAACCAAAACCACAATGAGATATTACCTTACACCTGTCAAAATGCCCAGAATCAAAAAGACAAGAAGTAACAGTGTTGGTGAGAATGTGGAGAAATAGAAACCTTTGTGTACTGTTGGTGAGAATGTAAATTGGTGCAGCCACTGTGGAAAATAGTACACAGCTATCTCAAAAAATTAAAAATAAAAATACTATATGATCCAGTAATTCTACTACTAAGTATTTATCCAAAGAAAACAAAAAACCCTCACTAATTTGCAAAGATATACGTATCCCCATGTTTAGTACAGCATCATGTACAGCAGCCAGGATATGGAAGCAACCCAAGTTTCTGTTGACAAACAAATGAATAAAGAAGGTCACACACACACACACACACACACACACACACACACACAAAAGAACATTACTCAGCCAGAAAAAAAAGGATGGGATCTTTCCACCTGCAGCAACATGGATGGTTATAGAGAGTATTGTGATAAGGGAAAAGTCAAACAGAGAAAGACAAATACCATATGATTTCACTCACATGTGGAATCTAAAAAACAAAACAAATGAACAAACAATAAAGCTGAAATAGACCTAAAAATAACAAGGAACACACTGATGGTTGCCGAGGGTAGGGGGAGGGTGGGCAAAATGGGTGAAAGGGAGTGGGAGGTATAGGCTTCCAGTTATGGGATGAATGTCACAGGGATAAAAGGTATAGCACAAGGAGTACAGTCAATGGTATTTTGTATGGTAACAGATGGCAGCTATGGTAACAGATGTTACCATAACATTGCATGGTAACAGATGGAAGTTACACTTAATGAGCACAATGTGCCACACAGAGTTGTCAAGTCACTATGTTGTACCCCTGAAACAAATGTAACATTGTGTGTCAACTATACTTCAATAAAAATATTATTTTAATTTTGATAAAATACACAATATAAAATTTATCATTTTCATCATTTTTAAGTGTATAGTTCACAAATGTTAATTTTATTTACATTGTTCTTTTCTTAATCTCTGGAACTTTTTCATATTACAAATCTGAAATGTTATACCCATTAAATAACAACTCTCCATTTCCTTCTTTTTCTACTCCCTGGAAACCATAACCTACTTTTTGTTGTTGTTGCTACTACTATTATTACTATTATGAACAGAACACTTAATATGAGATCTAGTCTCGTGGCTGGCTTATTATTTTATTTAGTATAATGTCTTCCAGGTTCATCTGTGTTGTCAGACATGACATGGTTTCCTTCTTTTTTCAAGGGTAAATAATATTCCATTATATGTACATGACATACTTTCTCTATCCACTCATCTGTCACCAGACTTTTAGATTGTGTCCGTATCTCAGCTATTGTGAATAATGGTGCAATGGACACAGAAGTGTGTATGTCATTCTACTTTTTATCTCTAAAAGTTTAACTACTCTAGACTTATGGTACATGAATAAAATCATAGAGAATTATAACCATCTTATTTCACTTAGCATTTGCTATTCCCCTGTATTTCATATTTATGGAAGAGAGGCCAGGTTTTATTAAACTATAAAGGAAGCATCACCAGGCTGAACTTGGTGACATACAATGACAGTGGATTTTTAAATTATCTCTCATGGTTTTGAGGATAGACTCGGTCCAGCTGGTCAGTTCTAGTTTGGAAGTTCTTCACATAATTATAGTCAGACAGTAACTGGGGCTAGATAATCTCAAAGGCTTCCTCATTTAAAGAAGGCTTTTGATGCTGGATCTGAGCTCGGCTTTTGTGGAGTCTGTTGGTCAAAGCAGCTATATTCAGGCTTTATTCGTGAAATGAGCATTATCATAACATAGCAGTTGGGTTCCATGGACAGGAATCCAAAAGAGTAAGGGGTAAGATGTATGACCATGTATCATCTTACCCTGGAAATCACAAAATATTGCTTCTAAGATGCTCTATGCATTAGAAGATAGGTGTTAAGATGGTCAAAGGAAGAAGAAATACACTACCAGATGCAAGAGGAAAGGAATTACACTAGATCTCAAAAGGAAAATGGCAAAGGATGAGGAAGCATGTTTAAAACCATAATGAACAGTGTCAGAAGAGAACATGTGTTTATTTTAATGCCAAGATATAGATTTCTACTTCTTCTAATTGTGTTGTTAGATTTATACAAATTATAAACATTTCTCTGACTTTTTGATAACGGTCATTAGAAAGTACCAAAATAGAAGAATGTCATACCGATTGTTCCTAGGTGGTAAAAGCTCAAAATAACAGGGATAAAGTACCAGGGTAACGGTAATCTCAAACATACATTTTCTGATTTGGGACAAGAGGATCCTTCCAAAGGCTGACTCCTCCCTGATCACCCATGATTACCAAGGTAGCAGGATGGTGGGATCTAGAATCGTGATATGCTGCAGTTGGACAAAGTACATGATAATAAGGTGGCAGGTAGCTGTGTCTTATGGCATGGTGCTCGGGTACTAGAATAGCAAACAGATATCCTAGGAACATGTAACTTTCATTGTTATTTTGGTCCACTTGTACCTCTAAGGTATTTAGGTTTTAAAATGTCCTCCAGATAACTATGATTTGTTTTTTTAACATTCATTAAATTGTATCTCTTTTTCAAAAGAATAAATATCTACATTAGTGAAATGCTCAAGAAGAGAACATGAAGAGCTGATGTACTGCATTGCTTATGATATAAAGGAGTTCCAAGCAAGATAAAGATGTGCCTAACGGGGACTTTACAAACTGTTATCTGCATACTTTTTTTTTTTTAAGATTTTATTTATTACTGCGTGTGGTGAAAAAATAATGATACTGTTATGCTGAAAATAAATAAATGGAAAAAAAAGATTTTATTTATTATTTATTTGACAGAGAGAGAGAGAGAGAGAGAGAGAAATCACAAGTAGGCAAAGGGACAGGCAGAGAGAAGGGGAAGCAGGCTCTCAGCTGAGCAGAGAGCCTGATGCAGGGCTCGATCCCAGGATCCTGAGATCATGACCTGAGCCAAAGGCAGAGACTTAACCCACTGAGCTACCCAGGCACCCCTACTTTATTTTTTTAATAATTCCTTTTTATAAAATACTTATGAATAGTTACAACACCATATTTTCTCTGAAAATAGATAATTATTTTCATTATTAGATGCACACAATTTAATTAAAAGTTAGTTTCTCCATAAATAATATACATACAAAATTATTCCATGCTCTCTATTATTGATTCAGTTTATAGGCTAAAAAATTCATTCACACATACATTTGTATGTATATTGATTGACACACCTTATTTATATACATGTACAGTATATATTCACTGTGGGACATAGAAAAACAAGAGATTTTTATCACTTATTTACATTTGTAGAGATAATTCATACAATCAAAAGAAATCAATATATAAAAATATCAAAAAATAATAATAATTAGTAACACGTACTGGTGTTTTTAAATGGTGCTTGAAACAAATATATATTGTGTACATTTTTAGTTGGGGAAACTAGGTTTGGGTCTTAGAAGGGTTGTCATTCCTTCAGTGACTGTCAATTCAAACAAATGTCCGTCCAAAATGATTCCACTCCGCTATGTTTATCTCCCCAGAAAAATTCTGTTAACCCTCTGTTTTTAAACTTTTTTTTAAAAGATTTTCTTTATTTATTTGACAGAGATCACAAGCAGGCAGAGAGGCAGACAGAAAGAGAGGGGGAAGCAGGCTCCCCACTGAGCAGAGAGCCCAATTCAGAATTCGATCCCAAGACCCTGAGATCATGACCTGAGCCGAAGGCAGAGGCTTAACCCACTGAGCCACCCAGGCGCCCCAAGCCTTTTTTTTAAAAGAAAATTGGGTGTAACATTCTTCTTTTGTTTTTAACTTTAGAGCTGAGCACCTATTCCTGCGACTGTCCTAAGCATCTCTGGTAACTACAGGTTTTATAAGCCAATTCATTCACCTTTCTGTAGCAAAACATCTTTTATATTGGTTTCACACCAGTGTTAACCAGACCCACTACTCCTAGCCACACGTCCATGTGAATCCTGGCCAAACTGAAGGTTTCCTCTGGTGATAGTAAGTCACTTTGAGAAGTTAATTAGAATTATTTGCAGTTATTTAATAGAGAGACTGAGTGACAGAAAGACAGTGATATCCAGAAACAGCATGGGCTCTGCCCATCACATCATATAACCCAAGCAACAGTTCCCTGTTTTCATCAGTAATACACTTTCACCCTATTTGGCAATAACTGCAAAAAAAAAAAAAAAAAAAGAAAAAGAAAAGGCAGTGTGCAAAGGTATCTTTTCCTCTCTTGCAAGTCTTATTTATGTATTTATTTATTTATTTATGGTTTTTTTTTTTGTAGTATCAGAAACTAGTTTTCTTTTGCTTTATTTTTGTTTTTTAATGAGGAGATATTACCATGTGATTTCTAAGTGTTCTTGCAATCCAGACAGCCTAAGATTAAAGGCAGATCCAGAAGTAAAGAATAATTTTAAAATATCAAATATTAATATTAAATATTTAAAAATATTTAATTGCTCATTGTGCAAACTTAGCAAGAGCTTAGTTTATGAATGCCAAAATAATGTATGAGAGAGTCTGATATCTCAGAAAATAAGTATTATAAATGCCACAAATGATTTCCTGTGTAGACACTCTTAGGAAGGTATGGAGACTGTTCAACAGCAACAAAGAGAGACGACTAAGAGATGAAGTAATACGGCTAAAACCTAAGGCATCCAATTGAGGAAAGATGTAAACTAATTCACAAAACAGAGGCAAAGAAGAGTCTTGATAAAGTGGCCATGAGAAAAGTCTATAAATTGGTCAGAAGGATCCAGGAGGGATATCTTAGGGGTGGGGTGTGAGGGGTGCAGATTTAAATTTCTAACATAAATTCCGACAGATGTGACCGTGTGGAAAGGACACTAATTTCCTTCCTCCCTTGCTCCCATCCTTCCTCCTACTATCCCTCCCTTCTTTTCTACCTCCTTCCTCCTTTTTTTTTCCCTTTCTCTCCCTCTTTCCCCCTCCTCTTCTTCTCTTTGTTCTTTAGTTTTCATTGTGATGAAACTTAAGATATTGTAAATTTAAAACTAAGTCAGATCAACCAAGAATACTTGTACTCGCTTGATTAACAAAACAAAATGTGTATTATCATCTGTACAATATCTCTATAAAATACTCAAACCTCACTTTCCAGGGTTTATCACAATTTCCCTTATTTCATTACATTGCTCTACTGGATATTTTAATATAATAATTCACATTTTCCCAAGGCAATCTACTGTATGCAAGTAAGGTTTTGACAATGCCAACACAAATAATTTTAAATTCAAGGCTCTTCATCTTTGTGTTTGGTTTATCACATTTTATGTTTAGAAAATTGTGAGAATAGTTTATTCTGGGAATGATATTTACCAGATAATAATATTACCCAGATAATATTATCTGGGTAAATAATATTTTATTCTAGTTTTATTGCCATCAAGCACAGTTTTAGCATCAGAGTTCTCATTATTTAGATAAAACACTATCTATGTATATAATTCTAAAAATATATCATCTATTTCTGTTATTTCAATTTGGATTCTTTCTCAGGTATTCTGCCAAACTTCCCCCACCTTCCTTTTTTTTTTTTTTTAAGCTTTCTGCATTGGTTGATTGCCCAATTTACTTCATTTCCGTGTCTTTACCTTAGTTAATAATATTTTGATTCACTTACAATATTATGATATTACAATATCATTTTATATTCTCTTTCACTTCATTTTGATCATTATGGGCTACATTTTCATCATCTCAAATCTAATTCATATCATTTTAAAGCAGGCACTAGTCATTGTGTGTCCAATTATAATTGTTTTCTTTTATTTCCTGTTATCTTGAATTCAATTACCCTTTTTATTCATTTCTCATCTGTTTATATTATTCTCAATTTGATTTTCTAAGGCTCTGGTTCTGCTAATAGTACTTTACAATATAGTGTTTCCTTGATTTCATATATTTCCTTTTCATTTATACTTGTTCAGTATACGCGCGCGCACACACACACACACACACACACACGCATGCACGTGCACACACACACACACATGCATGCACACATGCACACACAATTTCTTGTAGAGAAAATTGCTCATTTTATGCCTCTTGGCATTTACATACCACTCTTTTCAGTGAAACAATATTTTCAGAGTTTTACTCTTAATTTCACCAGCTTCTAAAAAATGGTTTGAGTACATTTTCCTTGTTAAATTCATCTAATGTTACTTTAGTCATAAATTCTGTTACCACAGGATTTTTATAAATATACCTTATCTTCATTTACAATGTTGAGTTGATCTTCCTCTATTCTGTTTCAAATAGTACATCTGGCTAAATTTCATACTGGTTAATCACTGGTAAAGATATTACTCTACTTTTAGCTTACTTCTAAATTTCCTTTCATAGGATTGAAGAAAAGTCTAATTGTGAGCAGCCTCCAAATTTTATTCAGATCAGTAAAATGGTAGCCTTTCACTTTATTATTTACAGTAAAAGGTTTTAATCATACTTGACTTCACAGCCACTTACTCACTATTATGTACCTCAAAAATAACAGCAAAATATTGAATTTTTGTAATTATTAAGATGATAAGCATGACCTCTCAAATTATGGTACAAGAAAAATGAAAACTGAAGGCACTGACACAGAATCTTATCTTTGGTCATGTTGTTTTTTGTGGGCTTCTTGAAATTCCCTAGAGAAAGTGCTAGCGGATTCATTCCATATTTAAAATAACTTTGTCCTGTGGTTATAACATATTATGCTCCCATTTGTTGGGATTTGTCAATGAGAAAAGATTTGTTTTCTTCACATTCTCTCCTTTTCAAACAGAAGTTCTGATGTTTCATTTTCCAGAAAATGGGTCTGAGTTCTTCATGTAAGTTACAAAACTCTTAGTTGACATCATTTCATTTATAGATCCACTGGTTCATCTAGAGCAATGCTGTTTCATTTATGTGACAATGAAATGTTCTCTGGACTGTCCAAGATGGCAGGTACTAGGGAAGTGAGCACTTAGGATGTGTGAACTAACATGAGGGATTCATTTATAATGTTATTTCACATTAAGTAATTTAAAATTTATACATATAGGACTAGTGGCTTCTATAAATAGAAACAGCTATATTAAAGAGATACATCTCATATCACTTGGGACTTTAAATATCACTATTCAGTATATATTATTGTTAGGGCACCCAAGAGGATCAAATTACATGAGTCCAAAGGAAGATAGCAAAATATAAATTTTCAGTAAAAATAGCAAAATTAAAACAAAAACATAGACACACACAAACCCTACAAGTGTGTTTCAGAGATTTGAGAAGAGTTGTTTGCTTGCCTTTTTTTAAAATTATTCAACAGCTGAGCATATTTATTGATTAACTGTAAGGTAAGGCATTTTCCCTGAAATAGGAAGATGGAATGAGATGAGGATTAAAAACAGGTTGTAGTTCTGAAGGAAATGACAAATTAAATCAATGTTTTATTGCTGGACTGAATGGATGGTATGCTAAGAAAAGAGGGAGTAGAGTCAGGGGATGGAACATTCCAGAAAACATCCATACTGCTTTTCAAATTCAAGGTAAGTTACCTTTGTGTGTGGGGGGGGGGCGTGTCGTGGAGAAGAGAATATGTGTGATAAGTTGAAGCTGAGTCACAGGAATGAACTAACTTGGATGCTACTTTTTAAAGGTACTATTGCTTAGTTGCCCAGTTCCATAACATGTATATGTTATGGAAAAGCCTATTCCTAAACAAACATGCCAATAAGTAAGTAAATAAAGGCATAATTGGCATTTCTAAATGAGAACTAATATATTTTATGCTTTCACAATTCATATAAACCTAATTATACTTTAAAGTTTCCGTGTGCCCATATGATCCTTCTAAATGCAAGCAAAGCTTAACACGGGACAGGTATATTATAAATGTGTATCCAAAATCTTCAGAAAATTTTCTAAATGCTTCAAATAGGGAAAAATAGGAACATTCTCATGTAATAATTAGGCAAATTCTGACATGTAAAGAAAAGTTCCAAATGGCCACTTAAATCACCTGAGAAAAATTTAGGACTTCCAAAGTTTAGGGACAGATTTCTGGTTTTAGCTACAGCCTGTAAAGAACTTAGAAGTCATCATTCCATCCTCATAAGAAAAAGATGAAGAGGGGTGCCTGAGGTGCTCAGTGGGCTAAGTGTCCACGAGGGAGGGGACGCCTGGGTGGTTCAGTGGGTTAAGTCTCTGCCTTTGGCTCAGGTCATGATCTCAGGGTCCTGGGATCAAGTTCCACATCAGGCTCTCTGCTCAGCATGGAGCCTGCTTCCCCGTCTCCCTCTGCCTGCCTCCCTGCCTACTTGTGATCTCTGTCAAATAAATAAATCAATTAAATAAAACAAACAAATAACTGAAATCAGAAGAAGGGAAAATCCAGGGTCAGATCACAGCATACTTAACTGGAGCAGAAGTCATAAACCGGAGGGAGTCATAAACTGATAGGTCCGCTTATATGGTAACTAAACAAACTGCAGGAAGTTGAATGTTGAGGACCCTCAGAGTGAGAAACTTGTGGGGCCACAGTATGAGGAGGGTCCCATCTATCCATGGGTTTTACCTTCATGGATCTTTACCAAGTTCCCAAAATGAAGATCCCCTTAGGCCCTGGCCAGAGAAAAGAAAGAACAAGCTTTGTGAAATAAGCCCAAAGCCTTCTCCTTAACAAAGGTATGTTCTCTAGGGCAAATGTCTTCAACATAGCCTTGTCCCAGCTGTAGAGGGAACTGAGACTCACCTCAGCCCCACTGTAATGTTTCTGTCTCACCACGTAGAAAGAAATGCTCTACTAAGGAAGAAACAAATACTTTTGCCATCACAGCCCAGAGACAAAACCCACTAAAAATAATGATATAATCATCAAAATATAGAATGCTTCTTCTCCTCAATATATGAGCACCACACACAAATAAATGGCACAGTGTTACCTGTTCTAATAACAATGGATTACCAATAGTGTTGCAAGACAGAGACTCTCTCCCTGGAAGAGGATACAGCAAAACTCAAAGTCAAGAGCCAAAACAAAAACAAGGACACCAGAGGAATTAGAAGCCTCTGGGACCTACAGCTACAGCAAATATTTGCAGATAGTTCAATTCATAGTCAGATTAACATTAAATTCTCACATTAGAGGCCTATTTACCTCAGTTCCTATTATCTGATACAATATATCCAGCTATCAGCAAAAAAATGAAGAGGTATACCAACTTGTAAGGAAAAAAAAAAGCAACACTGAAGAAACAAAGGAAAACTTAGAACCAAATTCAGACACAGGACACAGATCTTGGAATTATCTGAGGGAAAATTTAAAATGACTACGGTTAATAAGTTAAAGGCCCAATGGAAACAGTAGACGACATTCAGCAACAGATGCATAATGTAAGTGGAAATGTGAGAACTCAAAAGGTTAGTGAAGTCTAGTATCTTGCCAGCATAACTTTTTATCTCTACATTAGTTGTGAACAGTTGCCTAACAATGCCTTGAAAATGAAATAAGATATGCAGAAAATGATGTTGCCTTACATTTTAGTAGTATTGTGGAGCTTACAATATGTGGTTGCTTATCTCATTTCATAAGGCCCGACCACAGACCTGGAAAGTAGAACATCAGGCATTACTTCTGTCCTTGCACGAAGCAGGGTTTAGAGGTTGTATCAGTCTACGTCAAGTCAAGTCAAGCTGTGATAACAAACAGCATCCAAACCTTAGTGGCTTACAATAGCACAGGTTCATTTTTCTCTCGGGTTCCTGGAAAATCAAGTGTGTGGCTTTGACTCTTTAATTTTAAGAAACTAGCTGCAAGAACATCTAGGAGATTGATTTGGTCTTGGTAGTGGGGGAAAAAACATGTGTTGAGAGAAGTACGTGATGCTTAACATCCTTTTGGAGAACGAACATATGCCACCTTCTCCTTGTTTTGCATTAGCAAAGTCAAATCACAAGAGCATCGGTTGTCAATGGGAAGGACTTCATGGTTCTGTAGGGCAGAACCAAGAGTGAGGGGCAGAAATGATTCAGACAATAATATACTCTACAACAGATATCTGGGTTTCACAAGATTGTGTGTGGGCACTATTTGATTATAAGCTCTCTGATTCCAAATTTAGTGTAGATATGATTCATCACTTAGACAAGAAAACAAAAGAAACTTAGAAGACAAACTCAAATAACTAATATTAATAACTATATTAATTCAGTATGCAAATGACTTCCTTAGTGTATCAATTAGGAGTGGTATCAGCTACATATTTTTTTGAATAACTGGGAGTTTTATTTTTCTACACAGCAAGAATTTCTAAACAGATAGTTCCCTGGGGTGCTTGGGTGGCTCAGAGGGTTAAAGCCGCTGCCTTCAGCTTGGATCATGGTCCCGGGGTCCTGGGATCGAGCCCCGCATCAGGCTCTTTGCTCAGTGGGGAGCCTGCTTCCCCACTCTCTCTGCTTCTCTCTCTGCCTGCTTGTGATCTCTGTCAAGTGAATAAATAAAATCTTAAAAAAAAAAAAAGATTTAAACAGATAGTCCCAAGTCTGACACAGTAATTGCGTGTTGCTATCAAAGACATGCTTTTAAAATTTTTCCTTAAAATGTGACTTTTATCTATATGCCTATCTCATTATGGCCTCTAATAACTCCCCCATGTCTATAATTCAGTGTAGAAAGAAAGATACACTTAAGAGGAAGAAGTTTTGGAGCAAATGAAAAGTTATTGTTCTTGACTAAATTTTAATAAACATTGTATTTCTCAATAAATGCAAACTTCTTTTATCTACTACTTACAAATTAGATTTTGTAAAATCTGTTGATTTTAAACAGAAGGAAAATGGAATAAAAAAAAAGTGAAGACCATAAAGGAAATAAAAGAAACGTAACAAGTGAACAAAATGGTGCAAAATAAAATAAAAAATAATTTATCATCATAAATATGAAATTCAAATGCAGTAACTATGTGTTATATAAATAGATAAGCAATTTTGAAAAAGTGTCATCAAGATAGATTTAAAGAAAAGGAAAAGAGAGTAAATAAAACCTAATTCTACACTGCTTACAAATGACTCATTAAAAGCATAAAGACCTACAAAGGATAAAATAAAAAGAAAAACAACTATATGAAGCAAATTCTAACTAAACACGGTAAATGTAACTATAATAATACCAGGCAAAATGGACTTTCCTATAATAGCTATTATAAGCATAATGAGGATTACTTCAACATTGCTAATTAAACCAGAAAATATTATAATTTTAGACTCATGTCCTTTTGATAAATAGCTCCACAATATGTACAATAAAAATGGAATTATTGAGAGAAATAGAGATCCCCCCCAAAAAAAGATAGTAGGAGGTTTTCATATAATTTTCTCAGTAATTGATAGAATAAGCCTACAAAATAATCAATGAACAGAGACTTTGAACCAAATGGTTGACAAAAATCAATGGAAAACAAAAGCAAAAATTTCAGAATATATGCTTTATTTCACATGCATAGAAAGTCTGCATAAATGGAACCACAAAATTTAAAACCTGTGATAATAAATTTCAAAGAATGAAGTATTATACTTTATAATCTGACCTCAAGGCAAAAAAAAAATAATCAAATAATGAAATATAAGGAGAAAACTGCCATGCCTAACAAACAAACAAACAAAAAATAACTCATTTGTCAAATAAACGATTATAATGGAAACCAAAAAAGAAATTTTTGCAAACCAGAAAATAAAAAAAATACTAAAATTCAAAAGATCAGAAAGTGTCTAAACACAGAAATACATAAAAGTAGAAGAACTCCAGATCAACATGAAAATTTGAAATTTTCAATAAATACTGCTAGCAAAATTGCTTATCCATGCAGGAAAACAAAACAAACAAAATAAAACAGCTGTCTCTATGGAAAATGAAATTCTTTCCTCACACTATCCAGTTTCAGAAGGATTCAAGACTAACATATAAATGAAGAAATCTTAAAATCTTTGGGGAAAAAAAAGCAAACAGAAGACTATCTTTTCCATTAAGTGTTCTCCAGTAAAAAAAAGAAATTCTTAAACCAAACTTTAAGAAAGACACAACTAAAAACAAAATGATTGATAAACTTAACCATATTAAGAACTTCTGTCCAGGTAATGCTACAAAAAATTTTGAATAAAGATAAACCATGAAGCAAGAGACAAAATTTGCAGAACACAGAACTAGAAGTATCTAAAATATTCAAACTGCTAAGAATCAGTTATAAAGAACAAATAACTTGAGGGGCGCCTGGGTGGCTCAGTGGGTTAAAGCCTCTGCCTTCGGCTCAGGTCATGATCCCAGATTCCTGGGATCGAGCCCCGCAGGGTCCTGGGATCAAGCCCCACATCGGGCTCTCTGCTCAGCAGGGAGCCTGCTTCCTCCTCTCTCTCTGCCTGTCTCTCTGCCTACTTGTGATCTCTCTGTCAAATAAATAAATCTTTAAAAAAATTAAAAAAAAAAAAAGAAAAGATGGGCGTCTGGGTGGCTCAGTGGGTTAAGCCGCTGTCTTCGGCTCAGGTCATGATCTCAGGGTCCTGGGATCGAGTCCCGCATCAGGCTCTCTGCTCAGCAGGGAGCCTGCTTCTGTCTCTCTCTCTCTGCCTGCCTCTCCAACTACTTGTGATTTCTCTCTGTCAAATAAATAAATAAAATCTTTAAAAAAAATTTAAAAAAAAAGAAAAGAAAAAACAAATAACTTGAAACAAAAAATAAAGAAAGTAAAATATTCACACAAGCTTCTAGGCAAAAAGGATACCTATGTGGTCTATGGAGAAGTTAAAAGATGTTCCGATATATCAGTAACCACATACATAAAAATTAAAATAAAAATGAGATACTATTGCACAGTTTAGCCAAAATAAATTTTAAAAGCTTAAGATGACAAGGGCTAGTAAGATCACAGATCAATAAAAACTTCCTTAACAATTGGTAAGGGATAAATGTGTATACCACTGTAAAAACAGTATACTAAGACAAACCCCAATAAAATTAAATATGCATGTATCCTATCACTCAGTAATTTTCCTTATGGATGTCTTGCATCTCTGTCCCATAAGAACAGTACAAACATCCATAGTAATCCAAATATCAACAAGGATGAATCCTATAGGCATGATAATATTAAATAAAGTTATGATTTAATACATCCAAAGTTCAAAAAGAGGCAATAATAAATAATGCATTTTTACTATTTTCACCAAAGTCAGGATGGCAGTTGCCTGATTTTGGATGGGGAGCATGTGGTTTGGAAAAGGCAGATGTTGGGCTTCTAAAGTATTAGCAAAAATCTATTAAAAACCAGAGTATCACCTGAGTATTTACTACATAATAACTCCTTCAGCGGTACCTACAGGTTTCATATACTTTTGATATTTAGGGTAAATTTTTACAATGAAATTACAACTTGTAAAGAACTTAAAAATTATAAAGATCTTTATCCTCTGTGCATCATACAAGACATTAGGAAAAGAATGCAGATGCGGAGCTAGATCTAACATGCTCCAAATCATTTTCTATTACTGTCTAAGCTTGGACCCTGGAGGGCATTAGACTCCCCTATAAAAGAGGCATATGGGGCACCTGGGTGGCTCAGCTGGTTGAGCATCAGACTCTTGGTTTTGGCTCAGGTCAGGATCTCATGGGTCCTGAGACTGGACTCCATGCTCAGAAGGGAGTCAGCTTCAAAACTCTCCACCTCTGGGGCTCCTGGGTGGCTCAGTGGGTTGAAGCCTCTGCCTTCGGCTCAGGTTGTGATCCTGGGGGGTCCTGGGATGGAGCTCAGCATCAGGGTCTCTGCTCAGCGGGGAGTCTGCTTCCTCCTCTCTCTCTCTCTCCGCCTGCCTCTCTGCCTACTTGTAATCTCTGTCTGCCAAATAAAATAAATAAAATCTTAAAAAAAAAAAAAAAGATTCTCCACCTCTTTCCCCCTCTGACTGCCTCCCTCCAACTTATGCGTGCGTGCTCTCTCTCTCTCTCTTTCTCTCTCTCTGTCAAATAAATACTTTTTATTTTTTAACATTTTATTTATTTATTTCACAGAGAGTATCACCTGAGTATTTACTATATAATAACTCCTTCAGCTGCACAAGCAGAGGGAGTAGCAGGCAGAGGGAGAAGCAGGCTCCCCATTGAGCAAGGAGCCTGATGCAGGACTCGATCGCAGAACCCTGAGATCATCACCTGAGCCGAAGGAAGACCCTAACCTGACTGAACCACCAAGGCCCCCCAATAAATAAAATCTTTTGAAAAATAAATAAATAGATAGGCAGAGGACCATGGTCAGGATTAAATGAGATCACCTAAAATGTTTGCTTTGTTATCTTCCCAAACATACCTGTTTTTACTCTTAATATTTGTTAATGTCATTCTTACTTATGTCTTAATTTCTCAGGCCATAAATTGGCTTGTCAGACTTTTCCTCATTTTTCCTCTTCAGTTTGACCCCCAAATCCATGGTATGTCCTACAGGTCCTACATATGACTTCTCTATTTCCTAATAGACACTCTGTGTTTAGGTTTGTGTAATCTCTATCTGACGCTATGTCTATGGATTTAAATTTGGTGTTCTTGGTTCCACTCTCATCTTTTCTTTCTTTCTTTTTCTTTAAGTCTCTTACAGATAAACTGAGTACCCCTTCCCAAAATTGCATATCTATTCATATATCTGCCCTCCTTAAATAAATCAATTACTTATCATTAACTAATTGATAATATCCAATTTCTTCTCCACTTGTTTGTTTATAAATATTCATGTATCAGTCTAGTCATTGTTCCATTCATCCATCCATGTATCCATCCATCTAAAATAGGATCACCTCTTTAAGCAAGTATATTCAATTTTTTTTTAATGCAACTAAGGCTGCCATAATCTAATGAAGGATACTTTCCATTACTGTAATAGTATCCCTGCCATCTTTTTTTAAAAAGATTTTATTTATTTATTTGATAGACAGAGAGCACAAGTAGGCAGAGAGGTAGGCAGAGGTGGGGGGAAGCAGGCTCCCCCCCGAGCAGAGAGCCCAATGCAGGGCTCGATCCCAGGACCCCAAGATCATGATCTGAGCTGAAGGCAGAGGCTTTAACCCACTAAGCCACCCAGGCACCCCGGTATCCCTGCAATCTTATATTTACTTTCTCTCTGTAACACTTTTTTCCTCCAGAATACTGAAATATGAGTCTGCTGAAACCCACTTTTGCTGTCCCATTCCTTTGTGATGTAGCTTCTGTCTCCACAGTCCTCTCTTACTGGTAAACACCTTTTCACAATTAGTTCTGTATGATCTCATCTTATGTAGAATGCCTTCTTTGATTGCCTCACATAATGTCAACCATACTCACTTCCATATTCCTTCAGAGACTTCTATCAATAAATCCATTTTATTATGTTTACCTGTTATGTTTACCTATCGCAAGCTATTGAGAATAGAAATGGCAAACTTAACTTCATAACCTCATGAACTACACAAAGACCTAAAACTTCCATGGCATTAGGTAGAAGATAGGCATTTTGATGACATAGTTTTGATGATTATTAAATCTTAATTCCCTTTTTCTCGTGTATCAATCTATACTCCTGACTTGGAATGCTTATTTTCAAGCTTTATCCATTTCTCTCTCTCTCTTTTCTGAGAACTGTGCAGCCTCCTCTGTTTCCTGTACAGTCTGGTAAATCTGGGAAACTTAATAAATATTGGAATAATAACCACATCCTGTGAGCCAAAGTCCCTGTTATTTTTATTTCTCTCCCCAAGACAACTTTATAGACAGGAACTTCAAGGGAAATAATTTCATTATCAATGACAGTTGAGCTTACACTTTATAAAAGTTTTTCTATTTTCCCTGTCTGTGAAATTTATGAGATACCAAATGTGTTTAGGAAAGTAATTTGAAGTAACACTCTGGCCTTAATATGAGAAGTACTAAAACCTCTAATTGTATTTCAGGTAGTAGATCAACTTGACCTTCCATAATAGGAACCTGAAAGATAGGAGGCATTTGTGTATGGTTAATGTTCAAATTTGTATTCATTCCCAATATTATCTTTGTTTAAAATACCAACGTATTGCTATGTTGTGATAAGAGAGCCTTAATTCTGACTCTACCAAATTCATATTCTTACACCCTAAGTACAGCACCAATAAAGTTACATTATCTGATCTGGAAACACTCTATGCTGTGGATTACCTTTATCAACAAGCAAAGAGTTGGGAATAGCGTCCATTTGTCACCCACTGATGAAATTTCAGGGTTGAACAGATTGGAGAAAATCATCATTTCTTTTCTGCCTCTTGCATTTTTTTATGAGTACGTATAAAATTAACTGAGAGACGAGCACAATTTTAAATATATATATATATATATATATATATATATATATATTCTCTATTGGCATGGTTCTCTTTTGTACAGGCAAATCATATCATAATCCACTGTGCAGCAAGTGAATTTTCTTCCAATTCTTAGTAATCGTTCTTTTTTTTTTAAGTTCTATTTAGAAAATTGAAGTAGCTTTCTATTGATAACCACCCATAGTGTAGCCACCTAGTGCTGCTTTATTTCAATAGCGTATCTGAACAAAAAAGACAACCTGTCTTTCTATCCTATGCCTTTGAAAATTAAAACACTGGATTTAGATAACCTGTATTGAAAGGATGCAGACGGGAAGGGGAGGAAGTAATGTAACCTACTTTGCATTCACTATCCATCTGAAACATTTGCTTTCTCTATGAATGAAGCAAGGGCTCATTTCCTCATTTCACCTTGATGATTATGAACTTTTTACACAACCAAATTTTCTCCTGATTATAATTTGATGAAGAAAATGTCACAAAAATTAAATCAAATCAAATAGTATTCCTCAGGAAAAAAAAAATATATATATACACATATACATAAAGCTCCATACCTTGCATCTGCTAGGATGCTAAGTCAAGGAATAGAATATAATGTTACTGAGACGATGGCTTACGGGTTTAGAGAAGATCACCTACTCTTTGTGTCTTTTCAAAGCCTTTGCAAAGGCATTTGTCACTGTCAAAGCTATGAATATGCATGCTTTGGTTGTGGATGAGCTATAACACAGCTCTTCACCATAGTTATAAATCAGCTGCTCTTTGGAATATCATTTCTTGTTGCTACATAGAAGGTTAACAGAAAGGGAAAGTGTTCTCCTTATCATTTTTTACTTCTCATGGAAATCGGCTCCCTCAGGAGACATTTATGAAAGAAACTGCAGTCCTGTTAATACTTGTGAAAAGTAAGAACGGTCAGCATATCTGTACTCAGTTGTTCCATCTGTTTCTATTAATTCAATTTGTCTTTAATGTCCCAACCCTCTAATTATCACCGGTGTCATCTAAAATTTAATAACTGAAATCATGGGCTATGGTTTTGATCTTTCTTTGGAGTCTTTATTAAGAGTGGAGGTAAAAAAAAAAAAAAAAAAGTGGAGGTAAAAGTCTAAATGATTCACCAGGGATTTTTTCTTGATTTCTTCAGTGGATGAAATCCCAAAAAGCAACTTATGGACTCTCTTGTGTATATGGTATAATTTCATGAATTCTGCTACATCTCTGGATCCCAAATATGTATGAGACAAGTAAAAGGTGCATGACAGTCAAAAGAAATATTTAGAGAGAAGCAGATTTTGACTAATTGCATCATTTGGAGAAAATTAATGTATTTACTAAATTCTGCTTTTTGTTGCATTGCAAGAATACAAATTAGGAGCTCAGCATTTAAATTCCATATGATAATAATACTTTATAGTATACAGTATGAGTGAACATAGCCCTTTATTCTGTTGAATATGTGTGTAGAAAATTAGATTATTATACTTAGTAAGGCAAGAGTTAACATATATAAAATACAAACTTCTCAATTCAAAGTGCATGGAAAGAAATGTATGTACATTATTGTATTTAAAATTTATTTAAGCCAGCATGTCTTCTGATTCCATTTTGTAAGGAATGCTTGTTAAACTTTATGACACTTATTATGTTCGTTGAATTCATCTGCTTCAAGTTTCTTTTCTATTCTTACTCAGACTTGCCCTTCCAACTTATCTGTAACTCCTTTCTTAACAACCCTGCCCCCCAAAAGAGTAAAACTTAAAGACAGAATTAGAAATTTATCTCTAAATGATCTTTTTAAAAAATATTATATTTATTTATTTGATAGAGATCACAAGTAGGCAGAGAGGTATGCAGAGAAAGAGCGAAAAGCAGGCTCCCTGCTGAGCAGAGAGCCGGATGCAGGGCTCCATCCCAGGACCCTGAGATCAGGACCTGAGCCGAAAGCAGAGGCTTAACTCACTGAATCACCCATGTGCCCCTAAATGATGCTTTACATACAAAAACATGTGCTATTTCTGAAGACCAGTGATATTATGAAAGTAAGGAATTCATCTTTTGCAAGACTCTATCTGGTAAGTGTTTATCATTCTAGGGCTATTTCATACTGTACTGAAATTACTTTTATAAACAAGGGTCTATATATTTCTTTTTCTACGAGAGATTCACTTTTCCTACCACAGTTTTTAATTACATTACTCCAGGGCTCAGTCAGTTAAGTATCTGTCTTCCACTCAGGTTAGGATCCCAGGACCCTGGGATTCAGCCCGGCTTTGGGCTCCCTGCTCAGCGGGGAGTAAGCTTCTCCCTCTTCCTCTGCCCCTTCCCTCTGTTCCTGCTCTCTCTCAAATAAGTAAATAAAATTAAAGAAAATATATTACTCCAAACTCTCACCTATGCAGCGACTGGAACTAACAATGCCTCTTTGTCATCAGAAGCAGCCTTACAGAGTCTTACTATCAAGCTGCTTTATGCCTATGAAGTTAGGAAGTAATTTATATTACCTCGTGAACCCTATGACACTGGTTATGTACACGGCTATGTGCGTACCTATTTGTATGTATGTGCAAGTGTGTGTACGTGCTTATATAATAGGAACTTCATTTAATAGGGGGAAATGTTTCAAATTATCGTTCACAAAATTTCAAGATGGCCTCCTGGATACATTAAGACATGGATTTCTTTGTTCTTCCACAGCAATCCTATCACATATACTGAATTTATTCCTGTATTTGTTCCACTATCATTCATCGGAGCTAAGCTTTGCGTTTTCCTTGCTACACAGAATAAATGTTGTTACCTCCAGGAGGATCTTCCTGTCTGACTTCAATTTAAAGAGAATTTTATTTTCTTATATACCTATGGGGGTGCATTGCATTCCCAGCTAGAACATATACTATGTAAGGATTATTTTTATATTGCTTTTGTAATACAGTATGCAGCAGAGTGCTAATAAGTACTAGTGGATATGTTAGGAATAAAAGAAAATGTAAACATATTCATTTTAAAATAATATCAATTACTTCTCATTCACATCATAGAAAAGCAGGTGTTGAATTCACCAAGATGAACAGTTTTACTACCTCACACAGAAACTCCAAGTGAGTTTTTCTGTTTACCTCAATAGGAACTGTGTGTTTGCTTAATACTGATGACCTTGGGGCGCCTGGGTGGCTCAGTGGGTTAAGCCGCTGCCTTCGGCTCAGGTCATGATCTCAGGGTCCTGGGATCGAGTCCCACATCGGGCTCTCTGCTCAGCGGAGAGCCTGCTTCCCTCTCTCTCTGCCTGCCTCTCCATCTACTTGTGATTTCTCTCTGTCAAATAAATAAATAAAATCTTAAAAAAAAAAATACTGATGACCTTGAAAAACAGCTTTCTAGTTTTAATAAGACAGATAATTAAGTCAACTTCAAACGTGCCTCTGCACCATAAGACAGTGTCAGGTTCAAGGGGAAAATACTTAGTTGTACATTAAGCATATTTCTTTTGAACTAATTAGCTGAAACATGTTTTCCTCTATTTGGTTAATATTCTTGATAAATTGCAAGTAATCAAGTTTCAGTTAGAGGAGAACATATGTGGAAGTGAGCTGTCTGCTTCTTCACTAACAAGATAACTTGCTCGGGATTGACCAAAGTGCAAAGCCACGGTCTTTCTAAAAGCAAAGCACAGATGAAGAATGGAAAGAATTCATTTCCTAATTAGCAAAATATTCTACCTTGCTGATATCTTTAGTCCAATCTGAATCTTCTCCAACTTCACAGCTCGCCCCGAATCCGTATCCTTAATGTGATGAGCAAAGGCTTTCTTCTTCCGCTACCACCTTCTGTCACCTGTCATCCTTTAGAGCTCCCCTGAAAAAAGACCACCTAAAGTCCAAAGCATTTTTGCATTTTTTAAAGGTAAATAAAATTCTTTATTAATAGAAACAATTTTTTTCTTTCTTTTTTTTTTTTTTTTTTTAAGTTTCAAAATATTGAAGATCCTCACTAAGCCAAAGGTTTATGTCCAGGTCTCTTATCACCATATTCTCTCTCTCTCTCATGTTCTCGCCTCCCCTCCTTCTCCTCCCTGCTTATCTTTCCTTTTCCAAGTGATAAAGGGGAAAAAAAGGAAATAAACTTCCAATGAAAATTTTGTTCAAAAAGAAACCCAAATCATACTTAATTGTGGAGAAAATATGTCATATGTAAAAGAGAAAAAGCAATTCATTTATAAGAGTTATGTTGAAAATTTGCTTCAATATGAGAGAATAAAGCAATTTACTTGTGTAAATAATGATCTTTGCCCCGAAATTCAAATGAGAGATAAATGCACAATGGAATGGTTAACATTTTAATCTTAGTGAGTCAGAGAATAACAACTTTTACTTAAATATATTCCATTTCCATACAGAAATATGTTATTACTTTTACATATGTTAATTTTCATATTATTTTGTTTCCCAATTGATTAAATGCATTTCAACAATTAATATACCCCCTCCTTCCATAGCAGTTAATAATTTGCCACAAGGCATCATTCATTTGTGAGTGACATATCTCTGTACATTGCAGAGTTAAACTTTATGAATAATTCACTTTGCCTTTCCTTAGTTATTTCTGATTCCATATTTTGTTAACTTTCCTGGATATATTTTTGTACTCCATAGAGAATGTGACCTACACATGATCCACTAACAAAAGAAATCTGACTGTTAGAGGTTAAAGAAACAATAGAGACCCAGTTTCAATTTCCAACTTTGCAGAGGAGGATGAAACTTAGAGAGTTAATGGTTTTCCCCAAGGTCACAACAAAAGAGTCAAGCCAGGATGAAATTTAGAGGAAAAAAAAGAAGAAACAACAGGAAGAGCTACTCCAAAACATTAAGTCATGTTTCAAAATCTTTTTAATACTATCTGAATACAAGGTAATCAAGAAGGGTTAGAGGAAATTTTGAAGAAATATTTAAGAGAGTGGATTGTGATGATCATTTTACAATATATATATATTAAATCATCAAGACATACACCTTAAACATATATAGATTTTTGGTCAATTATAGCTTAATAAACCTGGAGAGAAAACAGAGAATAAAGCGGATACGGTTTACATTAGATCATCTAAAAAGGCAGGAATTATAAAATATATAAATTAAGTGATAAGATACGCCAGTTTAAAAGAATATCAAGGTATTCATTAGAAAAGCTTATTAATAGATAGGTAGACAGACAGACAGACAGACAGATAGATAGGTAACACTGATTAAACAACCCTGGAGGTAAGAAAGAGTACACACAGAAGAATGGAAGAAACAAGTTGTCTTTCAGAAAACAACTAAAAACAGATAGTTTGTTTGAGGACATTTTTCTCTGATTATTTCTTTGATAATTTCAAACCTCGATTTCTTTACCACCTCAATTAAATTTCAGGTCTCTTGGATTCATTTCCTAAGTCCTATGATTTTATTTATTTGCTTTTTGTTCCTTTCCTTCTGTTCCTTCATTATTCTTTCTGGGAAACTTCTTCAACTAAATCATTAAAAATAAACAAATACATGTAATGCATTTTGGATATTCTGTTTATACATAGTAATGTAGCAGAGAAAAAATAATATTCTCTGTACACTTCCAGGTTCTTCTTGGCTGAGACCCCCCAGTAATAAAAAAACAAATTAGTAGGAGAAAAACAGATTAGCAGGATGAAAATATACCTCATGTTTATATAGGAGAGACCCAGGAAAACTAAGTAACTCTCCTATGGGTCTTAAGCCACCACCTTAAATATCACCTCCATCTAGAGACAAAAGAAGATGGGCGGGGCAGTTATTGAAGGCTATTAGGAAAAGCACTGTAAACAGAGCTAAGGTTGTTACGTAGATTTAGATCACTGCCTTCTCCACTGATAGGAGTTCCCACTGATTGTCAGACTAAAGGGACACTGGGTTTATAGAGCTTTTCCTGTGTCTGGTGTGTTTTAAAAATAATCAGCCTAAAATAATCCTTATGCCAAAGAGACATATTTTAGGGTGGCAAATTCCGCTCCCCTTTATTAATTTTAGTAGCATCTTCTTGTTCATGTATATATAACAACTCTTTTGCTCTATAAAGGCATTTTGATAGCCTTTTCCTTGCTCTGTTTTGGCATCTTCAAGCCCCTCCCCCCCTCCTTATCCTTCTGGATTACTTTTCTTTCTGCCATGTTCCATCATGTACCAGTTACTAGCCTCCACCTGCCCCCAGCTCCAGAACGGCCCATGGACACTCTTTTTTCTGATTATTCTGGTTTGTTCTTTGACCCACCACGATGAGGCACTAGAGGAAACTGGCCCAGAGCACAAAAGAAGAAACTAAAACTGTCCCTGAGTCTTGGATGTTCATGACAGCATCATCTTGGCAATGTCTCCTCACTCTAGAAACTGCAGTTGGCCCACATTTTCTTTATTGTTTTGTTTTGTTTTCACCCATTAGACCTATCCCCAGTCTTTTCTTTCCCAGCAGCTAGACAGTGCTTACGTAGAGACCTGAGTCCCCGTTCTAAGCAGCTCTGAGCTCTTGAGTTTCCACTCACTCCCAACAGACTCTCTTCAGTCTTCAGAGTGCCTCCTCCAAAATTCTAGGTACTCAGCCTCAATATCTTTCTTTTTACTCCACCCCTTGAAACGGTAGCTGTTTCTATCACTGTTGCCTGTTTGACATCAGCGCTTCCTTTTGGCCATTCCACTACTTTGTAGAACCTGCACAACCCATGTTTTCAGTTTCTCTTTTCCTGTTGGGAACCTGACTAATACTGGATTTTTTCTCTGTGGATTGTTCTCTTTATTTCGATTATCTACTAACATTTTAAACGTAAGGATGAAGACTAAGTTACTTACTTGGAGCTATGTCAATTGATGGGTGCATCATTATTTAAGAGCTTGTTCGGGGAGGCAATCATGTCACTGGGGTATTCGATATTATCATAAAGAGGTACTTCTCAGTCAAGTCAGATTCTCCAGAGATGACCCTCCTCATCCTTTACCTAATGGATAACTACCCCACGATTAGGTGTGCAAAGCTGAAGAAGAAAAAGATGGAGCCACTTTTTTCTGCATGTAAACTCCCAGTTAATACCACGTGTCCTGGTGTTTACCTCAACCTTATCCTGTCTGTACCTGATACTTCCACATTCTACAACTACTGACAGTCACAGGATACTTTGACCCTTTTCTTAGTTTACCCTCCCTAAAAAGCTCTTGACAGTAGTTTCCTCCACTGAGGCAATGGCTATGTCATATATAAACTATTCTGTGGTAAGACTGTTATATCATACTTGCTGTACCATGCTTGCTGATACTCTATTTTTATTAATTTGGTATTATTTAAAATTGTTCTTTCCATCTATAGGATCTAAAGAAACTCCTCAATCTTTTTTTTTTTTTTTTTTTTGGCAGCATCAGATGAATTCTTCAAAAACTTATACAAGAGGTAAAATCACCATATGTGGTCTAATTGATTAAAATAAAATAATCAATTATGTATATGCATCAAAAGTAGATGGAACCATAGTAAAATATTTTAAAAAGTGATAGGAATGAATACTGTGTTAATTTTATTTGAAAATATTTATCTTCTATACTGGAAATGTAACATATATTTTCTTTTTTTTAAAGATTTTATTTATTTATTTGACAGACAGAGATCACAAGTAGGCAGAGAGGCAGGCAGAGAGAGAGAGGAGGAAGCAGGCTCCCTGCTGATCAGAGAGCCCGATGTGGGGCTCGATCCCAGGACTCTGGGATCATGACCCGAGCCGAAGGCAGAGGCTTTAACCCACTGAGCCACCCAGGTGCCCCTGTAACATATATTTTCATGAGTTTTATTATAAAAATATATTTTAAAATTCTAAAATCGTATACTTAGTTATGTGAAACATGCATCTCACTGTATAAATTCAAGTATCATTGTTTACTTTAGAAAATAAAAGGTTAAATAATGATTTTGTCAAGTGGTTTCCAACCTAATTTTTGGCTTCATCTTCTCCATGTTAGATGTTAATTTAAGAATAATAATAATAAAAATAATAAATATTCATGCAAAAATAGTGGTCATGAAGAGGTAAGCGTTTGCAAACAATTAACAACTATTTAGGCAAATTGCATCCATTTCCTTGCTTAATTTCTTTTTAAATATTTTATTCACTTATTTATTTTAGAGAAAGAGAGATAGAGCATACAAGTGGGGGTAGGAGCAGAGGGAGAGAGAGAGAAAGAATCGTAAGCAGAGTCCTGCTGAGTACAAAGCCCAGCATGGGGCTTGATCCCATGACCCTGAGTTCATGACCTGAGCCAAAATCAAGACTTGGACACTCAACAGACTGAGCCACCCAGGTGCCCCTCCTCGTTTAATTCTTACAACACTTACACAAGAGAAGTACTGTCTGTGTCCCCACTTGATTGTTCAGATAATTGCACAAGAAGATAAGTGATTTCCTTGCTCAGAACCTCTATAAGTGACAGAAGTAGGGTCAGGGTTGAGGTAGCTTCACCTGAGGACCTATGATCTCAGCACAGCAGCAGGTGATGAGACGGGTTCTGGTCTATCAGCAGTCTGGAGAGAGTGAACCCTCTCCCCATCACACTGCATATGGTGTACAATGTACACAGATTGAGAACTGTTGATTTATACCAATCCTAACTGATAGAAGAATTAGTTGTTTCAGTGATGACACTGGAGGGAAGAAATAAAAAATAAACAGGTTCTGCAGGCATTTGTTTTTAATGATAACATTTGATTTGGGGAATGTTTGTTACTCAGTGTTAAGTGACTTTTTTTTTTTCATTTTTAAAAAAGATTTATTTATTCTAGAGTGAGAGGGAAGGACCAAGGGAGAAGGAGGGGAGAGAGACTCTCCAGCAGCTACCCCTCCACCCCCAAGCACAGAGCTCAACCCAGGGCCCATCTCAGGACCCTGAGATCATGACCTGAGCTGAAATCGATAGTCGGAGGCTTACCTGACTGAGCCACCCAGTTGCCCCAAAACAATATTTTTAAAAGCTGTAATACAAAGGATTAAATATGAAGGGAAGGATTTACTATTAACGAGACCTGCTTACAAGGACCAATTATAGTCACTCTAAGCTTAATATAGACATTTAAAATAACCTGTAAAGGTTACAAGACTATCATCAAGAATGCTATTTCTAAGACTGGACTGTAACATTAAATACGTTTAGACCTACGGTTTCAAATATAAATATCCCTGAGAATGGCAGTGCATTCATTTTGAGGCACACAGTGCCTGATACCAGACATCTGGTAGAAAGTAAGAAAAGGTGAGGTACTTTTTTTTTCCCTTATAAACAATGTCTATGCATTTTATATATGTAATCTTTTGAATTCAAAATAGAATGCAGAACTGTCCATACTCCATGAAGTTAACTATCTAGAAAAGACAGACTTGCAATGAAGTCATATTGCACTGTATTGTGAAAGCATTATTGTTAATTAGATGAACATAGAAACTGCAGAAGAAAAGCCACAAGTAAGTATAAGACGAAAACTCGAGTACAAAATCACCAAGGAGTCAATATTTATGTTGAGATATGAAAAAAATAAAATAAGTGAACACAAGCCTGAAACACAAGATTTCAAAAAGGGTATTCCTGACAGAGGAAAGAGATCCAACATTCTAGGGATGTTCTTTTTATCTCGGATACAAGGATGAATGGTCAAACTGGAAAGTTCTGCTGGGTTCATCATAGCTCATGACATATATAACAAAAATGTGGATCACTGAGCATCTAAAATTAGACAACTTGTTTTAAAACAAGGAAAAGTACCCAGGAGCAGAAGAAATTACATAAACATGAAGACGCCGTTACAAATTTTTTTACAAAGATTTTATTTATTTACTTGACAGAGACAGATCACAAGTAGGCAGAGAAGCGGGCAGAGAGAGAAAGGGAAGCAGGCTCCCTGCTGAGCAGAGAGATCATGAACTGAGATCATGATCAGAGCCTAGGGCAGAGGTTTAAACCACTGAGCCATCCAGGCACCCCCTCTGTTACAAATCTTAAGGATGATCATGATACTTGAAAGTTTGCATGGTGACTTCAGCACATATGTTATGTACTTTTAATTGTTACAGCAAAGAATGAGAGGCGCAGGATGGCACCCTAATTCACAGGGGGAGCAAGTAATCACAGCAAGGAAGACTGTCGTTGTAAGAATAAAAGGAAACACAATTCTCTCCAATGCTGTCCACCACACACCTTCTACCAGAAGCACAGCATTCTAGAAGAACAATCTGTCAAGTTGTAATGTAACCAATAAGCACAGATCAAGCCTCAGTTCACATATAAGAAGAGCAGGATGTTGGTCATGTATTCCAAACAGGAAAAAAAGGGGGGGGGGGGATTTAAATAGAAATGTTTTTGCTTTAAAAAAAAATGAATAACAGCTTAAAATTTTAGTAATTAGTCTTACTGAATGACATCAATATCAAAATAAGGCCTCTCAAGGGCATTGGGTCGGGAGGAGAAACAGTGAAGTAATTAATTTGACTTTCTTCTCATTAAGTTCTCATAAGTACATCTGCAGGATTAAATGCATTTGTGTGAGGGTCCTACCATTTTATTTGGATAGTATAAGTGACTTTGTTCCATCTTGAAAAACAGAAAAGTGGACTATTCATATAGAACATTAAACTCAAAAGTTTCCATGAAAATGACTAAGGAACACATAGTCCATAAATCTACATATTTTAAGGACTCACAAACATTTTATATTTTATACTGCGTGACACTTCATGTACATTTATAAAACAAATAGGATATGAGTCTGGTGACTTTTTTTTTCTGTTTGTTAGTCTGGAATTGGTGAGAATGACTGATTAAGTGAAGCTTTTCAGTCAGGTGATTAATTTAAAATAACTGTGTGTGTGTGTGTGTTTGTGAATGAAAGTCAAGTCAACTATTTGAATATTTAACATCCAACAAGATCCTATATTAGATTTTATTGGAAAGTGTGACCCCGGGGAGTCTGAAAGTATACCATCTGAGTTTTAAAACAAGTAATACATGAGCCTGATTGAAAACCTAGAGAAATCATGTGACAGGGAAATGCCACTTTCATTTCTCCTGAATCTGGTATTTGGGAACTTGGATCAAAGCTGAGGGAAATGCGCTGTCTAGCACAGACATCAGAATATAACCCCCTCGTTTACATAGCTGACCTCTCCATTCACAACATCGGAGGCAACAAATGGGCCAGAAGTCATGTATGGTGGAGCTTCCCACACATGGGAGGAAAAGACAGGGCTTTGGAAAAAGACCTCACACCCTTGCAAACATGATACCTTTAAAATGAATATGTTTAAAAATGAGGATGTCCAAAACAGGTCTACAATTGGGAGAAAACAGTGTTTACCTCAGGGAGTAGATGATAATTTGCGAAAATCTGAACTTGGCGCAAGGAGATTTTTGGAGCCGCTCTCTGAGGAACACTCAAACAGTATTGTTCATGCTTTTCCTGCTTCCAGTTTTACAAGCTCCACAATCCCCCACCGATAACAGAGTTAGAATTCCAAAATATTTTGTCCCCATTTCAGTTACATGGCTCACCGTCCTCCTCAAAACAAAATCCAAATTCTCCTTCATAAAACAGAAAAGTCTCCATAATTTGGAGACTTAAAGACAAATCCTTAAAGTATGTGGATTTGTGGACTTTTCCATGCACTCCTTCTCACACTTCCCTCTATGCACTCGAAACTCTAGCCATACAGAAGTTCTTTCATTTTAAAAAAGGCAGCACAGCTTTGTAGTAAAGCTTGAAATCAGGTAGCGTGATGCCCCCAGTTTTATTTTTGTTTTTCAACATTTCCTTAGCGATCCGGGGTCTCTTCTGGTTCCATACAAATTTTTGGATTATTTGCTCCAGCTCTCTGAAGAATACCGGTGGAATTTTGATCAGAATGGCATTAAAAGTATAGATTGCTCTAGGCAGTATAGACATTTTAACAATGTTTATTCTTCCAATCCAAGAGCATGCAATGGTCTTCCATCTTTTTGTGTCTTCTTCAATTTCTTTCATGAGTGTTCTGTACTTCCTTGAATACAGATCCTTTACCTCTTTGGTTAAAGGCAAAGGAAACAAAAGCAAAAATAAACTTTTGGGACTTCATCAAAATCAAAAGCTTCTGCACAGCAAAGGAAACAGTCAAGAGAACAAAGAGGCAACCCACGGAATGGGAGAAGATATTTGCAAATGACAGTACAGAAAAAAGGTTGATATCCAGGATCTATAAAGAACTCCTCAAACAAAACACACACAAAACAGACAGTCATATAAAAAAAATGGGCAGAAGATATAAACAGACACTTCTCCAATGAAGACATACAAATGGCTATCAGACACATGAAAAAAATGTTCATCATCACTAGCCATCAAGGAGATTCAAATTAAAACTACATTGAGATATCACCTTACACCAGTTAGAATGGCCAAAATTAGCAAGACAGAAAACAACATGTGTTGGAGGGGATGTAGAGAAAGGGGAACCCTCTTCCACTGTTGGTGGGAATGCAAGTTGGTGCAGCCTCTTTGGAGAACAGTGTGGAGATTCCTCAAGAAATTAAAAATAGAACTTCCCTATGACCCTGCCATTGCACTACTGGGTATTTACCCCAAAGATATAGATGTAGTGAAAAGAAGGGCCATCTGTACCCTAATGTTTAGAGGAGCAATGGCCACGGTCACCAAACTATGGAAAGAACCAAGATGCCCTTCAACGGACAAATGGATAAGGAAGATGTGGTCCATATACACTATGGAGTATTATGCCTTCATGATGGTTTCTTTATTTGGCTACACTCTATCCTTCTCGCCAAGCTTAGACATCAATTTTGTTTTGAAATAAGATATCAATAAGGGAAAGACAGGAAAAGAAGTGCTCTCCCTTCCCCCAGTTTTGTTTATTCTGCCTTCATCTACGTTTCTGACACCTTATATTCCCGCTACTAACTATCCTCCATTGTAATGCTTATTTAGTTGTATCTTCCTTGGAAGTTTTATAAAAGTGAGATGCATGTCTTTTTGGTTCCACACTTAACTGTACAGGATTCAAAAGTGCCTGAAACATAGAAAGATTGAATAAATAAGTTTGGAGTAATTCAACTGAGGAAATGTTTCCATAAATACAGGAGGGAGGAGACACTTAACAGTTATTGCAGCAAAAAGTTGATTTCGTAACTAGAATAGCATTTTCCAAGAACACTCATTGTTTACACATTATGCTTTCAGACCTAGGGATCCATGAATGAATGAAGTCTGTGGTGATCTGATGGGTTAGTGAAAGCTGGCATTTGGCATCAAACATGTCCAGAGAAACGTGGCAGCTTTGTGGGAAGCATATTTACTTTGGGGTTTTCCAAAATACATCTATGTATCTGGTAAAAATCACTAGACCATGAATTCTTGGTTTGGTTGCATCAGTTGCTTATAATAAAGCTAGCTGTGGCCCCTGCAACAGATTTCACCTGTGACTGTATATAAGACTGAGAAAATATTAGCTAATTTCTGAGTACTATTTACTGGAATTTTAATAGGCATTCAGGGAAATTCTGATGGCAGGTTCTAGGAATCCAGTCACTGGGGGGACACAACTTCAGATTCCTCAGCTGTTGATGGTAAAGTTGGAAGCAGATGATAAAGACAGAATCATTCACAGAAGATAAAGGAGAAACTGGAATGAGTAGCACCAGGATACGCAGTGGGGCCTGGGATTTATAGTAGGCAGAAGTTCTTTACCTAAATGAGTATGGGCACAGGATATGTGGAATAAAATGGACAAGAGAAGGAAAAGGAAAGAAAATAAAGATAGGAAAGAGAAAAGAGGAAGGAAGGAAGGAAGGAAAAAAGAAAGGAAAGAAAGAAAGAGAGAGAGAAAAGAAAATAGAAAAGAGGAAGGAAGGAGGAAAGAAAGAGAGAAAGAAGAAAGAAAGAATGAACAGGAAGAAAAGAGAGAGAGGCTGGCCTTCAGAAGGGATCTTGAATGTATATGCAAACACATACCTCTAAATCTCATGTACAGAATAACTGTAACTAGTTAAATGCAACAGCAACCCCCAGTGCATTTTCACATTTTTATACTCAGCTAAAAGGATACAACATCTCTGCTTTTTGTCAGTGTTCCTCTACCCCTCTCCCATTTAATGTCACCTACTTTCACAATCATTTAAGCCAGCTTTAATCCAATGGACCACAAACTCTCAACTAGACTGATGTCATTGCTCTGCTAAAGGACACTTGGCAGCAACTCAGATGTTTTCAGCTATCAGACTGGGCTGCTGTTGCTTGCACCATGCAGTGGGGAAGTGTCAGGCGAGCTTCTAAACATTCTGCAATGCACAGGACACTGTCACTGTGACAAAAATTTCCCAGCTCCAAATCACAGTATTTCTGAGGATGATGAATAGCAAGTGGCCTAGTAATGAATCTTCTTGGGTTTCAACCATATCCCTATTAAATAAATGGCCTTATGTTGAAAATAATTTGAAAAGAAAGAGTAGTTGGTACTTGAGAACAGTGTTTGATAGTAGTAATGCTTATAAAGCTCCAAATCTATCGAACTATTGAGTTTATCATGAAAATCTCAATGTTCAACGCCATTAGACAAGAGTTTAAGTCAGAAATTTCACATCTTTATCCACAGCTTTATCCTCCCAACAAAATAGCAACTTTCTGTCAGCAGTAACAGCGAATAATTTCACTAGATAAAAGGTTTTGCCGTGAAAAAAAAAAAAAAAAGGTTTTGCCGTGTTACGGCATTATTAAAAACAAACAAACAAACAAAAAAAAAAACAAAGAACATAGAATAGTGGTAATAAAGCAATAAAATATAGAGGAAAAGCATAAATAAGTATAATAAAAAGAGAATTCCTTTCATCTATGTGGATCAAAAATCATCTTCCTGGTGCTGATGTTAGCGTTACACCAGCTGGAATTTCCAGACAAATTGCTGCATCGTTCACACATTAAACTAATGCTCCTGACTGAATGAATGTGGTTTATAGGTCATAGGACCTATGTGGTCCTATGACCACATAGGATGTGGTCATACTTAGACTATGGAAATCAGACAGATGGCTTGGCAAATTAATCCGTAAGCAGCACGCCATAACGTTGGTCAGTGACAATGATGGAAGAGTATGGTTCTTGAGAGGGATAATCACAGGATATGCAAAGGTGAAAAAGATCATGAAGAAGGAATGGGAAGACTGCTATTTACTTTCCTTATAAAGCCACTAGATGGGTCAATCAATGTACTTTATTTATTTATTTATTTATTTTTTAAGAACTAAAAGAGAAGAGTTTTCTATTCAAAAAAAAAAAAAACAAAACAAGTGAACCCGGAGATATTTGAAACTCTGGGACAATAGAGTCTTGTCCTTGCTCCAAGCACCTCACCAGAATTTCAAACAAAGCATCACGTTAGGGATCAATAGAAATTATTACTCTCACTGTAGGTATTAGATTTACTTTATGTGGGACTTTATGTAATTTTAAATTGTCCCTTGGAATCCATAACCACCTTATTTGTTTTCTAAAATTCGGAGTTCCATTGTTTGTGTGATGAAAAAAATCTTATTTAAAAATTAAAACATTGGGGCACCTGGGTGGCTCAGTGGGTTAAAGCCTCTGCTTTCGGCTCAGGGTCCTGGGATCGAGCCCCGCATCGGGCTCCCTGCTCCACAGAGGAGCCTGCTTTCCTTCCTCTCTCTCTCTGCCTGCCTCTCTGCCTACTTGTGATCTTTGTCTGTCAAATAAATTTAAAAAAATTAAAAAAAAATTAAAACATTAAAAAATACTCAAGTACTAATACATGAAGTCAATCATGACTCACTTTTCCTAAAGATCCCATAAATGTGATCATACAATGTGTATGTCTAACCAGAGGTGATCACCTAATCATATGTGGAAGGAATGAAAAGTACAAAGGTGTTTTTAGTGAACAAAAACAAGTTTAATGAACGCTAAAACAAGTTTCTGTGAGGTAGTTTCTAATTTATTAGTGAATCATGAAGTGCGTCCATTTTTTGAGTGTAAGAAAAAGAAGTATCAGCTTTGGAGAATAACAAGAATCTTACCTACAGAGCAAAATGGCTTTTTTTTTTTTTCCTTTCAAGGAAGGACATCTTAAACAAGGTAAAACCTAACATATATGAACTATTTTTCTAATGCTGTGTACACATTGCATAGTGTCTGAAATATAATAACCATTTGCCTACTAAGAACACTATCAGCTTTTGACAGCAAACCAGCCCACCCAGAACTTAGTGACTTGTCAAACACTTTTAATTGTTCCAGGATATGGAGCCAGGATATGACTACCTCCGCCTGGTCAAGTTGCCTCATGGAAGGTCTGGTAATGGCTCAATGCCAGCTAAAGTGAAGAGGCACCTTGACCACGTAGGTACCATTATAATTCTGGCTAGTTTGGTCCATTCAGGTGAAATTCTCTAAAACCAGCACGAGAGAGCAAACCCCAAGGTACAAACATTCTCTGCCACTGCTTGCATCATGCTTACTAAAAGCCTATGGCCAACTCCAATTCAAGATTCAAGGGAGGTCCCTCTAAAACAATTACCAGGTAAAAGCAGATATATTATCCTAAATTAGGTCTAAGCTACTTTAACTATGCAGAGCCTACTTTATTACACACTGATATCGCCTTACATTAGCTCATACATTTCTAAGTTTTTTTTTTTTAAATGAGTCAAAATACAATATCTAGAGCTAAAATATTGGCTCAGTATAGAGAAGCACTTCTTGAAATTTTTCTTCCATTGATATTATTTTCAATGTAATCCCTTACCAATTATTTATAGGAAAACTGATGAGAAACTGCCATATTCCACTTCCAAGTAATAAATGAGTAAGGGATGTTTCAGAAAGATCCTAACTGGTGGATGCTTTTTCTTAATTATTTTTATTTCATGAGAATAGCATGTGTTATACTGATGTAGGAAAATGTGACATCATTTGACCATATACTTCTTTGCAGTAACACATACATATACTACACGGATTTCATGCATACACTCAGTTCTCTAAACTAAAAAAAAAAAAAAAAAAAAAAAAAGATAAATCATTTGTCTCAATTTACATTGCTTTTGTGCAACACTCATGTAATGTTCATGAAATATTGATCACATCTACACATAAAGATTCTCTACTTCACAAATCATTACATAGTAGGTGAAAATATATAATGCAGCTCACTGTAACAAAACATTATTGATGAATTAAGGGACATAGAAACTTCAAGCTATAATTGGGGAAAAAAAAGGCAGATTTAAAAAAGCATGAAAATTTAATTGTCTGAGTGAAAAGATACCACTGATAAATTCAAAATCCAAAGACAGAGCAGGAGGAAATTTAAAATAAAAATAAATAAGCAATATGGAAATCCGTTAACATAGGTAATATAAAGAAAGCTTTAGCATATGATATTAAGAAGCAAAAATTAAACCCAAAACAAACAAACAAACAAAAAAACAGACCAACAATCAAAATGAAGAATTTTGGGCAAAGAGCATAAGCTTTCAAGGAAGTGGAAACACAAAAGGGAAAGAAAGAGAGAGAGAAAGAAAGAGGAAGGAAGGAAGGAAGGAAGGAAGAAAGGAAGGAAGGACGAGAGAGAGAGGACTAGATGAACAGAAAGAGGGGAGAAAAAAATGAAAAGAAAATAATATTAAAAGATGTTCAATTTCACCTGAATACATAAAAGACAAGTGAAAATAATTATAAGACAATTTTCTATTGTTTTGTTTGGCACATAGTAAACAATCTTTTAGTAATATCTAGAGCTAACTATGTTGAGGGAAAATGAGTACTTTCATGTAATCCTGGTGGGATATGAATATAGACTCTACTTGGGGAAAATATGCTGAACGTATTGACCAAAAATCAAAGATGAATATAAAGCTTGGCTTTTTCCTAAAGTAGCTTGCAGTGAACAAAATGACGGATTTCAGCTGAGGTTGGTGAGCCTCTTTCCCCAGCCACCCATGTCTTTAACCAATTGACTTACTGTAGCAAGTATGGAAATTATCATGGGCTAAGCTATACGGCATATGACTTACTACCAACTATCTAGTCCATCAGAGCACAGTCTTCAGTGACAATATGTCATCAGCAGAGAATAACACTGAGACTCTGATATAGCATGATTTTCCAGAAGATGGTGCAGCCACCTGACTAAAGGGGAACTGCTTGTACTTTCTGGAATAGGAATATATCTGGGTATAAACTGATGCTTAGTATTCCTAATACTTCTGCCCAAACTATCACCTGGAGAGCTAACAGAATGCCTTTTTTTTTTTTTTCTGTCACGATACTTTGTCATGATATTCCAGACCCCACAGCATATCTCCAGGGAGTTAATTTTACAGAAATTCAAAAACAAGATTCTCATGCTCAACATGTTCACAGATCTTGGTATTTTTGCCCATAACTCTGAAGCAGCTGTCTTGATAAAAAGATGCCATAGCTTTTTGGAAGACTGTCATGGCGCCAGCTCAATGAAAACACTTTGAGGTATTACAGAAGTGTGCTGCCCAATACAGTATATGTTCTGTTATATAGTAGTATCCTTTATACCATAACCATGATACAGAATTACAGGAAACAAAACAAGGAAATCACATTTGCTTTGCTTATACCTATTATAATCTAAGGAAGAAATACTTCAAACAAGTAAAACCAATGGTCCACCTGACTGGAAGCAGAAGCAGCACAAAGCAAAGGATGGCTGGGCTGACTGTGACAATTAATCCTATCTGTGGTGGGGAAATTAGGTTGTTGCCCCACAAGGAGGAAGAATAAGCCTAGAATATGACTGCAGCCATGAGATTTTTCTGGGAGTACTCTAAGTATCCCATGTCTTCTGCTTATCATGAGTTGAAAACGACAGTAACCAAATACAAGAGAGACAACTAACACTGTAGACACTTTGACAAAGAAGTTTAAGTTGCCCTAATCGGTGAGACACCACAACCAGATTACAGACATAGAATAGATAACAAGAAAATTGCAAAAAACTTGCAATTACTATCTGCTACCACTTTATTAAGTGCTATATTATTTATGAATTTTCTTCTTTGCTTTGATGTATCTGTATATATTAATCATTGTTTTTCTCTTAACTCTAGTAAGTGTTATTAGAGGTTAAATCTCAAACTAATGTTTACATTAAAGGACATGAAAGGGAAAGTGTAACTTAAATAGAAAAAAGGCAAATATCATCTGGAGATTCTATGGGTCTTTGCACTTCTCTTTTTGAGGAGAGTGTTGACATGTCTTTAGTTTTATGTGACAGAGTTCTTTATGCTCAGTTAAACTGAAAATTTGTTTAATCAGTGTCTTTACTCAGAAATTACATATATTTACACGGGACATGTGCGAATGCTGCATTGGCAAAGAGATACATTATAATAAATTCTTTGCTTCAACCTTGTGTCATCCCTTTGGCCAATATTTTCCAGAATTCCCTTCCCAATGTGGATCTTGGTGAGCTTGCTCACAAGAGGTGCCTGCCTAAAGTTTGAAGGCAGTCATGAAATGAAGCCCTTTATTATTCTAAATTGTTTATTATTATTTTTATTGTGTTTATATTATTTTATTATTTATTTATTTTTAATTATTTTTATTTTTATTATTTTCTTATTATATTTATATATACAAATATATAATATATTTATTGTTATTATTGTAAATTGTTTATTTGCTGATGTTGCTGTGGTCAGAAGTGGTGAATGACTTGTCAACTTGCAAAGATACAGAAACTTCTGTAGTCTTTAGGTAAATATTGTTACTTCAGTTAAGAGTATCATTTGAGAGTCACCTTCAAATGATTCCCTTAACTGAATTGACGATATTTACCAAAAGACTACAGAAGACAAAAATCTCAAAGAAGACACATTAGACATAGCATTTTTGCCTTTTTAAAAATTAGGAGCAAGACAAG